>NC_136756.1:19580921-20073421 GCF_936440315.1 Barbus barbus | reverse complement strand
GTAATACCTCATGTTGTTATTTAGCTGTTAGTCACTCTAATGGCTGAGGCAGTGCACAGGAATGTCTTTCACGTAAGGTCACTTCCACAGCTCAAACTTTCTCTCTGACTTTCCTTCTCTGCCCACTCCAACTTTGTAAATCTTCAGAGTCTCTGCCAACCATTTAGCAGCGGCCATTTGCCTCTCTGTCTCTCTGTCTGTCTCTCTCTCGCTCTCTCTTCTGCCCTGAACGGAGCGAGTTGGCACATGGGCAAGCTGGCACTCTTCAGTACGGTTACTTATACTTTGTTCTTGCTTGAGAAAAAGAGGGAGGGATAGAGAGAGTGTGAGAGATAGAGAGTGGGAGAGAAAGCAGAAAGACCGATCTAAAATGGCTGCCAACGGCAAACCTCCTCTCTGCTCATGAAATGTCTGCCAAAAAGAAAAAAAAAACTTAAATGGCTGTGTCGACAACTGATTCCTGGCTTGAAATGTTGCTTGCATGAAAATAAATAGAAACAACTTTCACTGGAAGCAACCTCACTTTTACTGCAGTGACAGTTTTAGTATGGAAAACACATACAAGGACAAAAAGTTCTGACGCGAGGGGCCATTAAATCATCAGCATGCTAAAGATATTACACGAAGCAGAAGCTAGAAGCAAAAATGATGGTTCTGTTGAAGGAGAAGGAAGCAGTCCTCTTGATAGGTCAGTGAATGCTTCTCGGGTACCTAATTGACTAGACTTGCATATCCAGATCGCACGACAGGTTGTAGTCCGACTAAGGAAAGCTACCAAAGCATTTCAGAGTTTGAGTGATTTACAAAATGGCGCGCTTGAGAGAAAATGGACGTTGTATGAGCACATTTTATTGCGCCATATTTTCCATCTGCATTTCTACTGCCATTCTTCTTTTATTTACGTTGCGAAGGTTACCTGCGTTTTACCTTAGATTGGTGTGAAAAATAGTTTTACAATTGGATTAGGTTTTGTTTTTTCATTACAGTGTCACTTTTTGAGAAATCGCCTTACAAAATGGCAAACACTACTCCATGCAACACAAAGAAAATGGCCGTCGTTCAAGCACATAGTATTGCATCATATTTTCCATCTGCATTTCTACTTTTTCTTCTTGGACTTATGTCGGAAACTAAATGAGGAGCTCACGGTTGAAGCAATTCCTCTCTTATTTACGTTTTATGTTTTGGTGTCTTCAGCTTCATGGGTCCTTTTGGACACAGAGATGTGTCAGAGGCGCTCGGTGCCAATATCTCCCTCAAACTGACACTTGTATTTTTCCTTCCCTCCGATTCTCCTTGCCAGAGATTCGGTCTGAGGGCTGCCTGCCTAGAAACCGCCGCAGCTTTTGGCAGGAGCATACAGGACTCTGAAGACAGTCATGGAGGAGAAAAGCCGAGAGAGAGACAACTGGAGCGTGTCCCTCTGTGTAGCTGGCAGCACTAATCACCCTGGCCTGCGAAGAATCGCAACGGTGACAGACATGTTTGTTTATGTTTTGTGTTGGGTTATTTTTTATTTTTAATTTGCCGCACTTTTAAGCATTGCTCGTCTTCTCTGGAACAGACTTCAGACCTCTCAGCATCCATCTGTCTCTTACTGTTTAAGGCCTCTCCAATTTTTCATATTCAAAACATTGAGTATTATGGCCCAGATCCAACCGCTTCCTTTGGAATGTCATTGAACTTCTGAAGATTTTTAAGGTTTATAATTCTTTTTTTTTTTTTTCCAGACCATGTGTATTTTACTTACAACAACATAATTAGGCTACACTTTGCACATATATTTTAAAAAAACATTTCATATTTTGTGGCAGGGGAAACTAGCATCATTATCCAAGTGGGCGGATTGAAGACTAGTTGTGATGTTAAAGTCAACATAAAATCCAAATTGACCATATTTTTTTCCTAATGCACATTCCTGGTCTTGCCGTGATTTATTCAGCGGGAGCTTTTATTTCAAAGGTAAAAAAGACTTTCTGGTTACATCACTTAGGCCATTCAGGCTATTGGCTAATGTTAACCAGTCTAGCAAAACTGCTTTCACTTTACTTCACAACTCCAAACCTACTCGTGTTGGGCGACATGCCCTGTAGTCATATTGTCCTATCATCAGCCTGTGAGATCGCCGATGCAGGATATTATCATGCTAATTTGTTTAATTATTTACTTATTTAGTTTTATAGCCGGAGAGTGAACCAACTCCAGGGTAAGGCTAAAAGCAGCCTTATGTTAATGTAATCTATTAAATACAAATAATATTTTTTTTAGTTAAGTAGCATATGGATGTCATGATATTTCTCGGTTATTCAAACAGCAACGACAGAAAACGAGCAAAGAATATTTACATTTATAAAACAACATCCTCACTCCTGTTATCACTGTATGATGAATAAATCTCTTATACTTACTTCACACGCACATCTGCACTTTGTTGTTTATGATGAAAGAATTCACAAGAGAGCAGAATTGAGTCAGCGAGCGCGCAACAAAAACAACGAAACTCATCTTTGACTCATCTGAACGCCTCTGATTAGCCATTGCATTCATAAACTCGACAGAATCGTGTGGGGAAATAAAATGTGTAAAGAAATATAGTGGAACAAATAAGCTCTGATATTAATTGGTTAATAATATTAGCCTGATTATAATTATATTAATTATAATAATAATAGTCATCTTGATATTGTCAAAGGCATCAGCCACAGGCGATATACTATTGTCGATACGATACTATTGTCTATCGGCACAACTCTAAAACCTACCTTACATTTTGTTTAGCTGAATATCCTGATATGCTTGGAAATACGTCAGATTATGGAAGAAAAACAGATCGCAAACTTAAGTTCTCTTTGACTGTTATTGAATTAGTTATAAAGATAGATATAAGAAATTTGCACCGATGTCGCAGTCGTGTGTGTTTTCGTGTGTCTTGAGCAGTAGTTTGCGGTTGGCCTCTGAGTCCTGCAGGCCACAAAGAGTGTGAGAGTCGTAATGAAGCGTTGCATTCAGACGTGTGCAGCCGGTCGGACTCTCCTCAGCTTTGAACTGGCAGTGGCGTGCGGCCCATCTGATAGGGAGCTCTCTTATTTATTTATCCAGCTTGAGCTTTTTTACTGGCTTTTCTTTGAACGCCTGCCAGAGTCCTTGTGGTAACCCCTCTATTCTTTCATTCTCTATTCAGAAAATCCTCTGCCGCTTCTTGACTCGAATTCGTTTTGTGTTTATCTGCGTTTTCCCTCACATCCGTGTGGCAAAGAGCTGGAACGCACACAAATGGGAAGGTTTTATGGTTGGATTAGGTTGTTTTGTCATTATTGTGTTGCTTCAATGAGTTTACACTTTGGCAATTCAATCCCTGTGCTCTGCCAGTGAAGAGGGTTCAACGAGATTATCCTCGGCCTTGCCAAACAAGTTGAAAAGAGAGAGAATATTTGAATGGTTTTGCAGCACTTTGATATGGTGTGTTTCTCATTTACGAGGCTTATGAGCCATTTGGCCGAGCTTCAGCTCGTCAGGGTATCAGAGCGCATGGCTGTATCAGTAACCTATGAGTGATTTATATAAAACATACATTCTCTGTTGTTTATACAGAAACATGTTCTTATGTCGGATTACCAAAGCTATCGCTAACATGATCAACCACACGCCAACATCTCAGAGGTTTCTGTTCATTGAGTAAATGCTTATATTTGGGAAAACCTCTTGGACTCAAGTTCTAACGCTGCTGCGATTTGCTTATGATTGCCATATATAAAACTGCAGCATTTATAAAGTCAGAGTAATCATTCAAGTGCTTATTATTTGTATGTTTTATATTCATTCATTGCTGCCGTAGTTGTTCCAGTAATTCAGATTTTCACTTGCCCTGCTATGATTTTCTGTTACCTGTAAAAAGACCTCTAAATTTTAGCATATATTTTTATGCGACAGAGAAATATTTTTATTTTTATAATGTTTATAATTATAGTTATTTTATGTTTTTAATTTTTTTTTATTCTCTATTTTTCAAAAATTCTATTTTTCTATTTTTAAAAAAGTTTTTATAATGTTTTTTTTTTTTATTTTTTTTTATATATTTAGATTTTTCTTTATTAACAAAAATACTTGAGCATGAACATAAATATGTATTTATTTCCAAGACATTTGTACTCAAATAACACGGTGTTGTTGTATTATTTTTTTTTATTATTATTTTCAGATTTACAGTTTATTAAAAAAAATTACATGTACAACATATCAACATTTACCTCGAGGTAAACAGGCCTTGCATTCTATCATGTTACTTTCAGATAAAAAAAGATTTAACTTGACCTGAACATGTGTAATAAGTAAAAAAAAAAAAAATTGATATATATACACTAATTCGCTATAATTGTTCAGTGCATCACCGAACTAAATGTTTCAGACTGCAAAGCATAGAAACGAATGTGACATTTAAGGTTTGATCCACCATAGTGTGAGAATTGTTGTACAAAATCTGAATATTGACCTCAATTCTCCAGGCCAATTTCCAGGTCTTTATATATCTGTTAAGAGAATCTGCTGAGTTGAGGACCAATGTCTCTCTTTCTTTGTCTCTCTTTGTCTTTCTCAGAGGCTGAACAGAGCAGTAGTCCTCGCACAGGCATTGGTTCAGATCAGGAGGACAGTCGAGCAGCCACCATGGGTAAGAGATCACATGTACACACACATTCACACAACCACATGTACAGGAATACTTGCAGTACACATGCATATACAGGGTGCTGCAGCATACAGTGCGGTGCTGTAAGCGTCCTATCCTGCACTATACAAACATCCTGTTTACACAAGTCAACCTACATGCATGGCTTCAAACCCATACCCACACACTGAATCTCTCTGTCTATCTCTGCCCAGTTCATGTCACACTCCTACCCACATTCCCCTGTTTCAACAGAGATAGTCTGAAAGGCCAGCACTTTATTATGCATCACATGTGGATAAAAGTCTAGCTCAGTTTTTGGGGAAACTCTAGATAGTAACGATCAGGATGGTAGTTTTGTTCACACATTCAGTCCTGCTCATAATGCTGTGGTATTATTATGAGACTGATGGGATGGCTGAGGTACTGTACTGCATCCATTGACTACTGTTTAAAATTGGTTTGTCCATTTTATTTGAGTTACAATATATATAATATTATATAGCAATATTAATTTAATTTGGGGTTGTTGTAATGTGATTGTGATAATATACATTACCGTTTAAGTTGTCATCATTAAGATATTTTTATTTGAAAGTAAATAATACTTTTATTAAGCAAAAGACACAAGAATTGCTAAAAATGACAAAAAAAAGTATTACAAAAGATTTCTATTCCAAATGAATGCTGTTTCTCTTTATAATCAGCATATTAGAATTATTTCTGAAGGATTATGTGACACTGACGCCTGGACTGTTGAAAATACAGGTTTGCCGTGACAGGAATAAATATTAAAATATAAAACAGTTATTTTAAATTGTAATATTTCACAATATTACTGTAGTTTTGATTAAATTTCAGCTTCACTTTTTGCTTTACAAAATTAATCCCATAGATCAATATTTTCAGAAAAACCCTCAAATTAAGGAAATTCAAAAGACAGTGAAACATTGTATCTGAAACTTCCTGTTGTCCATAATTCACTCCAACCTGTGTGCACTGGCAGAACAGACTCTGCTTATGTAAAGCATTGACATTCGTTCATTTTAGTAGATGCTTTTATCCAGAGTGACTTAGAAATGAAAACTAAATTGAATTTCGTTGTGCGTGAGATGCTGGCGATATCCTTGTTGGAAAGTTCCATCATTTATTCCATGTTTTCTTTTGTTTAACAGATGCTCCAGAGTTTCAAGAGAGCTTTGTAACTTCGGGCGTCTTCAGTGTAACAGAACTGGTGCAAGTATCAAGAAGTGAGATGCTTTTGTATTTTGTATAAGATGCTTAAAAGACACCCAGAAATAAAATTTGAGTTGAATTATCATAATTTAGTGTCATACAGCTTTAGAACCTTTTTTAGAATGCCATGAGGGTGAGTGAATAACGACAGGATTTTCATTTTTCTGTGGACTGTTCATTTAAAAGTATCTCTGGGAGTCTGATCCATTTTAGCAAATCATTTTCTTGTCTTACTATCTCATCTGTCCCTTCCCACCTCCCACACAGCCTGTGTCCACATAGCAGACGCAAGCGTCAATTTCACAGCCGTTTTATGTCAGCTTTGACAGTTCCTCATTAGAAGGAAAGGAATCCCGCCAGTCTGTCCAATGTAACTGATTGTGTTTAGCTGAAATTATTTTCTTTTTCCCAGTTGACTTATAAGTGAGTCAAATAAGCGAGACCGCTGTGTATCACTACTTACACCTGTGTGCAATCACAGTATTTTACAAGTTAAAAACAAAGTGATAGATTGCGAATGGAGACTAATTAAATGTCTTAATGTGCATTATGCAGTTTTATCAGCATAACCTGCTCAAACCAGGTATTTTTTCACTCCTACGCAATATTTGATGTAAGTATTCATGTACTGTAGGTTTAGTCATGCTGGAACAAGCCCATTGTTCCCACTTTGTATTTACATACAACACATTCGGACATAACTGAACACCCACAATACAGCCTGTCTATTAAGCTCGAGCAATTACTGTGCATTCCAACTCATACTCACACACACACACACACACACACACACACGTGCACACACACACACACACACACACATACACACGCACAGAGTAATGGAATGATATTAGGAAAGAGGTCAGCTCAGGTAAGAGCAGACATGCAGTGGCACAGATTCATAAGCCTCGCGTGGGCTTAAACATGAATGTGTGAGATTACACCCACATGATGCAAGTATTTAACAAGTCGTGCTGCAAAACTTCAGTTTATTGTACACTAGATAACCATCACTTTCCTGTGATTAGTTTACTGTCACCGCTCAACTCCAAATATTCCTCTGTGTGAAGGTGCTAGGGGATTTATTTTTACTGTCCCAAACAAGAAGTAACGAGGCATTGCCTTGGTACAGTGAAGGGATCAAAAGCTAATTCTCTACCATGGTACTGAATGATTACTATTTTCATTCACCACAGTGTTTATATGATACCCCAGGCTATTTCAAAGAATATGATGGCATTAAAATGACACATGTTTAAAAAACATGGCATTGTTGTGAGACCATATCCAAAAACTAAAACGTGGCAATACCAAAGTACTTTTTTAGTCATTGTTAATACTGTTAATTGTTAATACATTGTCAATACTTTTATTCAGCTTGGATGCATTAAATTCATAAAAAGTGACACAAAGAAATTGTTACAAAAGGTTTCATTTTCAAATGACGCTGTTCTTTTGAATTTTCTATTCTTCAATGAAAAAAATGTTGTTCAAAAATGTCAAGCAACACAACTGTTTTCAACATTATTAATGATAAGAAATGCTCCAACTCAGCATATTAGAATGATTTCTGTAGGATCATGTGACACTTCAAACTGGAGTAATGATGCTGAAATTTCAGCTTTGCCATCACAGGAATAAATTACATTTAAAAATGTATTAAAATAGAAAACATTTATTTAAAATTTTAACTATTTCAGAACATTGTTTTACTGTATTTTTGATCAAACAAATGAAGCCTTGGTGAGCTTAAGACACTTGAAACATTAAAAACATTATCGACTCCAAACTTTTTAATGCTAGTGTACGTTTTTTTTTTTTTACAAATACATATATATAATATATAAATAAATACACAAAATAGTTCTACATCAAATGTTTGCTTTAACTGTTTTAAAAGCTTTAAGTGTTATGTGCTTATCATAACCTCTGTGTGTGTGTGTGTGTGTGCAGCACCGGTGGTGACGGGCACGGGGCCGAACTTCTCTCTCGGAGAGCTGCAGGGTCATCTTGCTTATGATCTGAATCCTTCAGGGGTGGGAATGAGGAGAACCCTTCCCAGCACCTCCTCTACCGGGTCAGTACACACGTCTCCACCACACATCTGCCTGCTACAGGCACACATCCTTTTGTCAAAGGCACTGTGTCCTTGAGCTAGTTTTGACTGGTGATGAGGTCTAACCTGTGTGTTTGTGTGTGCGTGTATGCGTGCATGTACAGTATGTGGTTTAAAATAGAATCAAAAAAGACGTGGAAATCAAGCCGCATCTGTTTATCCCAATGCTAAATTGTCTCAAATTAAAATAAGGACTCCATCCATGTCCAGCTTTGATGAAGTCATGAACATCCTCTGATTCAGTCCAGTGGTACAATCTGATGTTAATTAAGGAGTAAACCAGATTTGACCATATTGCCCACAGCTGTTGTCAAATTGTTCTGATGATGTCCATAAGTAATGGCCTTTGACCTGTTGTTTTTAAATGACCGTCCTTTTCATAAGGAACTGTTTTTTCTATTTATAAGATAGATATAGAACACTTTTATTCAGGTATTATTTACGTATTTAATGTAGTTTTTTTTCTGTAACTGAAAATATATCTGTCCACTATATAAACTCCATTTGTTTATTGAGCATTTAAGTGGAAATTTCCATTCAACTTCAAGACAGTTTAAAATAAGATAAGGCAACTTTCACAAACAGATTTAAATGTTTTACTGTAAATATAGTAATACATATATCTTGCTTGGGGTCCACTACAGTGTACAGATTTGCAGATTTCTCAAAAAGCTTCATTTGACAAAGAAAGATTAGAAATTATTTTACTTTTAGTTGAGTACATTTTTGCATATTTTATTTCATAATTAATGTATCAGAGAGTTAACTTTGATTTAACTTTTATTTCTACTCCAACAAAGGCTGTAGTGGCATCCAACCCGATTACCTCAAGACCAGAAGCAACAGCGGCTACATTGTAGATGTTTGTACGCCAGCTGTTGTTTTTGAGTTTGGTGGTCCTTCGTGTTGTCATGAATGCACCAGCCTGCAGCAGTTGCTGATTGGTTCAAAACTAAAATATGTTTGGCCTATTTATCTGAACCAGGCTGAAACTGTGGAGCATGTGAGATTTCAGGTCAGTTAGACAAGGCTTTGAGAGTTTTAAATGCACCTGTCAGCATCTCGCCATGATAAATGTTAGCTGTTAACTATTTCTATATTGGCTGAATTAGACAGAGGGAGCCCGAGGCATTTTGAGCTCAAGACACCAGTACACCTCAGTGACAACAAGATTTGTCATGTGTGTGTCACGGCAAAAATCACCCCAGGTGATACACAAAGCTGAATAAAAACATCACAAAACTACATCCTTACATGCACCTGGGAAAGATGAGTGAGTGTGAAAGTACACGGCCCCTCACTCAGGTCAGCTGAGGGCAGTTTATTTGATTTATCTGCTTTTGTGGTTAGCAAAAGCCTCAGTCTGGATTAATGCACTTATTTTCCTCTAAATGCACTGCAAAGCTAAAACAAAAGGTGAATGTTGGCAAACTGCTTGTCATAGCTGAGTGCCTGGGAAAAGCAGGTCCAAAGGAACATCCATAAGGCACATCCAGACAGTTTGGGAGAGCATTTGTTTGTCTGTGTGAGAAATAAGGTTTGACTAAACAATACTTTTCTCCATCATTCATTTTTTTTCTTCTCTTTCTTTTTTTACTCACACAGAAGTAAGAGACACAAGTCAGGATCCATGGAGGACGATATAGACACCAGCCCAGGGGGCGAGTACTACACCTCTCCCAACTCCCCTGCCAGCAGTTCACGCAACTGGCAAGAGGAGATGGAAGGAGGTGAGCTTTGTGTTTGATCTTACAAGACAACATTTTAACATAGAAATACAGAGTTGCTAATTTTATCAAAGGTCTTCTGTATTCCATGAATTTATTGGGCAATAACTTTAGAACTGGGCCATGAACTTATTATAGGGACAATCCATCTGTAGCAACCTGTGATAAGGCACAATTGTGGCTTATACTGCATTGATTGTACCAGTTCCCTCGATCCTTGACCTCTACACCACACCACCCATAATAAAGTTTCTTTTGTGCATGAGGGCTTGAATAGCTACTCCTTTTTACACTACTGTAGTAATCTATTCAAACTACACTGTACAAATTGATCTAACCCTTGAAATGACTTTGTTCTGTGTAACTTAATGAAGTAAGGTTGTTTCTGAGATATTTAATAATATTACATTTTTTATTATGATCATTTTACATATTGTTTTTAATATTTTATTTTTAATATACTGCAATATCTATTTAAACCTGTAAACAAAGTAAAACATTTTAATTTTACATTTTCAGTGTTCTTTTTAATTTTGTTTTGTGCTTTAATTTGTATTAGTTTTGTGGTTTTAAATATTTTAATTTAACTTACATTTCAGTTTTAGGAATTTTAGAACTTAATTTTTTGTGTTTATAAAATAAGTTTAAATATGTTTTTAAAGTTTGTTTTTCATCTAATATGTATATTCTATTTCATTTTAAACTTTTAAACTTTAATAGATTAAAATTTTTAATAGTTTTTCTTGTTTTAATAGTTTTAGGTTTAGTTTGGTCCATGGTGTGGTTTATTTCAATTTTAAAATATTTGGATTTTTACCATCCAAACATAATGATGCAGAAGTGCATGTCGTTTTTAGAAGAATCTTCTTCTTCCTGCTGTCACTATGTAGCTTACAGATGGAACTGAATTGACATGATCTAGTTGACACAGATACAAAACAATGAATAGAGGTAGAACTAATCGATTTGTCGACTAGTTGATGCCTATTGTGCATGGAGATTTTCATCTCCATAAGCATATGTGGCCCTTATTTTTGAAGCACATTCAGATGAATGACAAACATATCAGGTTTTCAACTGCAGAAGAGGAAGTCTAAAATCACAAGCTTAGACTGGACTCGGATTTGAATTTCCTTAACGTAGTGCCAAATCCTAATTAATTCATGAACTCTCATTTTTGTGAAAGTCTGCAGAAAGCAGCACTGCACTCTGTACTGTACTGTACCTTGGAGCGAACTCAGTACTTGTTGTATTCTCAAACTGAGAGAGAGCTAACCGTTTGACCTTTGACCCTTCAGTTGTCTACTCCTCTGCAAATAGAATTTTTACCATTTGAATAATTTCTCTATTATAGTTTTGATTCCTTGGGATCTTCATAAACTTTCAACTAGAATAACTGGGTTGGCGGGTTTCCTGCTATGCTCAGAAAGCAAATTTGTGGTTCTGTTTTGGAGGCGTTACAATTTATGTAGGTATATGGCAGAAATGCATTGGAAAAATAGCTCAAGTGTGACAGTGCATATCAGAATCACTTTTGATGCTAAAGCATAACTAATGAATGAAATGGGTATGAAGAATCACTGCCTTTGATGCTATGAATAGCTGACGGGTTTTGACAGCCATCGACCCATTGTAAAAACCCTTCTAAATCTTATAAAACCATTTTAGACAGCTATTTTTATGCTGAAGCAGCTCTACTAATTTCACATAAAGTAGGGCAAGCAGTAGCTATAGAAACCATACTGTAATCCACCTCTCTTGTAAAAGGGGAAGTTTCAATGAGCAATCTGTGTAGGGAAAGTTCAGTTTGTGGGAGCATAAAAGGATATGTGTGGTTCGTAGATGCACATGCAGTGTTGATGTTAGTTTATTGTTTTGTACTGCAATATATTTGATGTTGAGTGATCTTGCATAGTGTGCTTTTAATCATTTGTAAAAGTAGAGATCATTGGAAGGCTCTGCTCTAAAAGCTAGTAAGTTGTCTATGAAGAGAGCATTTTAAGGTAACATACTGTAGGATCCCAACAAGGCGGCTGTTTATTTGAATTATTTTGCCTAGGATAGCTTGTTTCTCGCTGGTTTCTAAAGCTTGGATCCTTTGTGGAGAATGTAATCCCATAATGCATTGTCACAAGCTCTGAGCAAAAAAAATTCCAAGAGACTTGTATAATTAAAATCACGTGCAATACATGATTATAATTACATAACTGTTCAAAAGTAATGTTTTGAAAAAAATGTCTTATGCTCTCTGCAGTTATTTGATCAAAAATACTGTCACCATTTAAAACACTGTTTTCTATTTAAACATCTTTTAAAAATGCAGTTTATTCCTGTGAAGGTAAAGCTGAATGTTAGTGTCAAATGTTAGTGTATGTATATATATTGTTGAAAGATGCATGTTAAAACAGTTTAATTTAAATTATTTTACCCATTTTCTTTACCCATTGATTATTTTATCCATTATTTTAGCATTTTTGTTTAAGAGTATTGTGCCATTAGCTTAGCAACATGCTAACAAAAATGAAGGTCTTTGACCATTGGGATTCTGTGTTGTGTGGGAAGTAGGTGGCAAGGCAGCTCGTTTTGAAACAAGTTAAAATGCCCTAAATGTAAAAAAAAATACATAAATTTAAAATTAATTTTGCATTGCATGCATCAAGTCATACAGTTTAATATTTATTAATGAGCAAAAGATTTCAAGTTTGTAGTTTCGAGTTTATTGTGAGATTAGAAAGGTACTGAGTTGCCGTTTCAGACCTTGCATAACATCTGACTTTTGTCACACCCTTGTGAATATCCATTAATCCTCCAGGCAAAACTGTTGCTTAAGATCTCAGGAGACCTGCTTCACCCCTCCCCACTGATCTATAACCAGCAGGAATCTGAAATCCATCACTGTGTATGAAGTAGCAGCACTGATCTCATATCAGCCTTCAGGGCAAATCCCAGTACTGTACCCACAGCCGAACCCCCTGCAGTGGACCGACCCTGCCCACCTAACTTCCTGTCTAGACGTTCCTAATGAGTTTCTCTTTAACAATGATTGCTCTGGTCTCGTGCACCTATGGATTAAGATCTGAAGGTTAAAATGAGGCGTTTGGGAGCAGAACTGTTTCTTTCAATGATTTGTGTCCCTCAAGATATATTTCACTCAAAAATGGAAATCCTATAATTTACTCACTCTCACACGTCATTCCAAACCTGTTTAACATAAAAGAAGATATTTTGAAGAAATATAGAAAACTGCTTTGGTGTTCCACAGAAGAAAGCAAGTAAAACTGGTTTGAAGTGACATGAGGATGAGTAAATGATGACAGATTTTTCATTTTTGGTGAACTATCCTTTAAACGACATCCTAAAATCCCGAAAAATACGAAAGAATGTTGACTTAAGAAGATCTCCACATATCCTTCCTTGAATAAAAAGCAGTTTCTGGAAACTTTAGACATATGTTTCGCTTATTAGGGAAAACTTCCATATCGGGAAGGTTCTAAATAGATCACTCTGACATCCATATGGAGACTGTATCTTTGCTTTGACCTTAAATAACCGGTGCAGATCATCAGCTACAGAGCAGACATATTTTCCCATTAACCCTCTGGTCTGGCCGCAAGGAGAGAGTGCACTCTGCATTGCACTGCAGCACTGTCAAAACTCTCGTTACACTGCACCACCTTGTGGTCAGTTGTGGTAACTAGAAGCATCTGCTGTGACCTGACAGAAGCATCAAGAGTGACCACGCAGTGCTCATTAATTAGCTGACTAAGCTTTCCTTTAGACTCAAAAAAGTTTGTCCTTGTATAGAACAATGGAGCTGAATTTGCAGTATTCCGTGTACTCTCCTCCCCCTCCTCCATCTCTCTCTACTCTTCTCTCTTTTTCACACAGGAATCTCCCCTACAGTTAAGAAGACAGAGATGGATAGTCCATCTCCTCAGGAGAGCTCTCCACGTCTTGGCTTCACACAGCACCACAGACCTGTCATTGCAGTGCACAGCGGTGAGGGGACAACACACACGTGCATATTATCTGTCTGTTCTGTCATCACAGGTCTGCACACACAAACACAGCAAACGGCTAGCTGGGGGGAACAAATATACTGTACAGTTTCTACTGTTGTGTTTGGTTATCCAAACTGTCTCTGCTAATATCATCATATCATATGGTTCTATCCATCGGTTGTTGATTGGATGGAGGCAGATCTGAATGCAGGTGATTGTAGATGTTCACAATTTCAGTGGGCTGAGACGAGAGTACTGTCATGTCATTTCTTATAGTTGTACTGTGATCTGAGTTATGCTCTAACAATTAGCCTAGCTGTTCAGATGAATTGGTGGAGCGTGTCAGCCATATGCTGCCTGCACTGAAACATCAAGCTGATATTACCTCTGCTGGGCTTTGCCAAATGTGTTACAGCATATAAAGTGTTCTGTAGAGAATTATGATGGTTAATCTGACAGGGATGTGACAACTCAACAAAAAGCTCTTCAATTAAGATGTTGGTTATACAGTATGCAGCTTTATCAAATGTGTCACTAAAATGCAAGGGGTGAGTGTTATTGTGTTTGTTTATTTACAGGTACACTAGCGTTCAATTGTTTGGGGTTGATAAGATTTTTTTAGATGTTTTGGGAAGCAGGCTGTGAGGATGTATGCTTACCAAGCCAAAAAAGTAATATTGTTATATAATATTATATAACATTTAAAATTAATACCTTCTGTTGTAATACATTTTAAAATGTAATTTATATCAGAATCAGAATGAGCTTTATTGGCCAAGTATGTTTACACATACAAGGAATTTGTTATAGTGACAGAAGCTCCACAGTGCAACAGAAGGACAGTAACAGGACAGGACACAGGTAATGAGACAAAATAACAAGAAATAGCCAATAACCAATGTACAAAGCAGCAAAAAAAAAAAATACACAATATATAATATATAATATAGGCGACTATGTATGTACAGGTCAAGTATGTGCAAATTAGAAATGAGAAAATAAAATAAAATAAGTGAGTGTGGTGAATGGATAATGTATTAGTTGTGTGTTCTACGTTTATTTATTGAGTGTTCATGAGATGTATTGACTGAGGGAAGAAACTGTTCCTGTGTCTGGTCGTTCTGGTGCTCAGAGCTCTGTAGCGTCGACCAGATGGTAAAAGTTCAAAGAGGTTGTGTGCTGGATGTGAGGGGTCCAGAGTGATTTTACCAGCCTTTTTGCTCACTCTGGATAAGTACAGTTCTTGGAGAGTGGGGAGGGTTGTACCAATGATTCGCTCAGCAGTCCGGACTACCCTCCGTAGTCTTCCGAGGTCAGATTTGGTAGCTGAGCTGAACCAGACAGTTATTGAGGTGCAGAGGATGGATTCAATGATGGCAGAGTAGAACTGTTTCAGTAAGTCCTGTGGCAGGTTGAACTTCCTCAGTTCCTCAGAAAAAAGTACAACCTCTGCTGGGCCTTCCTGACAATGGAGTCAATGTGAATATCCCACTTCAGGTCCTGAGAGATGGTGGTGCCCAGGAATCTGAATGACTCCACTGCAGTCACAGTGCTGTTCATGATGGTGAGTGGGGGGAGAGCAGGGGGGTTTCTCCTGAAGTCCACGATCATCTCCACAGTTTTGAGCGTGTTGAGCTCCAGGTTGTTGAGACTGCACCAGACAGCCAGCTCCTTAACCTCCTGTCTGCAAGCAGACTCGTCACCGTCCTGGATGAGGCCGATCAGTGTGGTGTCATCTGCGAACTTCAGGAGCTTGACAGAGGGGTGTTTAGATGTGCAGTCGTTGGTGTAGAGGGAGAAGAGCAGTGGGGAGAGTACGCAGCCCTGAGGAGCTCCAGTGCTGATGGTTCAAGTGCTGGATGTGAATTTATCTGTTATGGCAAAGCAAAATTTTCAGCAGCCATTAATTCAGGCTTGAGTGTCACGTGATCCTTCAGAAATCATTCTAATATGCTGATTTGGTTCAATGTTGAAAATAGTAATGTAACAGTATTAATAGTATTATTTCAGTTTTTTGATAAATAGAAAGCTCAAAAGAAGCATTTATTTGAAATAGAAATCTTTTGTAACATTATAAATCTCTTTACTGTCACTTTTGATCAATTTAATGCATCCTTGCTGAATAAAAGTATTAATTTCTTTAAAAAACAAATCTTATTCACCACAAACATTTGAACAGTAGTGTTCTTTGATGGTGTTATTTCAAATACAAAACCAAACGTAGTTTGTTTCAAAGCTGAAATCCACAGGTATTGAAGCTGAGATGAATAATTCACAGAAAATTACAATTATGTTTACTCACCCTCATGTCATTTCAAAACTATATGACTTTCTTTCTTCTGTTGAACGTAAAAGGAGATAATTTAGTCAAAGTTCATGCTGCTCTTTTTCATGCAGTGGCCAGGGGCTGAAAAGTACTAAAAAGAAGTAAAAGCACCATATTGGCTGTTAGCGAACAATTCCAGTGAATAAGGCAGAATATCATTGTGTCTTTCAGGTATCTCTCGGAGTCCACATCCCTCCTCGTCTCTGCACTTCCCTGGCGCTCCCATTCTCCCCCAGACTGCCTCCACCTACTTCCCACACACGGCCATCCGGTACCCCCCACACCTCAGCTCTCAAGACCCGCTCAAGGATCTTGTCTCTCTGGCCTGTGACCCGTCCAATCAACAGCCCAGCCCGGTAAGATCATCCCATTGAGCATGCTGACACACCTTATACAGACTTCAGCTTTCACTCACACTCTAACAATCACAGATGAGGGTACGTGAAAACGTATCCAAAATGAGCCAAGCACAGCTCTGAGCCTGCCGTGTTTATTCATATTCAACACTGGATTTGTTAGTATGCCAAATTGAAATTTGTATATGAAGGGGTCGTATTTTCCACAACAGTTAAAAAGTGTATGGGATAAAAAAGTCTGAATCTCCTGACTTAGTTGATTGCTCATCTCACATGCAAGCGCTGTTGCTCATTTCACATGCAACGGGAGCATTTCTTAAAGGGACAGTTCACCCAAAAATAAAAATTCTGTCATTTACTCAGCCTATGTATATACATGCATACAGGTCATACAGGTTTGGAACGACATGAGGGGGAGTAAATAATAACAGAATTTTCATTTTGAGTGAACTATCCCTTTAAAATCAGAGCAGAAAAAACTTTAGTGGACCTCAGGGAGACAATTAAATAATAATAAATCCATGTTATGACCCCTTTAAATTATACCAGAAGGGATTAATTAGGAAGTCGACTGCTTGCTTCCTGTATCTGCAGTATGTATTTGTGTGTGTGTGCAAGTGAGAGAGAGACAGATAGAGTGAAAAAGAGACAGATAAACATGCCATCATGTGCCCTACATGGATCGTAGCCCGTGTAATCTGAGCCAAAAAGAGCTGACCACGATCTTGTAGAAGCAAGCAGCCTCGACACGGTCAGATTTCACCCTTTCCGTTAAAGCGACCTGCAGTCTAAACACAAGCGTCCATCAGCTGTGTTTCCTTCACAAATACTCACAGACAACAGTTTCTCAGTGCCTGTGTTGCCCTGAGCAGATGAAAACCTATTTGGCTGGGTATATAACTCATGAGGGGTGTGGTTACAAGATGGGCAGAGTTTAGGAAGCACACATTCAAAATCACAGCTTAAGCATATTTGAATTTTTAGTGATATTTAATTGAGCATGCTTGTTTCGTAAAGTCTTAAAAACATGTTTATCTTGAATCCAGTGTAACATAAAATGTATACCTTGCCTAATGCAAAAATTATAAATATGCCTAAATTCTCTTAAGGCATTTAAAATTATTTATCTTTGGTGTTTCATTTTTAATTTATTTAGACAAACAGTGTATAATTTTTAATAGGGGCTGTATATTGTTTTTTTATTGGTACATGAAATAAATATTGACTTATTAGGTAGAATTTATATATTTTTTTTTATACCAGAGCATCCCTAAATATAATCAATAAGTTATGGTAACATATGTTTTGACTCATCAAATTAATTTAACCATTTTTTTACACAAGTTACATAAGATTAGATTTTTTTTTTAAGTTTAATGTAATTTCAGTTGAAATAACTTGTATAGCAAAATTGATTATACTTAAAGAAAAAATTAAGGCAGCAAATGAAGTTTTTAAGTTGAAGTAGGTGGAGTTTTTTAAGGTGTATTTTGCAGTACAGCTGTAGTGTCGTACATATGAAATAGCTCAAACTCTTTATTTGAGTCTAATTTTATATCATAATGACTTAATGATCCACAATGACCCAGGATGTCATCCGAGTAACACATCACTGACTAAACGGGGTGAGCAGCTGTTGGGATTGTTCTGCTTGTTCTGACCGTGGACCAAGAATTAGAACTGGCTGGATAGCTTCATTCTGACAATGACATAAAGTACTAACACAAAGTGTGAATGACTTATCCTCGGGGTGCCTGTAGGAGAGTCGTGTGCCATTTCCACGTCAGGCAAAGAGAGTGAGAGAACAGGAAATACAGCCAAGAAGGAGGAGATATCTGTGTCTAGGGGTGTTGCTGATGTTGGCACAAAATGGGGCGAGAGAGACACACATTTATGAATCTTGCCCCGTGGCAGCCGTGCCCCGCCGATTCTGCAGACTCATTGAAATTCCCCCTACTGCAGTCTGACCGTAGCCAAGCAGTCACAAAGAACAGCCGCACCAACCCACAATGCCGCTGACTCACTCACCAGCTATTGTTGTGCAGGGCAGTGAGTGTGCAGTTTTACCCCGCGAGAATGCGACCGAGAGCCAAACCCTCTGAGAGTGAAAGAGAGCATGATGGAGGGTTTTATGGATTTGCGGCCAGGGTAGAGCGATAGAACGATGCATAATGGGCCATTCGCTAGAACAGTGTGCACAACGTTACTCTGTTTCTCCCACATAACTGCTGATGACAAGAGGCAAGTCATTTTTTCCACTTTTTGAAAAGCTTTATCAGCTAAAGAAATTACGTACTTCAGAAAAATACAGCTTGATTGAAAAAATCTACAGCAAGTGAATTTAGGTATCACAACATCACAATGTTTACAATGAAAAATGGATATTCATTTTGAGATTTGCTAAAGGCTACATTTTACAGTGTTATTAAAGAATAAGTTTGCCAACTTTCTACCACCTTTGAACTGTTACAGTGTCAATAGTGTAAATGAACAATGTGTATTCTTTCTCCTTGTTACCTGCACCCATAGACAGTTGGATTGAGCCCAGTGCATTATGGGTGTTTAAATTTCCATGCCTTTTTGGCAATGCCACAGCCCTTTTATCTGTTTTCTAGTCATTTAGCAACATATTTTAAACTTCACCTTTCTACTGCATAGACAGTCAAGTTTTGTTAAAAGCCCATCTTGTCAGTGGTGAATCACCCTTTAATTGATCTTTAAGTAAGTGTTATGAAGACATGATCTCTGTGCCGATCAAGAGCTGGTGGGGGCAGCAGAGAGGCTAATGTGGTGTAGTGTTTTTTTAATATAACAAATAAAATGTATTTCTTAATACTGTGTTCCATTCAATGTCAGATGCGAGATATTAGATTTTGTATATGTTGTCCAATCATATTTTGTCTTATGCATTGAAAATGATGAAAAATAGCAATGCTGCAGTAGCATTTGTTTTGCAGGTATGCAAATATAAACACATTGTTTTTTGTATTATTTTTAACTCAACAGTTTCTATAAGCATTAGCTTAACAGGTATTATTATCTGTAGTTTTGAAATCATTCTTTTAAACAATAAAGTATGGCGCTAGCAACGCCAAGGTCATTGGTTTGATTCCCTGGGAATGCATGAACTGATGAATACCTTGTATACATTGAATGCAATGTAAGTTGCTTAGGACATAAGCGTTTGCCATTTATAACATAAATGTAATAGAAATGAATGTTTACAATTAACTGTGCCCTCAGTGTCATGCATTTTCATCAGTGTCAGTTTAGAAAATTTTGAAATCTTTGTGGCATTCCATTGCACTTTTCCAAGTAGGAAAAGAAAAGTTGGAAATTCCAATTTTTAAACCGAATGGAACACTGCATTAGTTCACCAAAAAATTATTAACATCTTAAAGAACTGTTAAAATCTTCCATGATGTCATAGTCCTAAATATGCAGAGATCTTGAATAATTGTAGCATCAAAGGAAAAAAAAAACAGCTAAAGCGAGACAAACACAGAAACAGTAGATGCATGTATTGTGATGTTAGCTGTGTAGAGGCAGTGAGGTGTCCCTCCCCACAGTGGCTGATTATTGCCCTCTCTTCCTCTGCAGCTGAATGGCAGTGGTCAGGTGAAGGTATCCAGTCACTACATCTCCTCTCAGATGCTGGCCCCCCCACCACCCCCTGGCCTGCCCCGTCTGACGCTGCCCCCAGAGTCCAAATCCAGCACCACCTCTGCAGACGCAGCTGCCAGCTCACCCACCTCCCCCAGTAAGTGGGACGCTTCCAACCCGTCCGTTCGTTCGCCCTCTCTGTCCCACCTCTGACAGGGCAACATACCTTTATCCAAAAAAAACAGACACCAGCACACACACAAAGAAATGGAGTTAAACCCCAGGATTTAGTGAAGTATACATTTTTAGAGTGATTCAATTAGCAAGAAACCTAATAAACAAATCGACAAATAAAGATGGCTGGCTCAGAGTTAGTGGTCTGGCTCACAAACATTTACACAGTCAGACACAAAGCACCATTGTCTTGGCTGCTTTTGAATGGATAACGTATTGTATCGTGTGTGTATATATGTGTATGTGTATATATATATATATATATATATATATATATATATATATATATATATATATGTGTGTATATATATATATATATATATATATATATGTGTATATATGTGTATATATATGTATATATGTATATATATATATATATATATATATATATATATATATATATATGTGTGTATATATATATATATATATATGTGTATGTATGTATGTATGTATGTATGTATATATGTATATGTATGTACACACCAAAAGTTAAGAAGACTTTGTTCATTTAGCATTTTTAGCTTTTTGTTTCACTTTCAGCTGAAAATTCATCTTTGCCATGCATCACAAGAATAAATAAATTACATTTTGTAGTATATACATTTTTTTCATTAAATGCAGCTTTGGTGAGCATAAGAGACTTCTTTCAACAATGGTAGTGCATTTATTTACATTTTTACTTATTTATTTTTAATTAATTAATTAAATAATTTTTGTCTGTTAATAATCAGAATAAACAATGTTTCATGTTTTTTGTAATTAATTAGCATAACTATTGGCTTTTTACAGTTGCCAAGCAACGTTGCAACTCAGCACATTCATATATATTTTAAAACAGCTTCAAAGTCTGAAAAATAAATGCTGATTTTAGTATGAGAGAAACAAAACCAGTGTCTTTCCATCAGTAAACCATATAAACAAAGATACATTTGGATGACAAGTCGATCAGCTTTAATGGGCCAGTTCATGCTAATTTAATTATTAATGCAGAGAACGGCTCAATATGTTCACCATCCGCTGTGCTGAAGAATCCCACATGATCAATCGCCTCGATACACCATCTCACACAGTCAGACTCAATGCTCGGCATGATTATTCAGCTAGAATCACGTCCCTTAATCACGCCAGCTTATCCAAAGGCTTGTTTGATAAAGATGGATGCGTAGATTATGTTGTGTGTTCCTTATTTACCAGCAAGACAAGGAGAATTTCCAAAGAAACATAAGAAAGCACATCAGCTTCTGTAATTGCTGATAATACAGTCTTTAAGAGATGAAGGCACACATTCACTAACAACAGACTGGATTTACATAAGCAGACAACAGAATGAGCCTCCGCCACACGGAATATTTATTTACACAGTCTGATGGAAACAAACAGAAACTGTGACCCAGTTTCAGCATTAATTCAATGTCTGTGTGAAACAGATGTACGCCATACGCCCTTAAACTGCATTTTAGATCTCTACTGAATATAGTAATATTAAACTGTGTGTTTTAAACTCTAAATCCACCAGGAACCAGATTTTGAAACTGATATCACTGTTTTGCATGATGTTGACAATTTGAGAATAACTATATGGTCCCATTTCAATCCCATCTGCTCTCTTTCTTTCAGCATACTCTGCTCCTGGGACGCCACCTGCCAACCGCTCCTTCGTAGGAATTGGTTCTCGAGACACTGGCAGTCTGTATCAGGCACAGGTATCTCAACACAAACCTTCATATAGATTTTATTCACACACAAACTCACAGATCATCCCCCCTCAAACATACACACACACACACCTCAAATGAAATTGTAATGCTTATTATAGACTAAACCGAATAACTGAATTTTAACTACTGAAAACTTTCTTTTTCTTGATAACTTTCAGAAACCTAACCACCATGAAAATGTTAAAAATTCAATTTTGATTTCAAGCAGTACTTGAAAATTTCCCTTGAACCCCAGTGCCCTGAGGAAACACTACATCAGCGCTAGTCTGGACCCTCTGAGAGACCCAAGCCTTCTGTGTTCAATTATAGATCAGAAATGAGCAGATGCAGTATCTACCGCTGGACCCTCAGCTCCCAAATAAAATGTAGTCTTTCACATTAAATATACAGCCAATGTAGATACAACACCTTAACCAATATATGGATAATTCATAGAATGTCCGAGGAATTATTTAAAACATTTTCTTTTTCTTTTTTAAAGATAAATTAAAATAAAATAATGTAATATATTTTTATTTATATTTTATTTCATGTTTTAAAAATAAATTCTGCTGTTTGTGCTTAAAACTAAATATACTCTCTGAAAACATCTCACACAATTGTAATTCTCAAGTAAATGATTATTTGCTTGATTATTATTATTATTATTATATGACATATATATTATATCATTATTTTATTATTTTTTAAATTAAACAAATGAGTGTTTGCAGTCCACCATATAATCCTATGAATTCAGCCTTCATATTTAATAATCACATAAGAAACTTTTGCATGCTCAGCAAAATCCTGACCTGGTTAAAAGGCACACATGGCATCTTTTTTGACATTTGACTTCTTGACATTTTTTTTTGTGATGCTCCATGAATCTTATAGGACATTTGAAAGGTCTTCCATAAGTAATAGCTGAGATTTGGCTGGGGAATGCGGCAGTGCTCAGGTAAAATCTGAACTGTGGAGGTGATTGAACTGCATGGCTCAGGAGTCTGAGTGCGCTGCTGCATTGCAGTGCTTTCAGCTCCATAAAAAAGTGTAAATGCAGTTGACTGAGCCGTGTGATGAGAGAGGGAAACAGAAGAGTGATCAATGAGTACTGGAGGAGTAGTGTGTAGTAGCGTGCATTAGAGATCATCTCTTGAATACCTTCAGCCTAACAAACGACAAACAGATAGCAGGTACACAGCAGTTAAGGTTCTTCTCTTTCTGTTGTTCTGCGTGTGAGTTGTGCACTAGGGAAAGTCAGGACTTTTCTGGTTCTCATCTAGATGTGTGTCTGTGTCCCTTTGAGAGTATCATGAGCTGAGAGTGAGGGGGAAAGAAGTAGTCAAATGACCGTGGGTGGGGAGGAGGTTCCGTTCATTTTCTCCATGATGGTCACGTCCAGGGCTGTCTGGTTGCTAGGGGAAACCAGACGTGATGTAATTGTCAGATGAACCTGTGCTTGAGGGAGTGGAAAAGGAAGAGACCACTGTGACCAATCAAACTGACCGATCTGTCTTGTACGACCGAGACTAACATTGGAATCATTGAATGTCCAGGCCTAGTTTGACAAAACACAGTTGTCTTTTTCTTTCTTTCACTGTAAAACATGAAAGTGTACAGTTCTTGCACATTTTTACCTGGCTATAAAAAGACTTGATTATACTTAAACAGTAAACATTGTTTTGTTATTGGTTTGTTACAAATTTAGTAATTAAAAATAATTAGTTTAGTTTTTTATTTCTTTTGTTTGCACTGTGAAAAACAGTGTTATTATCGTCAACTAAAACTAAAGACATTTTTGTTCATTAATTTATTAAATCTGAAATAAAATATATATAATAGATGAAAAACTTAAAATAATCAAACATTTAAAATGTTGCCTTGGCTACTAAATGAAATAGGTTTAAGCTGAAGCAGAAAAAATACTAACTGAAAATGAATAAACACTAAAACTAAACTTTTTAATGTTTTAAAAATAAATTAAATGTAATTAAAGGTAACGTAACTGAAAATATTAATTACAAAAATATATAATAGTATATAAATAATAATCAAATAACACTGGTTTAAAGTAAAAATGTGAAGTTCCTTCCATACCTGTTTTGACCCTTAAAAGTAAATTAAATAATTATTATAATAATTATTAATAAACAATATTGTTATACAACAACCAGTTAAATTATTTTTTATTATCACATAACACATATTTTTAATATACCTGTTTTTTTTTTTTTTCTTCTTCTTTCTTTCTTTCTTTCTTTCTTTCTTTCTTTCTTTCTTTCTTTCTTTCTTTCTTTCTTTCTTTCTTTCTTTCTTTCTTTCATTTACTCTCTCATTCTGTGGCTTTATATTAAACTCAAGAGTTTAATGGACTTGTTGTTTTCTTTTCTCTGATGAAAAGGGTACGTTACTAACAATCTTTGTTTTTAGAGGAGCTTGTATTTCAGCCTCACCTCCAAGCTCTCCTGAAGGATTGTAATTAAAGGGAGAGACTGTCATTTGTTAGGCCCTTGTGGTTTAATATGTCCCCCTTCTTGGACTCTGAACCCGCCCTCATCTCAGCTTTATATTTCATAACCTAAACCACCTGTCACCAAGACAAAGCCTGTAGCTTTTATAGGGAACTAAATATTTTGTTTGGAGTGAACGCCTAACCACTGTTAGCCTGGGCTCAACTGGTCGCTGTGTCCTCAGGACAAAGTGAATGAGTGAGAAAGTTTGAGCTTTGGATGTGCCCTAGTGCAAAGAAAAATTAAAATATCAGGCAGCTGGTAAAAAAAGAGCAGTCTGGAATGATGAGACAAAGATGGAATAGTTACACTCCAGATTTTAACCTTGGAATATCATTTTAACACCTGGCCTTGAACTTGCTGTCTTTACAATTTAGATGATTTAAAAATCACATTTGTGTGCCATTATGGATATCAAATAAATGATTGTGTTCATTAAGTATTAGAATTTTCACATATGTTTACATTGTATAATGTTCATATCTGGAGTTTGGCTGTATTCAGATTTAGAGTGTCTAAATATTTATATATCTTTTATAAACTGTTAAACTGTAAAATGGAAGAATTTGTAGCAATATGGTATGCTCATAGTTTAGCTAGCTTTTACATCTTAGTTTGTGAATTTTCATTCATGCCACTCTTCCTATAACCAATTTGTTTATTGTTCCACCAATCAGCCTTAATTTGTCTGATCTGATTCTGCTCACCAACAGCAACCGCTAAAAATCTTCCATGAAGAAAGCAAATAGTGTGTCATTTTCATGGCACAGTGTGGTAATGGCAAGTATCTGCTTAATTTAACATCTTTAGTAAGTTTCACTAGTGGTTTTGCATTGGTTTACTTGTATCAACATTTGTATAGATGAATTTGATAATGAATCCCCACTTTCTGGCCCGGTCCTGTTGGCCTTCACCACATTAATCAAAGAAAAAACAGGAGACGACTCTACACGTGACATTTTCTTGAGCTGTTTTGATCATATTTAAGTATAAATTCTAAGCAGGCCATCAGTTTGAGGTGAGACGGGCGATTATACAGTACCTACAAAAATATTACAGCCAAGAAGAGAGGCATATGTTGCCGCACATTTTCCTACCAAAGAAACTATTGAGTTTCCATAACAAACATACACTGGAAATATATTAAATCTCAACTTGACTCTCTAGAGGAAGAGGTTTGTGGATTTATCTCATCAAGAGACATTTTCAGTATAGTAAAATGGCATGTTGTCACTTGAACGCAAAGCCAAGATGATATACAGAACCCAGTGTATATATATATATATATATCGTGTGTGTTTCTCCAGAATATATTTATAAATTCAGTTTTTCCTCTCGAGTATTCAAGGATAACATTTAGCCTTTCGGTTGAAATGCATTTTGACAAAGGAGTGGCTGTAATTGTGCTGTCAAATTCACAAGGCATGAAAACAAGTACGATCCCCACACTGCCCACTCTCATGGGCTCGGATTTTGATCCAGTAATCAACACGAAATATGATTTGGGAAAATTGCATCCCAGTGCACTGTAGTAATCACTCAGAAAGCAGCATCTTTGCATTTCCCAGCAGTGTCGGCTGTCATTATAAACATATTTCTCCTCCTGGCAGTAGTTTCTAAAGTATGCTGAAGTGTCATGGGTTGTGTAAGGTTAACCTAAGCTCCAGTTTCAATGCCAGTATCACACCATTCACAGCGAGCTAGCAAACAGAAGTCAAAATAGACTGATTTCATAAAGTAAAAACTTGAAAGATGTTGAAGGAATGTATGATTAGTTACTTAATAAGCATGTTATTTTAGATACTTGGTCGTGCATGTGGTCCATAGATTACAAAACTGCCCTTTTCGTTGATCAATGAGCAAGAGCTGCCAAAACTCTTTGGCGCCACGGCTGCCGTGTGCACTGTTTTTATACCTAAATGTGATTTTAATGATTTCAAACGATTTTAATGTAGATTCTCAAGGCTGTGTGCTATCTGGGCACTGCATTGTGGATTTGGGGAGTCATTAGTCTGTGGTTTGGTGTTGATCAAGAATCAAGCCATCAGTCTGATGTACACAAACTCTCCAGCAGGGAATGGGAACAAATTTTCCTTTTTTAGCATTATTAAATCAGTACATTTGGGGGTAGTTAAAGACGTCTGTTGGACTGCTGTGAAATTACTTAAACCTTAGTGGAAAATATTGAGCCAGGGGCTTATGGCATGAACTCCTTTTTTCTGTTTTTAAACCTTGTCAAATTTTAAAAAGACTTCAGTGGTCTGTGAATGAATGCCAAAATCCTGTTATGCTTTTAAAAGGTTTTGGGTGGGATCCTGCTGAGCTCTCTCTCCCTCTCTGTCTGGCACTCGTAGCTTTTTACTCTGTATTAGTTTTAATAGGTTCCTCAATTCTGGCCCCCGACTAAGTGTTTGCCTCCCATTATCAGAAAGAATGATTGTAGTGAATGTGGAACGTCCAACTCATTAGATTCTGTTTTGAATAGTAGAGTGGGTTGCGTTTGCATTGTTTAGATCCTCATGGACAGGACACATACCACCTACTGTCACCACCATTTTGAAAAACTGAACTCACACACTATCTGGGTATATGGATGTTTCTTCTGCTACTGACACATTAATGTTCCAGGGTGTGATTTTTATCAAAACTAGAACAAATTGTAGATCTTATATAGTTGTATCCATCCTTTATATGTTTCAAATGGGTCAATATTATAAATGTTTATAAAATGTGAAATTGTATTATTTCTAGCCATTCCCACAGGTGTCGTTTCTAAAAATTTACTACACTAACAATTTTCCCACTAATAAGGTTTTATGAAAAGTTAGTATAATTGCATGAAATATGAGACAAAAAAATAAACACACTACTGTTCAAAAACATTTTGTCTTCTGTATACCAAGGCTGCATTTATTTGATCAAAAATGCAGTAAAACAGTAATATAGTGACATATTATGGTTTGAAATAAGTTTTCCTTTTTAATGTATTTTAAAATGTAATTTATTCCTCTAATGGCAAAGCTGAATTTTCAGCAGCTGTTACTCTAGGCTACAGGGGTCACATGATCCTTCAGAAATCATTCTAATATGTTGATAGAAACATTTCTTATTATCAGTGTTAAAAACAGTCGCACACATTTTTGTGAAAAAAAATAATAATTTGAAATACTTTTTTTAACAATGTAAAAGTCTTTGTCACTTTTGATCAATGTAACGTATCCTTGATGAATAAATATATTTAAAAAAGCAAAACTTTTGCTTGTGTAAATATAACTTATGAACAGAATTTTCTAATTTCTCATAAAATTATAAAGCTGTCATCAAAATGTGCATAGGTTCCATGAAAAGTGAAATGACTGTTGGCTATGAAATAAGTCATAGCAAGTCAAGGTAGTTGGCCTTTTTATTTCAGAAATGCAGTTTCAGCCACAAAATGCTATTCAACAGTACACAATTGGAGATGTGATGGAAATGACATTGTGGTGGAAATGTTTATGTGGTTTCAGAAAAATGACAGAATGATGAATGAATGTTTGTGACGAATGTTTGTCCTGGGCTGGACATTGTTAGTAGACAAATAAAACCAGTGCGAAAAGTGTGTTTTGAGAGAGTTTATTTTTCTAAACAAAGCCAAAAGTGCCCGTAGTTTAAGAAAACTCATATAAATCACCCTGTGCATTCAATTTAGATGAAACGGATCCATCTCGACTAGACTGTGGTCGGCTTCAGATGAGTTTTTATCTGATTTAGCTGGATATCCCATAGCGCTCCTCCTATTTTGTTACTTGTGTTTGTACAGATGTCTTAGTGATTTTAATTCTCTCTCTTTCTCTATCTTGCAGTCCTGGTATCTGGGGAACTGATCATCACACACACACAGACGAACCCGAGGAGGCACAGACATGGATTTGAAAAATCAATTTTTTTGTGGAATTTACAAGAAAAAAGTTGTGAACGAGATGCAAGAGGGAAAATCAGATATATATGCAGTATTTGTATATATACACACACATATATATATATATATATATATATATATATATACACAATATGTGTGTATAGATATATGTGCACACATTTATATATGCATAACGACGTACAGTTTAAGATGCTTCAATACACTTTTTTTCTGAGAAGACAATGGAAACGGAGACGAGCGAGAGAACAGCCATAGATGGAACAGAAGAAAAGGAGACAAAAGAGGAGGATGTTTTTTCTGGGAGGGCAGCCCGAACTATGGCGTACATTTACGGACGTGTTGAAAAAGGCCCACCCTGACTCCCTGCCTCCTGGAATGCCTCTCCTCAACCCCCTCCTTCTGCTACAGGTGCTGCTTCCTCCTATATGCAAAATAAGTATCCTTTATTTTCTTAACGAACAGGGAAGAGAAACCCCCCGAAAGGGTTTTTCCGCTAGCATTTCGCCACAGGTTCGGAGGTGAGCGCGGTCTGTTTTTATTCTTTTTTTTTTAAGTGCGCAAAGGCAACACGGCATGGAAAAGGAAATGCAAAGGTCGATGCTTCCGTTCACACGACAGAAAAGAAATGCAATGGCTACTTTTCATCCAGTTTTATTGACAATCATGTATCTGCGTCCTTGGTTTCGTTCAGAGGGTGATGTTTTCTAAATTGCATTCGCCACCGTTTGTAACGGAGTCCACTTTTTGGTGGAAGCCCATCATGTTTTTTTGTACATCGGAGGAATATTAGTGGTACCTCAGTGACATAAATCACAGTCGGCGTCTAAACACACATGCACACACACTTACATGTAAACACACCTGTCTTGAGGCAATGGCATGTACTGTTAAAAGCTACACGAGGTGTGTGTGAGCTGTGAATCAGCCTTCATAGGATGAGCCAGGGAATAGCAGGGGTGAATTAGCACCTTCCTTACTTCGCAATATGAAAGCCCCTCATTCCCTGGACCCTGCTGTAAGTGTGTGTGCGTGTGCATCCGTGTGTTTGTGCATGTCATAAACATTAGTAGTCCCTTATTCATCTCTGTGAGTTCACAGATTAGGGGGTTTTGATTCATGTAGATTCGTGGATTTTTCCACATAGCGACAAAGGGAGTTGAAATATAGTTCTGTCATTACTTGGACAGTATTGGGTGTAGAGGATAGATTTTTTTTTCTCTGTGTAATTTGTTTCAATTCATTGGAAATTACAGGCATTGCACTACTTTAAATTTTTAATTTTCCTCTTTTGCAAATTCCTGTTCGGCCTAATCATATGGAATGCTGCGAGTCGAATATTTTTGTCATGTTCTGATCTCACAGTAGATGAGAGTTGGTTTCCTAGTAGCTAAGAAGCTGATCAGAACAATCCAACATTTTCTATGTAAATGTGTCCATGTTTATGTGATTACTTTTATACAATTCCCATAGTTTAAGAAAAAAAAAAAAACAGGCTTTCTTTTTTCCCACGTTTCTACTGCAAGAAACTATGACTGTTTTTATTTTGAAGCAGATTATACATTTTAATCCGTAGGAATGTCAAAGATTTGGATGTTTGACGTGAGATGGGCTGTAATGTTCAATACAAAAAAAGGAAGTCAGCGGCTATGCTGCCCATCCCAGAGTTCATTGGGAGGTGGACGCCTACGACCAGCATGTCTCTGCTTGGTTGCCTCAGAAATGGGTTATTCTGCACTCTGAGATGTGTTGATTTGTACTAATGAAATAACATCAGGGCTTAATCTACAACGCTACCAAACCCAAATCACGAAGCCATGAAAAGTGCCTGAGACATTGCAAGATTTTCATTTGAATTATTCTTTTTTTTTAAAGACTTGGACATTTTGCTTCATCTACTGTGGGTTGTTGTTGTTGTAGGAGTTTGAGGGGTTGTTTTTATGCCCAGCTGCATGGGCTAACGCTTAGCCACAGGAAATGCAGACAGCTGAACAAAAAACAAACACGCATACACACCCTTATAATCAGAACATGACAAAATCAACACATATCAGAGCTTTACTAGGTACCCTCACAAACACACACACACAATGATATAATGTAGTATCCACAATCTCTTGTTGCTTTCGCTAACCTTTTATAATGGCTTTGCATACATATTCTATTAAGTTGACCATAGTAAGGCCCAGAATACATACGACATGACTTGTTTTAATGGTGCTGATATGAAAATGATACGGAAATCTCTATATATGAATTATATATAACTGTGCATGGTGCTTTCAAAAGAAAAATCATGAGAATTAAGCTCAAACGACCACCGTATCGCTGACAAGGGCGCATGGCAGATAAATCTTAGTATTAGCTCTGAAGCAAAATGCTCCCCGACTTCTCCTTAACAACCCCCTTTGAGCAAAGAGCCAATGACACAGATGGATTTTACCTTTGTACTACATTGGTTTGACTTTTATCCAACAATCCCTCTTCTACTTTGCACGATATTTTATAAAACATATTATGTGCCTTGCCTTTAGTTAAGAACGATAATGCGTAATTTTAAAGGAGTCGATTAATTTTTTTTCTTTTGATGTAACCAGTGTCACAAAGGAAAAGTAATGCTGCATGTTTGATTGCCTGTCATTATCAGAATAAGATTACCAGGTTACCTGATAGCTGTAGTTTTGGATGGGTGAGAGAGGCTTTTTCTGACCCTTTTCCTCTTTTAAAAGCACTGTAGTTGGCATGAAATCTTCCCTGCGTTATTTTCTTACCGTTTTATTTCCCTCTGTTCATGTATTGAGAAGGTAACAGTCTGTGAAAGATGCTCTCTTCACATCAGCTCTGAGCTGATGTTTTGATTCCGTTGTCATGTTAGGCTTCTTTTAAATTGTTTAGATTTGTATGTTTTCATGCATTTAAATGAGTTTGTACCCATTATGGATGTGAAGTGGAGCGGCCATAGATGGACATAATGAAAATTAGATGACCGTCCTCTGTAAACACACAAACTAGTTTTGGTCAAGTTTAAATTCCACAACTGAGCACTTAGCAAATGATTTTGCAATCAGCAAGACTTTATATCGTCTTTACATTTAGCTTTTTATCAAAAAGTCAAATTGACATTTCATTATTTCAGAAAATCTAGGCATTTGTTAAAGGGATGGTTCACCTAAAAATTTAAATGTACACTGTAAAAAAAAATATATATTTTTAGTTATAAATAAAACCGGTTATTAGAGTATGTTTTACAAGAAAAATCTATTTCAGTCTTTCTACTTCAAAAATTAAACATTTAATTCAATGTGTTATTTGCTGTTTCTTTGTAATTAACTGTGAAATTCACTTTCCCCACCTTTTTTTTTTTTCAGTGTAGTCATTATTTATTCTCCCTCATGATTTTCCAAACGTGTATGACAAAAGAAGATATGTTTTGTTGTCTGTACAATGAAAGTCAGTAGAGACAGTTGAATAATTTCACAAATATCAGCTCTACAGAAAGAAAAAAAAAAAGGAGGTCATACAAGTTTGGAACAACATGAGGGTGAATAAATACTAACAAAATGTGAACTGTCCCTTTAACCCCTTTGTGAGGGCTCATAACACTGGCTGCAATAGAATATGTCGTGATGTGTGACCATAAATGATTACTTTAATTAGTTAATTACTTTAATAAGTTGTTTTACTAATCGAGTCCCTTGTATATGTCCGTATATTAACTGTAGAACCCGATCATAGAGAGTAGCTGAAATGTATTTGTCCAATTCAATGTACAGACACAAGAACAGCAAGCAACCATTGAACTGCTGACTTTGTGTCTTCTTAGAAAATGAATTAATACACCAGGATGCTTCTTCTTCCTCTTCTTCTTTTTATAAAATTAGATGGTAGGAGATAATTTATAATTCGTAGCGTGTAGTGTCAGGGGAGTATATTGCAGAGGAGAAGATTTTGTGTATTTCTGGAGCTGGGTCAGGAGAGGCCATGTTGTAGTTTGTGATGCAGTGTACAGTATTATTTCTGCAATGGATATTGCAATGCTGGTAGCTAATACGATTTGCTGGTAGCTATTTAAATGTTTAAGTCGAATGAGAAAGAACAAGAGATTTTGTTTACATGATTCCCTTGGTAAGATCTGGGTCGTGGATGATTTGTGAGCTCGCCGTTGTCTGCCCTGGCCGAATCGGAGTGCTATAGCAAAACGGCATTCCATGTGTACCATGATCCAAACCCTTTGCAGAAGTGCTAGCATCATTCAGCAAGCAATTTTCCTTGTGTTTAACAGGACAGGTGACGGGACGGGGGTCTGCCTCGGAGCGTGGGGCCCAGTTGGATTATTCTGAAGCAGGAATGGCAAACTTCACAGTTGCAAATGACCTGAAGCTCTGACGAATCAGACTCGCATGACCCGCCGCCTGTCCTGTGAAGATTTGCACTGCTCCATTTTCATCTTTCTAAAGCTGTCAACCCTCTCTGGCCAGGGTGCGACGGTGGGCTCAGTAGAACAGGGGTTTGATCGTAGTTTGCTTTTTGTATATGATAAAATTGGCTACACACGGCTGAGAAATCGAAACACTTCAAGAGTGGGTTGTTGCCCCGATGTGTGCTTTTTAAAATGGCCACAGGTGATGATTGAACTTGCTATGACATGAATAATGCATTTGAGCTGATGCATGTAAAAAGAAACATTATCTTACTGTTTGATTTCGAAACCCTTGACTAATATTTTTTATAGAGCGGTGATTATCAAATGTTACATTTTGAACACAGTTATCTATGTGTATAAATGCTTACCATATATCCAGTAGAATGAGGAAAAAGACAAATGTATATAAAATGTCTTTTTGTATGATAAAATGTTTTTTTTGGGGGGGGGGGTTTGTATGTTTGGATTTAGTAGTCATAAGCTTGTGGTCAAGCCACAAAAAAAATTGAAAGCTCCTTCTAAAGGATCTGCTGTTGAGAAGAAAATGTCAGCACCATTAGTATCTTTCATACAGTTATCACATGTTATTTTGATCACAAATTATGGACTCCAGTAAATTCAGCATCACTTGTTGTCATTTTAAACAGAGCCAACAGCTTCACTGAGCTTTAGAGGTTTACGCAGATTCCATTGCCATTTTTGTTGTTGTTGTTGTTATCTCCAAGACTTATTTGAAACCTGCACTTATTTTTTCTCTTTTGTCATGCTAGCTTCAAGTTTTTTTAAACACCATTTTTTTCCTGTACTTCTACTTGGAAGATTGCACTAGATAATCTGATATTGAAACTTTGTCAAATAATAATACTTCTTTTTAAGGTTTGCTTCTCTGTGGATATTTCTCAGCCTCGATGATCATGATGAATAGAGACTAATGATGAGAATGAAAGAAAGATAGAGAGATGAAGCTGCTTGAATGGCACCCTTTTATTTTCCTGTTGTCATTTGTGATAAATTTACCCTTTTAAGATGTTGAAATCATGCCAGGATCCTGTACACTGCAAACCGCAGAGTAGAAACACGTACAGCAGTGCCATAATCATTTTACAAATCAGTACTTTGTCATTTTCCAGTAAAAAATCTAAACATCCTTGAAACAAAATAAATTGACCAAATAATAAATAAATATATTACCGTTAAAAAGTTTGGGATCAGTAAGATTTTTTTTTTTTTTTTTCAGATAATACTTTTATTCATTATGTCGATCTAAAGTGCCAGTGAAGACATTTATAATGTTATGAAGCTTTTAGCTTTTCTTTAGAACTTTCTGTAACAAAGAATGAGAAGGTATCGCAGTTTCAAAAGTATCACAAACATTGATGATGATAAGAAATATTTCTCGATCTGCAAATCAGAATATTAGAATGATTTCTGAATCATGTTACACTGACAGCTTTGCCATATCAGGAATATATTACATTTTAAAATATATTCAGATAGAAAATAGTTTTTTAAATTGTAATAATATTTCACAATATTACTGTATTTTGATCAAATAATCAACCTTGGTGAACATTTTAAAAAGTTTGAAAAAATCTTCCCAACCCCAAGCTTTTGAACAGTTGTGTACAGTACATATATTCCAAATAAATTAGAGATGTTTGTCTTTTTACTTGTGAAAAATATAAAGGTACAGATTAAAGTGATTTTTCTTAAACCGCCTCTGGACAATCAGTGGCATGGCTTACCTCAGCCCGATGATAGTTTTATGGCACGTGTGTGTACAGATTAACTTTAGACCTCACTCTTCTGAGTGCCTTCCTGGGTTCAGCCTGGAGCTGTTGGATGTGGGTTTACGGTGCGTGATCTTCTCCTGGTTTTGTAAGATCAGTCTACTCATGCCTGTATTTACCAGAATTGGCGGAATGTGCATCACTGAAAAGATTGTTTAATTCTGAGATCCAGGCACTTTAATTAGTCATTGACACATGTAATTATGCTGAATAGAATGTAAATTTCCCGAGTCCAATTTCCCTGTTTGCCCACTGACATAAACAGGATGTGAGGAGACCCTACTCAGGCATACATGAGAGAATTAGACATGCATGAGTGTTTCACTTGTACCGTTTCCTTTTGCGGATTTGTGTAATGTAAACCTTGCAATACCATGAACTTTGCAAGGTAGATAGAAATGTGAACATGTGGTCAGATCTTTAGTTTTGTCTCCTCTCAGTAAGGGCTGGACAACCTCTTCAGGGCTGAGGCACTGGAATGCAGTTTCTACTCTGTCCTTCCTTCCATTTTCAGTGTTGTGACACTTGGCAAGATGCATGTCGTAGTTTTCGTCAGCTGATGAATTGACACGTGACGTGCTTGATACTGGCAGCAGCTGGTGAATCTGAACTAGATGATGTGCAGTTCTGCACTGGTCTGAAACCCGTAATAACAGCTCAATCTAGCTGCTCGGTTTGAAATCAAACTTGTAGTAACACACGAACGATCTGGAAATTGTACTTGTGTAAAAATCTGAACAGCATCTATGCAACTAATCCAGGCTTTACTGAAATCTTTGTACAGAAAGTTCTTTCTAATATTAAGGCCTGTTTCATTGTGTGCAAAGCCGTCTAAGCGGAGCTAAACCTACCATTATAATACTCAAATATAGTGAAAAAGACTGTTAGTTTAATACTGCGTTCACTTCTGGTCAGAATTAACATGTAGATGTTCACCGAATACCTAATCACTACATCAAAAAACATCTTAATGCTCTTGCAAAATATAGATGAACCTGGAATAAAATATAGTTTATGTATATTTTTTTTTAAGTTAGTCCATATATAACTCAAAGTTTGGTTGAAACAACCCAGTATTTTTTAGTGATGCATTAAATTGATCAAAAGTGACAGTTATAATGACCTTTATAATGTCACAAAAGATTTAGGTTTCAAATAAATAGTTTATTTTGGAAATTCTGAAAATTCAGCTTTGACATTATGTAAATAAATTAACATTTTAAAATGTCTTAAAATAGAAAATCTGTTTTGAATTGTAATATTATTTCACAATATTACAGATTTTACTGTATTTTTGAGGAGCCAAATGCAATTTTGGTGAGCATAAGAGACGTCTTTAAAAACATTAAATCACCTTACCGAGCCCAAACTTTTGAACAGTAATTCTGACATGATGTGAATGCAGCTTTATAAAATTCTTTGCCCAGGTTTGAAACGATATGCTCCTCAGAGTGCATTTGTGCATAGGTGAGGTTTAAAGTGCGTCATTCCGACTTCTCGAACATTGCTTCAAATATCATGTTGCTGATTGAGCTGTGGGGGTGAAGGATGGTTTTAATCTGAACTTTGATGACATTATACTGTAGAGTTGATGGTTCTGAGGTACAGTTCTAGAGCAGATGAATATGAATGAACACCCATCCTTAATTTTTGAACGGCTCATTAGTTTTACACTCCCTTCTTCACTCTTAGCAAACCAGCAATTCAAATCGAAGATATATACAAAGATATACCAAACTGGGTTAAAATACAGTTTTAACATGCAGTGCCTGTCATTTTACCGCTTTGCTTTGGTTTCTTTTCCTCACCCATGTGTTCTCTGTAAACCGTGAGCTGTAGGTTTTCACCGTCCCGCAGACATCGTCTCTGCAGCGTCGGTCTGGATTGGATACAGCTTTTGTTTATCAAACGCTTTTTGTATGTTATTATCCGACCAAGGGGCCAGATTTGCCAAAGCCTCTAATAAAACACAACCTCTGAGTGCCGCAACATGTTGACGTTGAGGTTAGTACAGTCTGACAATGCTAGCATGCGCTAAGGGCTTTTCTAAATCTGACCCTAAGGTTAAAATCTCTGTTCAAAGGGGAGAAAAGCCATTCGTGGGCTTTGCGATTTATGCAATATTTTGATAAGTCTTTCACACAAATTAATTGCCAAAAATGCCCTGACATACCGCCTGCTCCTGAATGTTTGAGACCCCCAAAACAGTCACGCATCAATGTTTCAGGGTGCCCTCTCTCCCATTAGAACAATTGTTTTGTTTTATTCTGTTTGTTTTTATTCTGAATTAAGGTTGAATTTCTATGAATATTTCTATCGTTGTTTCGTTTGTTTTTAAGCATGCCGTTTTCTCTATATTTGGACGCTTTGAGTTGAAAGGACGAAGGTTGAAATGTTTTTCAGAGAGCATTCTAATGCAGTGTTAAATTTCAAGGTTTTTGTTGGTTTTTCCTTCCTCTTTTTTTTTTTTTTTTAATCACATTATTCTTTACAAATATTACCATAGTAGTTACTCATTAAACGCTTGCTTGCTGCACAGATAAACACACTTCACACCAGGAAGGGGCATGTGGACGTTTAGTTCAGACACATACACAACTGGCATGATGACATGCATCCATGTTCTTTTGGAAAGCATCGGATTTTCGTTATTTGTCTCTGTTTCTCTAAGAACCTCGCTAAATTGTAATCTATCAGCAAAAGTCGGTATGTCGGTTTTGAAACGGATGGGAAAAAATGTGTTTTTCTCATGCACAACAAACTAAATTTGCCATGTGTTTTTGAACTGGTGTGAGGGGGAAATTACAGCTTTAACAATATTTCATTATAACATTGTATTCAGCCATCGCTGTTCGCAAAAAAAAATCGCTCATGAATACAGTACTGGAAGTATGTTTCCCTATGCAAAAAAAATTAATAAAATGAAAATGAAATAAAAAAAAATAAACAAAGCTATGCTACAACTCAGAAATGAGGTGACTTTGTGTTTTTCTTTTCTAACCAATTGGACGCTAAAGTTACTTGGCAGTCTTGAATGTTTCTGTGGAATGATCTTGATTATTAGACGTGTGTATTTTGGAGGTGTAATATCATTGTTTTGTGTGTGTTGGATGTATATTCTCTATTCACATACAGGCAAAGACAGGCCTCGTGCCTGAGGACGAGCTAATTTTAACTCCGCACAAGCTCTTTCACCATAACTATTATAGAGCCAGAGAAAGGAAAGATGTTGCGGGACATGTCATGATATAGGCTAGTATTTTTATTATAATGATGCATTAAAAGAGTCTTGTGGCAAAATAAATGTTTTGGGTATTGATATTTTGGTCACTCACTAATTAGTTAGTTAGTGCATGCATCCAATTTCATATAGCCAGAAGTGTTTAATTAAATGAAGTCAAACATGACTGAAGAAAGAAACCTAGTGAACACATATCAGTGTACTCTGCTTACATAAGCTGTATTTTTTCATGAAAAATCTTAGATAATAGATTTTGTCATTGTAATTGGCACTCGATAGTGGTTATGTTGGAAGAGAATGACTCATTTCTATGCAGAACAAACTTTGGATCACCATACATTTTAAATGACAGTTTTAATTCTGTGAGCATGAGCTGCACAGAACAGGAGAAATGGAAGAAAGAGAATGAAAGAGCGAACTGAAAACTTGTGGTTAGAGGTTTGTTTTCGGTTCAACTTGGCTGAGGAGCGTAACACACCTGACTCTAATCATCCCTCGATCCATTACCCCAGATACAAGATTGCTGGAGCCGCTTTTGGAAAAGTATAATTTCAGCTCTGGAAAGGAAATCAAGTTTTATTTCATTTTAATGGTTCAAAATAGCACAAGGTCCTTTTTCTTTAAACATATGAAGGGGGTGAACGAGTACAATAGCACTTGTTGAAAGCTTCACGTGAACCGTGCCAGGAGTCCCTCATGAGCTCACTGCAGAATGGGAGTCAAATTCCATAACAGACACTAACCAGAGGTACCTGTTCAGTTTCATTATTTCCATGAAACATTAGCTTTTGGACAGCAAAGTAATCACAAACCTGTATGATTTTGTTCTAAAATTGATTCAAGGGATGAAAACATGTCATTAGCCCAAATTACATCCTAGTTTTAATTACAATTACAAAAACCATCTTATTTTATTACTGTATACTCACCTTGTATGTGTATATACAGAGAGACGGCTATATAAAGTGATATATACAGTATGGGCTTTTATATTACAGTTGAATAAACAAGAGCTCAATACTGAGTTACTTATATTTTTTAGAAGATTACTTTGTCTATTTTTGCTTGCCAGAGAAAATATTTTAAACAAGTCAAAGCAAGACTTAATGAATCAGCTTTTTGAAACGATTCAACTGAGTGAATGAATCCATGACTCACTATTGTGAATGCATCTGTTATCACATATTCTCTGAGTAGGTAGCCTAGGCTACTTCTTTTGAACTTTACTTCATGACTGTTAAAAATGCGTTCTGTCGGCTAAATTATGAATAACCTAGAGTATATAGTATGAATAAAGATAAACCAGACGCATTATAGCCTATCTGTAATGCTGAAATTGTCATGTGACCTACCCGCCCTTCACTACACTGACAAATCCTCTGTGCTCATCAGATATTGCTCTTGAAGTATTCTCTTTCAGATACGCTCGGTCACTTGTTTAGTTCCTGAATGAATCAGTGAATCGGTTGAGTAGATGAATCCGCGATTCACTTACAGGTAGGCTACTACAAACGTAAAGCTTCAAAAGGGATCACAGAAATTAATCGTCCTCATGATTCAACATGTATTCCAATACAGATGTAAACACACATGTCATTTCGCTCTTATGGAAAAGTTTCCAGTTATTTAAAGGGATTCAACAGGCAGCGAGCAAATGAGCCTTGATGTGGTGCCCGGTGTGACTCTTTTTTATGACCTTTAGTCATAGAGTCAGCCGCTAACAGCCCAGCTCCCCAAAGCCTGGACCAGACTTCCCCAGCTCGGTCTGAAACTACAGTTCTCCACTCCAAAGAAAACAGCTTCACCTCAGGAGCTGCCTGAACTGCTGCTCGCAGGCAAGAGGAAACCCAGCTCGATTCACGAGTCTCTGAAGGGGCATTTTAATTACAGGCTGAGCTAATGTTGGCTGAATGATGAGGACACCAGCACTGCCATACTAACCACCGCAGAGCCTCTAAGCATGGTAAGTCAAGGTCATGAATGTAGCCTAAACATGATGGTGTATAGGCCGGGGTAAACAATTGTCCTGTTCTGCATACATGATATTATTGTAAACATGTTAATAGGTATCACAGAGCAATTCAGTTTTGCTCATAATCGTATGTCATCAGAACAAACAAAAAAAAAGATCAGTTGAGGAAAAAGATATGAAGATAATAAAAAGATAATTCTTTAAAAATGTAAACTGGTTTATCTGGAGGTTTAATCTTATCATAGTCACTGTAACGGTACATATATCTTACCTTAAGAAAGTCTAAACCTCTCTGTAATTCTCTTTTCTCTGTCTGAGCTTCTGCCAGGACTTGCACTTTCAATCTGTCTCAGATTTTTTCTGCTTAATATTTTTTGTCAATGTTACTAGCTTGTGATTCTTTATAGTCCCTGTATTTATTCATTCATTCATTCGTTCGTTTATTAACTTAATTAATATTAATTTACCTGATTTGTCCCTATACAGTGAAAATGATGTTCATGAAAGGATATCTTCTGAGCACCATGAATTCTGTTAATGCCATTTTATATCAGGTTCAGTGGGTTTTTAGCTAGGTGGGCTTATTAGGAAAAGTATGGGTTATTGCTGCCATTCTTTATAAGCCCACTTGAAAAGAAGGTTATATGTATATGGGTTATAATTACAGACAAAACATTAGATCTTTTTTGGCTAAATGATTTTCTAAAATGTTTTCTTTTAATATGGTTATCAACTGTCTTTATCCGTTTATGTTGTTCTACTGTATCTTTATCCTGTAAAGCATCACTCCAAGATTGCTCCACATACTCATTAAGTGCTTTTCAATTATAGAATATTGCTTTTAAATACTATTAAAATAAATCATCTCAGATAACATTTGACTAGTTCATCTCTTCATTTTAAAATTCTTATCAAGAGCAGTTTGATCACCGAGTTTTATGTTGGGCTCAAACAGCAAAGTTTGTATGATTTAAATTTTATATATATATATATATATATATATATATATATATATATAATACATGTACAGACTGAGGGTGGTCTGTCCTTTGTTCTGCACACTGAGAACTGCAGAAGTTTGAATTGTGGTTGTTTTGATTATATCTATTTAGACTTGTAGGTTCAAAGTGATTTCTCTTTCCTCTGTTTTTCTGTAGCTGTGCTTATAAATTTAATATCTCGATTTACAGTACGTGATGTGAAGACCTTGTAAAAGCATGCAGCAATAATGGGCTCCAGATGTCTTAACAAAGGACTGCAACTCCCCGAGGACTCCTCTATCTGCAATACGATCACAATCAGGTCACTCTGCTATACAGAGACTTCTGGGAGTGAGAGCGGCGTCTCAATGCAGTATGAATGTGACCCCTGCTTCTCACAGACACAAGTGTGTGTTGTGAGTTTTTTTTTATTTTTTACATTTTTTATTACTTTTTACATTTATAAATTTGTCAAATGCCTTTATTCGATGAAACCTATCTTGCATTCCCATTATACAGTACATTTAATCAGTTCTAGCATTCTCTGGGAATCGAACTCATGACCTTGGTGTTGTATGCTCTACTTGTGTGAGCAACTTTATGCATTTGCATACTTCCATTGCAAATACTCCAATCTTATTGATGTACATATACTTGCACATTACATGACATTAAAACATAATAAAACAGAAAAGAAAAAAAAGTTATTTTAAATAGCTGTTTGACTGTATTTTGAATCAAATAAATTCAGCCTTGGTGAGCATAAGAGACAAAAATCTTACCAGCCCAAAACCTTTGAGCGATAGCATTTTTTGAATTAGATTTCTTGATTCAAGAAAAAGAAACATTGAAATCAGATCAGCAGAGCTCAGCTGATTCACTGATGGTTGTTTCATCAGTATCTCTTTCCCTTTGACTTCAGAATGATTTTTTCGGAGGTTTTGTCGTTTAACTTCACAGTAATGAACGTTAGAAGAGAACGAATAATTCATCTGTCACCAGCTCCCAAGTGATGCATGGAGCAAAGATGACGTCGCTCAGGAACCAGAATAAAAACAACCAAATAAAAATATCAAGGCACCAGTGGTGAATGAAAAAGAGGAGACAGAAGTGAAGTCTCTCTCTCTCTCTGGTTTCATGCTTCACTTAATGCTGCTGACTGTAGGCTTAGTTACTGTTACTCATCAGCACTGTTTCAGCTAAACTGTTTCCCATGTATGGGAAACCTTGAGAAGCACAGCCAGGGCAACAGTATCAGCTGTCTACTCACAGTTAAATGTTAATTAAAATATTATGAAATACCAGCAGTTCACATTAAGAGTGTAAAACTGGAAGCGTTCCCGTTTAACCCAAAGATTAGCTTTTATGTAATCACAAGCATGAAAGGAGGCACCATATCAATATAAAAAGTTGATTATGATTGTTCATTCAGACAAAAATCTACTTTAACGCTGTACAATAATGTTCTCCATCATTAACACATTTGAACACCTGGCCGTATTTTCTGCAAATTATATTTTCATCATATAGTTCCCCGAGACGAGCAAATGGTTTCAAAAGCAAAACAGTGTTACATCATTTGACTGGAAGCATTTAACATGTCCAAACTGCCAGTCAAAATGAGTAATGGATCTCATACCCATGTCCATTTAGCATATATGCATGCAGAACCCAGATATGTCATATGAGTCAAAAGCCAGTTAATCAGAGCATTATGTGCATGAGTGTGTGCTCTTCTATTCCAATGTTCTCACTACCCTAATGAATGTTTAAACGTAACCTGTTACAGTTACAGCAAAGTAGTAAAACATGTATTGAGAATATGCCAAAAAATCTATTAATTCAAAAAAGAGAGCAGGAGAGCACCACTTCATTTGAACCTTTTTTATTTTAACTTTAGGTTAAAGCTGTGACTAGGACTAGGTGAAGGCTGCTCCATCTAGTGGATGATGTGAGGGACAACATTTATGAAGACTATTACAAAACCTGGACCAAAATTAATAAGTTAAAAAGAAATTTTACATAAGATAGTATGTAATTATATAAGAATTACTCTGCACAAAGTTGTGGTATAATTTCCAGAGAGCGAAAGATGTGTGTGCTACAGGATTGTGATCATCTGTTCTTCTCATTAGAAAGTGGTCTGCTTGGTCTCCTCATTTGCCTCCAGATCAGCTGCTTTGTTTTCATAAAATGAATGCCTTTCTTCTAGCTCATCTCTGCAAGGAGAGATACAGATTGATGAAATGCTTTATGTTTAAAGAGTCTTACTGCACTGGGACTAGACATTTCAATAATTAATAAAATTCATACTATAACTAAAATGGGATGGGGTGGTGAATTGATCAGTTTAATTTTAATTATTTATTGATTTATCATGTATTCAAAGTAGAAAGCAGTTTAAAAATGTGACCCTGGACCACAAAACCAGTCGATTTGTTGAAATTGAGATTTATAAATCATCTGAAAGCTGAATAAATAAGCTTTCCATTGATGTATTTGTTTGTTAGGATAGGACAATGTTTGGCTGAGATACAACTGTTTGAAAATCTGGAATCTGAGGGTGTGAAAAAATCAAAATATTGAGAAAATCTCCTGTAAAGTTGTCCAAATAAAGTCCTTAGCAATGCATATTACTAATCAAAAATTAAGTTTTCATATATTTACGATAGGAAATTTATCTTCCATCTTCATGGAACATTATCATTACTTAATATCCTAATTATTTTTGGCATAAAAGAAAAATCAATAATAATAATCGATTTGACCCATACAATGAATTGTTGGCTATTGCTACAAATATACCCGTGCGACTTATGACTGGTTTTGTAGTATTTTTTATTTTTTTTGGAAAGAAGCTTAATCGGACAGTAATATTGTAATAAAGTAATAAATTACATTTTAATATATATTTTAAAATTTAATTAATTCCTATGTTGACAAATATATTTACTATTTTCAAGATTATTTGATGAATAGAAAATTCAAAAGCATTTATTTGAAATAGAAATCTTTTGTAACATTATACATTAATATTATTAATATCAATAGCATTATTTTCTTATTATTTTCAACTTTTTAACAGTAGTGTATATATTGTATACAATAAAAGTATATTGTTAAAGAGTTACATTAATGTTTAAACATGATATGCATTATGTCTTTAGGTGTGTCTTGGCTGGTCTTGTATGTCAAGTGACTGAACGTGGCCTTGACGGTATCTTGAAGTGTACCCTCTCATCACTGGGCTTCCACTTCGCTGGTTTGAATCCTATCTCACCGGTAGATCCTTCAGGGTGGCCTGGGGAGGGGAGGTATCCAAACCACATCAACTGGTCACTGGAGTTCCTCAGGGATCGGTTCTTGGACCCCTCCTCTTCTCCACATACACTACATCGCTGGGTCCCATCATACATGCACATGGCTTCTCCTATCACTGCTACACCGATGACACACAGCTCTATCTCTCTTTTCAACCAGATGACCCACTTCATCTCCTTGCACTGGCTACCAGTGGCAGCTCGCATCAAGATCAAGACACTGATGCTTGCGTACAGAACTACCACAGGCTCAGTACCCACTTCCACTCACTATTACGAACCTACATCCCCTCCAGAAGTCTGAGATCTGCTAGTGAGCGACGCCTTGTGGTACCATCACAGAGAGGCTCAAAATCACTCTCCAGAACATTCTCGTTCACAATTCCTGGCTGGTGGAATAATCTTCCCACCCCTATCCGGAACGCCGGATCCCTGGCAATCTTCAAGCAACAACTGAAAACTCATCTCTTTCGGCAGTACTTGACTTCATCCTAAACTCAAAAAAAAAAAAACTCTTTCCCTCTATCTTTCTCTCCGCTTACTAGCTTGTACTTATTTGAACAATGACTGAGACTTGGTGTTATGAGCACTTCCTCTGTCTGATTGCCTCTTCAAGATGAATCGCTTTTTGTATTCCCCAATTGTAAGTCGCTTTGGATAAAAGCATCTGCCAAATGACTAAATGTAAATGTACAGTCATAAAATAGCAGTAATTGTTTAAAGAACCATAAACTTATCATCACCATAATATTATTAAATGACTAATCAAATTATCAAATTCAAAATTTTTAACTAAAAGTACTATAGCTATTGCTATAAAAAAAACACTAAACAAATTGAATGTACAGTCAAAATGTATGTAAAAAAGAAGAATCCGGTATTTTATGATCTATGTAGATTTTTTTATCTAATGTACAGTATATATTGTCCTGAAACATTTCAGGTCAGGACTCACTTGTCTTTCTTGAAAAAGAGGAGGACGAAGACGATAAAGAGAAAAACAACAACGGCTGTCAGTCCCACCAGCCTTTAATGTGACTTTAGCTGTATCTGATGATGCCTGTTGACCACCTGAGTAACAGTGTATCACAGAATTATACCCTGTGAAGGCTTTACTGTACAACTTTTATATATTAAATCAGTTCAAATCTAGTCAAGAAAAAAGACAAAAACACATTGAAAAGAATATACTACAACATGAAATGTCTAATTTAACTCACCAGCTTGAGCCTGACATATTATGAAGGCACCGCTATTCTGTAGATGAAACATGATGAATTTATAGTCCACACGCACTGCCGCTTTCCTGCAAATATGTGAAGGATTTTTGGTGTCCAAAGTACAAAATCCATTATAGGTCACAGATCACAGCATGTCACTCAGAGAGTAAGTGTGCATGACTGTTAGATAATCTACCACTGAAAATGTTACATGCTGTTATGCTGTAAAGACAAAAGATTTACTGCCCAAGCTGGCACAGAACAGAAGGTCATGTCAGTTTAAACTTCGATAAGGGCTCATGGACACAAACAACGTCTAGTGAGTACTGATATTCCACACAAGAATGAGATATAGTGCAACAGTATGTCCAAAAATGTAAAACATCTTATTAAAATTTAGAGTTTTGTTTCATTTAGACCATGTCCGTTTGCTTTGAGGTCATCTCTATCCAACTGCTCTCATAAATGTTGACAAAATTCACTTTGGGCAGATATACACATTTAAAAAATTACAGTCGTCCTCTTTTAGGGAAAACAGAGGAAAAATAATGATGACTCATCTTGCACTAGATGGATGAAATTTTTTTGTCTTATCAGATTCTCTCTGGAATGATCATTTCCTTTCCCCTAAGACCATATGCTGCTGACTAGCAAATTGTCTTCAATTCATCTTCCATTTGATACATTCCAATTTCCTGTTTGAAAAGTAAGTAGGCTATGCCATTTTCATAATCATTTTCATTTCATGAGGTCTTTTAGAAGAAAAGGAAAAGCAAGCTGTGTGCACATAGTTGACGCAATGGATTCTCGGGTGTTAGTTTTAAAAATCAGTGTTAACATTCAGAGGAGAAAAGTCTTGTATTTATTTCATGCTAGCTGCCGAATGGAAGATGGTGCACGAGGCTGAAACCTGTCCGATATAACCCAGATGGCTGGCAAGTCTTCAGTGCCCTCCATGAGTTCTTGTATATCCTCATCTCTCACCATGGCCTCCAGTTCAGGCATTGCCTCTGGAATCCAGTCTGCCCTAAACTTATCCCGTCTTTCCCAGAGAGTCTCCGGCTCTTCCACAGGCTGCTCTCCAAACAGGAAATCTACAGACACAATACAAGTAAGAGCGCTCAGCTGACGTTCTCACAGTACAATAGAATGCTAGTGTCTTTTTAAATGAATGTATTGCTTGATGTTTTGCTGTTATTTCTTTAAAGGTTTTTACATTTTTTAGATGTTGACAGCTATTAGAGTCATGGAGTCTAGGCTTGTATTCAAATGGCTTAGCTGGTCTCTAAAGCTGACCAGCCAAAGAAGAAAAAAAAGCTTGGAGAACAGCAAACCATCTTTGGCAGGTTTATGCATTTGGCAGAGCAGTCAAATGTTTTTCAGTTTCCAGGGATTTTGAACACCTGTGTCAGATGACGTGTACAGAGGGTTTTTAATTGCTTAAGGTGAAAGAGACGGTGGACATAAGGTTTCTTGTTACATACCTGCCAGATCATGGATGAGATCTTGGATGAGGTGTCTTGTGATGGCGAAAAGGGTGACTCCTGTCACACTCACAGCCAGCAGCAGATAGATGATATACTTGGGTGGAGTGAGCAGATCATTTTCTTTGGGTTTGTAGTCCTTGAAAAAGTCCTCATCAAGGCTTTCATTGTTTTTGTCTAAATCCATAAGTATTGTTGTTTGCTCAACTGTGTTTCAGTTTAACATCAGCTTGTCAGTTTTCATTCATTTTCTGTTGTTCTAGGTAAAAACAAAAAGTAAACATTACTTAAAATTGTATATTCATTCAATGTTTTATTTTAATGTTTCTGACAGAAGACACTATGTTCACCAGGGCTGCCTTTATTTGAGCAAAAATACAGTAAAAGAGTAATGTGAAATATTACAATTTTAAATAACTATTTATGATGTAATTTATCCACTTACTCTACAATATAACTTTATTGTCAGACAAAGTTTGAAATTTGTCTTGTTACAGCAGGTTCACTCACAATTACAAAACTTTATCACGTAGACAAACGACAATCACAAACAAAACAAAACCAACAACAACAACAGAAAACGATTCAAAGCTCCAGTAAAGTTTTAATTGTCGTGTAATTTATTCAGCTGTAATACAGCTTTGTGTACAAAAGAATACTTTAGAATTATATAGACTGTTAGAAATGTAACAATTTATAGTTTTTATTTATGGTAAACCTACTTTAGGTTGGTTAGGATTAGAGGTTGAACTAGTGATTAGAGGTAGGGTTAGATCAAATGTATCTACAAGTCAGTATAATTTAGCCATGTTTATGGTCAGGTAGTAGGATAATATGTTGTGTACATACCCCACAAAGCTTTTTTCCTCATTGACAGACACCCGTCATTTTCTAGCTTTCTGTCTCTCCCTCCTCCTCTCTCTCTCTCTTTCTGATGCTGAATGCTCATCAGTCGTCTTCCTTTTTGTTGCATATTCACAGAATCACAAGAAAGTATGTCACAGAATGATAGTCCTTGACTGACTGTTTCTGTGACAGGGCTCCCCTCAAACCGGATACTTTGACAGCAGAAGACAATCAAGCTAATGTGCTTAGGTGCATAAGGAGAGGCCTTGAGCCTGGATTTAGCCTTTTTTCTATTAGGTGTCTGCATCTCAACACCTGTTGGCGTATTTTAAAAGGCAACGTAACCAATGACGTCAATGAAAACAATTGTAACTTGGTCACAATACTCGGGTCAAGAAATGAATTATAATCTTGCTAATTTCGAAAACATACTGTATAGTGTTCTATGAAATCAAACAGACTGTGGTCTTAAATCCCGTAATATCTTGAATGTCCTGGTCTGAATGTCCTGACTTCATTACATTACACCAACCAAAGTATTTGTAATGGTAAGATCATGTAGCAACAACTTTTTAATATAACAACTGGACATATCCGCAAGCCCAAACACATGGTCCTGTGGATCACAGTACAGGATGTACAAATTGTGTGCAAGTTAAATAAGGTTTGTGCTTTCATTGACTTTGGAGAACAGATGTCCTCTATGTTGAGCACACAGCACCCTCTATCTGTGTTGAACATCCTGCAGGAGCCAGCACATGCTAATCCGGATCAGAGAGTAGGCCACAAGATAACAATTGCCATGTAAGCAAGCCAGTGCTCTATGTTGTATTCATTTATTTTTGAGGGAATGGGACACATGTAGAAGAGTAAGACAGATATTCACAAAACTTTTTTAGCTATTTTGCTACATATAGTGAAAAAAACAACAAAAATACAAATAAAAAACATTTCCCTACAGGCTTCAAACACATAAGTTTTGGATTTTCTAGTAATTTACAAGTGACTGATAAAGAAAGATAATTTTTTTTTGGAAATTAGTGGTTTAGCAAGAGATTTGGGGCTTGTGGAGATGGACTAATGGATGAAAGAAAGCTAGAGAGAGAGTGTTGTTCATGAATCTATTCAGTGACACATTTTTAAACCCATGATTTATCAAATACACAAGATTTAAATCCCAGCAGAATTTCTATCTGTCCACTTCCGAGTCAAATGCCAGTCTGTTCCTCCTTTGTTCTTATTTTCTCTCCCTCATCCCTACTTCCTTCCCAAAGATTGGTTTTGGTGGTTCTTCTTCTTCCTCTTCATCGTCAGAGTCACGACCAAGGCCTCCACCTATGGGTAAAAGGAAATGTAATGTTTTCAAATGTAGCTATATGAGCTAATATGTCAAGAGTTCATTATTCTGTGGTAAAGGCCAGTGAATAGCCTGATATGAGTCTCTTAATCCCAGGCTTAATCCTTTGGCTGACATCTCGCTGACTCTGATATTCCATTGCTGTTAATGGCAGCTGTCTTTCATGAAGGTGAAAGTTAATCAAGGGTTAGCTATACCGTAATCCACCTAATCCCATCTGAGATGCTCCTGTTCAATCTCAAGAGGGAGTGGGTGTGTTTTTAAAGGTTTTTAAAATCACATTATACACCAAGAATAGGTCATACTAATACTTCAAGGAAAATGTATGCTGTGCCATAATTAATCCAATTGGTTTTATTTACAGTGTATGAGAATGGACTGATAAAGCAACATCTGAGCTAAAGCAGGGGATGGAGCAAATAGATAAATAAATATGCTCAACTTTACTCATTTGATTGAACGCACACAAAAAAACATGCTCAGCAAGTCCACTATCAGATAGATCAGAAAGAGAATTTTTACAGACCTGTAAGACAGTATGACCTTTCTGTCAGTGAAAGGCTTTAGCTTCCTACAGTACAACTTAACATTCAAAACTTTGGTCAATAGATTTTAATGTCCACCAAGGCTGTATTTATTTGATCAGGTAAACAGTAATATTGCAAAATATTGTTAAAATTTTTTTTATTTACTATTAATATATTTTAAAATGTAGTTTAAATGTAGCCATTAACTCGGTCTTCAGTGTTACATGATCCTTTAGAAATCATTCAAAAATGCTGATTTGATGCTCAAGAAACATTTCGTATTATCAGTTTTGAAAATGATGCTCATTAAAAATAATGAATAGAAGGTTTAAAAGAACAATTATGCAATAGAAATCTTTTGTACATTATAAATGGCTTTACGGTGACTTGATTTTATGTCCTGTTTTTGAGATTTGTGAAGATGGGAACAGTGTTTGTTCTCTTATAGGACTTTTTTTTTTTCTTTTCCCCCAATTTAAAATCAAAAGACATCAACAGTACAGTAATGAGACTTGGTGCTAAAACTGTTGTTTTAGACTACAGGACTCAGCAAATTATCTTGTAAGAGTAATAGGCCAACGACGCCATAATATTAATACTCACTCAGACTGGAATTTCCTCAGGTTCTGGTGCATCTTTGATCTTCTTGCAGAAAACCTGAGACAGAAGAAAGTTCCAGTAGATAATGGTTAAACTTGTGTTTGCTGTCACTATGCTGATCAATATGGGATGCATGTCTAATTTCAGCTGCGGTGTTGTTCTTCCAGAGGCTGATCCTGCACAAACTCTCTCCGAGTCTCTGTCTGTCTGAATGACTGACAGAGGAAGAGCTTTTGTGTGGTTGAGTCAGTGATTCAGACAGATCTGATCCTATGAGTCATATCTGATCTATATTATTCATCTCCCTGCTCATTTCTCCATGCCTGTTACACGGATTATGAAAGGTATAAAGGGCTATTTATCAAGACCTTACTCCACTGAATGGAACCTGTTGTCTATTTACAATGATTTTGAGAACACTATATTTTTTCCTTAATGGAATACTTATCTAAAATTAAAAGGATACCATTCAATATAATTTTTATTATTATCACTTATTCAGCAAGGATGCATTGAATTAATCAAAAGTGACATTGAAAAATTTACAAAAGTCTTTCTATTCATCAAAGAATCTTGAAAATAATGACATAATATGATAATAAATGTTACTTAAGCACCAAATTAGCATATTAGAATGATTTCTGAAAGGTCACTAAAGACTGGAGCATTGGCTGCTGAACATTCAGGTTTGTCATCGCAAGAAAGAAAACTGTTAAAAATATGTTTCAAAAATTTTAACAAAGTTTTTATATAAATTTTTATATTTCACAATATTACTGTTTTTTTAATTAATAAATGCAGCCTTGATGAGCATAAGGGACTTACCGACTTCAACTTTTGGAGCATGGCATGAAGCAGTAGCATGTTTTTTTCAAATCTTCTGAGGTGATTTAATGCCTTTTCAAAAAAGAAAACATTCATGAAACACAAAACAATTTAGGAAACAATAAAAATGAAAATGGTAAAAAAAAAATGAAACAGGAGAAGAAAAAAAAAAAATTAATGTTACCTGAACGTAAAACAGTTCCTCAAAAGCTGGAATCATGGAATACTTGCTCAGTTCAGATTATTCAAATGACGAGATCTTTTTTCCCTTCAGGATTTCTATAATATTAATTAAAAATTTAAGACACAACAGTAGCTCTACTCAAACCGTCTCTACACGTAACTATATTAAGCAGGGTTGTCTTTTTTGGCCTCATCATCAGTCTTCTTGTGAAAGGCTTCTGTCAAAATGAAGATCCAGTATGCAATGGTGATGGAAGTATTAATTGTGACAATACCAATCATGAAGGGATGTAACATGTTTGCAAGTTTCTCCCCAACAGCCGTCTACAGAGTTTCTCTGCTTTGTGTTACTTTTAGCCTTTTTCTGCGGTTTGGTCCAGCCTTTTCTTTAGTACGTGGTCATCTCTCCTCCTCCCCAAAATCAAATGAGGCTTAAATATCCTCAGAGCCTTTGCTGAGCACAACATTCCAGGATTGTCACCCTCCATCCAAACTATCATCAGTAAATTAGCAGTGCACGTGTACTTTTATCTACTAAACTCATAACAGGGCAAATTTGTTTTTTAAGGTTGCCGATTTATTGTATTAAGCAGATACAAGAGAACTAAAGAGTGCAATGCTTCTCATTTCTGTTTGTTTATAGCTAGTTTTCTGATATGCTAGTTAGGAATTATCACTTAAGGATTATAGCATTTGGATTTTAATTCCATGTGTGCTTCTTTAAAGATGAATCTTATCGAATGAGATAGACTGCTGTGTGGATTAGTTAGGCAGAACATACTGTGATCTCAGTCAAGCACTGGCGCTCTTAGCTCTGCTAATAACCTCTGCTCATGCGTGGAGGATTTAACATTAGTCACAGACTTTACTGAAGATTAGAAACTTAATTAGCAACATCACAAATATTCATGACACAAAATGTTAAATCTTAAAGGCAGACTAAGACATAATATGTGGTCAAATAAATGCTTTTATTATGTAAATGTTTTCCTGTTTTTTCAAGGGAGGAATTGTTTTGCTTTATCCACAAAAAGTGTTTATTAAATATTCAAGCATTCAAAATGCTTTCACTTAAGTTCGAAATATGGATCAGATGTGTAACATTAACATGTTTTAGGAAATGTGTTTCACTAAGTGCTTTACAGTCTAAGCAGTCCATCTGCGTATTGGAACTGCGAGCTGTTCTCATACTCCAGCATGTCCAGTGCCACCTCACAGCTCTCCTTCACCACCTGCTCCTGGTCCTTCCTGTAGCGCTCTAGGATCTGTAAGCACGCCTCCTTCCCGATTGAGCCCAGTGCTTCTGCGCACTCGTGTCTGACCATGGCATTTTCATCTGTCTTCTCCAAAGCTGCCTGCAGCTGAGGGATGCTGGCCTCATGTTGGATCTGACCCAAGACGTAGCCGATCTCATGGCGGAACAAGGCACTGCTGCATTGAAGACCTAAATTTATTAAGAAAATAATATCTGTATTTAACAAGGATGCATTCAATTGATGAAGCGTGGCAGTTAAGGTTGCAAAAGATTTACATTTAAAAAAAAATGTCTCCACAAATATATTAGGCAAAAAAAAACTGTTTTCAGTACTGATAATAATAATAAAAAATGTTTCTTGAGCCCCAATCAGCACATTAGTATGGTTTCTGAATAATCACTGAAGGCTGAAGTTAGTTAAGAAAATTCAGCTTTGCCATCTCAGCAATAAATTGCATTTTAAAATATATTAAGAGTTAATAAACAGTTAATTGAAATTTTAATATTTCACAATATTACAAATTTTTACTGTATTTTTTTTATTTTTTATCAAATACATGCATCAATATTTACATGTGACCTAGTATTGCGTTTGGATAAATCTCAGTTTAAAGCTTTCCCACCATCTCCAAGAGCCAGAACAGCCTCTTCAGTCCCAAGATTCCTCAGTGCAAACATAGCTCTATAGCGGTCAAACAGTGACAGGCTTTCGTCTAAGAGCTGTGCCCTCAGTTCTGGGATGCTTTTTCTTGGGGCGGGGGGCGCAGGGTCTACAGAGCAGTAGGGGTTCTCATCTGTCCCCTCTGCTGTCTTTTCCCCACCATTCATGAGCCACTCCATCCTCCGGACTGCCAGCTGACATGTTTCTGCCACCTGCACAAAAAGAAAATTAACGTAAAACCTTAACTTGGGGCATAATCAAAAGGCACAGCAGGACATTCTAGCATTAAGCCACTTTTCCACCGAAATTACCTGGAGCAATATGTCTCAGGAACTTTTTTCTCCCCCAGACCTGTTGCTGTCTGCGTTTCAATCGCAGTCTAAAGTACCGAGAAGATTAGGCAAAATATACTCCCCTCCAAAAGTATTGGGACAGTGAGTCCAATTCCTTTATTTTTGCTGTAGACTGAAAACATTTGGGTTTGACATCAAAAGATGAATATCAGACAAGAGATTTACATGCTGGCTTTTATTTCCAGGTATTTACATCTGGATCTGACACACAACTTAGAAGATATCACCCTTTGTTTGAACCCACCCATTTTTCATGTGAGCAAAAGTATTGGAACATGTGACTGACAGGTGTATTTTGTTGCCCAGGTGTGTCCTATCACAATGATTATTCAAACAATAATTAGCACTGAATGTCTACGCTCAGTTTCAGATTTGGTTTTGCCTGTTCAAACTGCATTTATAGTTAAGAGGTGTAACCAACATGAAAACCAGAGAGCTGTCTATGGGTGAAAAACAAGCAATTGTGAAGCTGAGAGAAGAAGGGAAATCAATCAGAGCCATTGCAAACACATTGGCCATAGCCATTTGAACTATTTGTAATGTCCTGATGAAGAAAGAAGCCACTGGTGCACTAAGTAACAGACATCGAACAGGTAGACCAAGGAAAACAAATGCAGTTGATGACAGAAACATTGTGAGAGCTGTCAGGGAAGACCCTAAAACAACTAAGTAAAATCAGCTACAACCTCCAGCGGGCAGGAGTGAAGGTATCACAATCTACTGTTCGTAGAAGACTTCATGATCACAAGTACAGAGGCTACACCAGAAGATGCAAACCACTCATTAGCAAGAAGAATAGAAAGGCCAGGCTGAAATTTGCCAAAAAATGACAGAGATGGGTCTCAAAAATTCTGGCAAAAAGTTTTATGGACTAATGAGACAAAGATTAACCTTTACCAAAGTGACGGAAAGGCTAAAGTTTGGAGAAAGAAAGGATCTGCTCCTGATCCCAAACATACAAGCTCATCTGTGAAACACAGTGGAGGTAATGTCATGGCTTGGGCTTGCATGGCTTCTTCTGGGACGGGCTCATTGATCTTCATTGATGATGTAACACATGATGGCAGCAGCAAAATGAACTCAGAAGTCTACAGAAACATTTTGTCTGCCAATTTAAAGAAAGATGCAACTTATTGGGAGATCCTTCATCATGCAGCAAGATAATGACCCAAAACACACTGCCAAAACAACAAAGGAGTTCATCAGGGGCAAGAAGTGGAAGGTTTTAGACTGGTCAAGTCAATCTCCAGACTTAAACCCTATAGAGCATGCCTTTTACCTGCTAAAGATGAGACTGAAGGGGTTAACCCCCCAAAACAAACAACAACTAAAAGAGGCTGCGCTGAAAGCCTGGAAAAGCATCACAAAAGAAGAATGCAAAAGTTTGGTGATGTCAGTGGGTCACAGGCTTGATGCAGTTATTGAAAGCAAAGGATTTGCAACTAAATATTAAGTCTTTTTCACTTTAATCTATGTTAATTCTATCTGTTCCAATACTTTCCTGTAGCTCAAATAGCAGAGCATGGCGCTAGCAACGCCAAGGTCATGGGTTCGATTCCCAGGGAAAGCAAGAGCTGATAAAATGTAAAAACTGTAACTTGAATGCAATGTAAGTCGCTTTGGATAAAAGCGTCTGCTAAATGCATAAATGTAAATGTACTTTTGCTCACATGAAAAATGGGTGGGTTCAAACTAAATGTGATATCTTCTAAGTTGTGTGTCAGATCCAGATGTAAATACCTGGAAATAAAAGCCAGCATGTAAATCTCTTGTCTGATATTCATCTTTTGATGTCAAACCCAAATGTTGTCAGTCTACAGCAAAAATAAAGGAATTGGCCTCACTGTCCCAATACTTTTGGAGGGGAGTGTATATAGTCTGGTGACGTAACGTTAGGTCTGCGCGCATTTCTCAATACCAAGTACGCAAATTTTGGACTTGCACCCTCATTAGTTCAGACTTGACGAGTTAGACTCTGGAGTGTGAACTCCCACGGATGGAAATAGCCGCAGAAATGTAGTTCATGGAACGTACATACATTACAATGAAACTAAATATTATATCAAACATTGCCTATTTTCATTTTCATTTTAACATACTAATAGAACAATAGAATAATGACCAAAGATTACCTGTTAGATTTACCCAAAACGAATTAGATCTTATTTTTAACCACTACAGACATCAGTGCCAGCGGAAAATGTTAGAAGGACTAGCTGAGGTTATGCTCCTCTCGTCGGGATACATGACCACTGAGCGCCCGGTGATCGCCTGGAGCTCACGTCTCCGAAATCGGCGAAACACATTTTAAAATGGGCGCTGTTTTTATAAATAAACCGTAGATTTGAGTTTTAAACAACTACATTCTCGCCTGAAATACTTTTAAAACTACATTTCATGACATAAGAACAGTAATTAAAAAAAATAAAAAAATGCGAAGATATGGTGGTTGAAATACAATGCTGCATGAACTCAACCAATCAGCATGTTCAGCGCCCAAGTCCCATCCCCGAAAGTTCCGGACCATTGAAAAAGTACTACCTCACGAGCAGGTACTTTCTGAGGGAATTTTTTTTACCCCAAACTTTATTTAGATCCTGGTTCCTGCGGTGGAAACACAACGAGTACTGGCCCAAAGTCCCTAGTTCCTGGGTAAAGTTCCTGCGATGGAAAAGCGGCTTTTGTGTAACAATGAGTGGTGAATAGTTTGGTAATATGCATTGACTGTACCTCAATTACTGGATCTTCTGCATATTTCTTCAATAAATCTAAGACTTTGGGATGTCCAATGGCTCCCAGTGCTTCTCCTGGAATTTAAAATATAATAAAAACACTCTATATGACATACCTAAAAACAAAAAAAAGGAAAGCATGAAGGAAGAGTAAGTCTCACCTGCTTCATGTCTGACCATCGGCTCTTGATTAGTGTCTTTCAGGACCGTCTCTAGGATAGGAATGGCCTGCTCGTCTTGCATTTGGCCGAGGCAGTACGCCAGCTCATGCTTCAGAAGTGCAGATTCATCCACAAAAGCTTCACTGATCCATGTAATGGCCTCTGGTCCACCAAGGTTGCGGAGAGTAAAAAGTGCTCTAAAGCGCGTTGTCAAGTCCTGCTTTGGGTTGACGAGAATCCTCCCCACCGCTGATATATCCGCATCGTTTGCCATGAGGAGGCTTTCAGTATCAGGATGATGTCTTTATGCACAGGTTAAACTGAGTACTCCAGAGAGCAGCATATATACAGAACCTACATTTAAAAACAACAAAAGTTGCTTCATAATAACTAAGTGATGAAATGACTCATATGATGATTCAAAACTTTGTGAGCTGATACCTAGACAGCATAGGTTGCAAACAAATCCAATCTTTAGAATTTACTGTTTGCTTGTCAACTATTTGAAAAAGGGAAATCAATATCCAACATCTGATTGGTTACTAGTCTCATTACTTACAAATCAAGGTCTTTTTCAACTGAGGAGGATATTAGTAATTTTCTGGAACCGCTAGACCTCCCTAGAATATCAAGTGAGCAGAAGCAACTTCTTGATTCAGATATAACTCCGAGGAAGTGAAGGAGGTTATCAAAGCATTACTTACTCGTTTCATTACTGTGAGTGAGTTTTTAATGAACCAATTAAAAGAAATTATTTTACTTTATGATGAGATCCTGATTTACTCAAGATTATTTTTTAAGAATTGAGAAGCTTATATTAACAAACAATTAAACTGTATGATAGAAATTTGTGTATTGCTTTTTATTTTAAGAATGAGTTTTTGGAATGTAAAGAACAATATATTTGTATTCACTGTAAACAAGATTAAAATACAATTTACCAACTTGCCCAAAAGAAACAGTACACCGAATCGTTCACTGAAAAGATCCGAATCATTCACGAAAGGTTGGCAACATCGGTTACCATGAGGAGACTTTCCTCTGCAATATCTGAGTAAGTTAGCTGTCAGCGTGGACAAGACAGGCGAAAACGGGAATTTTGCCTCTACTTATATCCATTTCACAAGAAATGGTGAACTGTTACACATACATGATGCATGTGTCAGAAACGACTATTTATATTTACTATTTAACTGAACTACTGTGTACTATTTAACAATGTGTTAAATGGTACACATTGTTACTACTTTCTGTGCTCGTACTATAATATAACTTAGTACTATCGGCTAGAAAGATAGGTCAATATGGTTTTACAGATCAAGGTGTTGCACTATGAAAGAAAAGGCCTGGGCTGCGTTTCCCAAAAGCATCATAAGCTTAAGTACATCGTAGACCCATTGAAACCATCAACTTCCATCAAGCTATGATCAACTTAAGCTTACGATGCTTTTGGGAAACGCAGCCCTGAACATTGCCATCTGTGCCAGCAGTACACACGCGTGTTATGCAGCCGGCAGACGTTACAGTGTTAACACCACAGAATGACGCTAACCGAGTTCACAATCTGATTCATTAAAGTCGCTGAATTATCTGTATATTGAACTTACTACGAGCGGAGATGTTGTTGTTGTTGTGTTTTTTCCACTCATACAGTGTTCTCCATCAACCTCCCCACGCCGTCCACTCAAGAAGGAACTGTTTCACTCGTGTCATCCAGTAGCTAGATTTCGAATAGTTCGTATTTGTACAGCGCCACCTCCTGGATTGGAGTGAACCCATTCTACACCTTGTAAACAAACCGCTATCAACCTTTTGAACTCTAGGGTTCATATGAGTTCAAGAAACACGACGTGAATAAATTATGTTTTTTGGGGTTTTAAGTAATTCTCAGAAATCACACAAACATATTAAACTGCCATAAGTCTTTTTATTTATTTCAACAAAAACAGAAAATCACATTGAACTTAACATTTAAACAATACTGATCTATTAGACATCAAATAAAATGTAACAAGTCAAATTATATAAGTCACTCATTTATAAAAAAAAATAAATAGAATAAAACAGATAATCTTACAGTCATTACTTACAGGTCTAGGTTTTAAATACAATTAATTTACACACTTTCTACCATGTTTAATTTCAAAGCATTAAAGGTGCCATAGAATGCATTGATACAGTATTTTAAATTGTTCTCTGATATCTACACAGAAGGTATGTGGCTTAGGTAAGGGCAAAAAATCTCCAGAAACGATTTTACATGTCCATTTACAACCCTAGGATTTCTCCCTAGAATGAAACGGTCTGTTATTGGCTTATTATGAATAATAATGAGCTCTGCTCTGATTGGCTGTTTCACAGTACGGCTCATCAGCAAGAAGGAAGCACAGGGAGGAAAATATATATTTAAATACTTTCTCTCGCAGTTATATCGTCGGGTAATTATACTGTATATAAAACGCGGGCATCAGGGAGCCGTTATTAATATGCGAGGCATTGAAACTGCTTTTGAACGATCCATCGATCGCGTTATAGTTTCCCTTTCAAGAGACGCGATCACACAAACTATGTTTACATTATGGAGCAACAGTACTTACCACACATTTCACAAGATCAGATGCTTGTCAGTGGTGCTCTGGATCTGTAAGTCATTCGCCATCATCCTCATCTCTCCTTACTGAGAGTGAAATCGTATGTACTGTAACAGGCTACCGCTAGCAAGGAGCTAACCATGTCCCTTTAGTGGCTCGCGTTATTTGCTTTCTGTGCCTTTCTGAATACAGACACCAACCCATCCCTGCACTTCACACCCCCTGCACGGCCTGGAACATAACATTTATTTTGTTATTTTCGCTGTTGTCCGCGCTTGTTTATTTACAATACCTGCAGAGCTTCTGATGGTTCGGCCGGCTTAGAACAAGGGCGGGTTTATGCAAATGTTGGGGGCGTAGTGATCCCGACTGTTGCGTCACAGTCGGTGTTATGTTCTGATTCGCCTGTTTTTCAGTGGTCTTTTTTAATCACGAGATTTACATATGAAGGAGGAAACTATGGTGTTTGAGGCTCACTGTATGTCATTTCCATGTACAGAACTGTTATTATTTAAATATGCCAGGGTAAAGACAGTTTTTCATTCTATGGCACCTTTAAATGGCAGCTATAAACTATGAACAGGCTTAATAAAATGTTCGATTAATACACAAACTGTGCTGTTCCAGCACTATCCACTTGAGGAGGCTCAGGTACAGGCAGAAACGGGCTGCTTGTTGGAGATGGATCAAGTGTTTTACTCTGCTGTTTTTGCTCAAAATAGCTACAGAGCAGAGAACGAACTGCCTCTGCGTTTGGATCATCTATATAGACCGTAGGCACGTCTGTGGGCTGTGGACATTCATTCTGGCTGAGTGCTTCAACCCACTCCTCTTTAAACGGACTGTTATGCATGTTACAGATATTGTGCAAGATACAGCAAGCTACAGCCATCTTGGATACCAAGTCAACATTGCTGTCATTTCTGTTGTGCAGACACTGCCATCGTGCTTTAAGACGCTGGAAGGCATTCTCAATGACTTTAAGGCCGTGGTTCAGCTGGACGTTGAAGGTTTGCTGTTGCGGTGTTAGATTTGACAAAGGAGAATAGCACTTCAGTAGCCAGGTCTGAAGCGAATAACCCACATCCCCCAGCAGCAGAAATCCCAACGGTTGACCCATCAGTTCTTTGGGTGGCTGAGAGCAGAAGCCTCCCTGTTCTGCCATTGTCCACAGCTCTGAGCTCTGCAAGATGGTCATGTCATCCATGCTGCCTGTAAAACCGGAACAAACATCCCAGAAAGTACCTTGTGCGTTTACCACACCCTGAAGCACCACAGAGTGCCATCCTCTCGGGTTCCAGCAATCCTGGGTGTCCGTGGAGGGCGATTTAACAGGGATGTGAAGGGAGTCGATGACACCAATGCAGTGAGGAAAACCCCACAGAGTATGAAACTGCTCCGCATGTTTTTCAAGTTCATGATCTGCAGGTAACTGCATGTAGAGGGGTTTTAGTAATAATATGATGGCTTCACATACCTCTCGTACACACTGACACACAGCTGGGATGGGCACACCGAAGAGTTCACTTAAGAAGCAGTATTCTGTGCTGGTGGACAAACGCATTAAGGCCATGGCAATACATCTCTCCAGTGTAATGGTCTGTCCACTTTGCTCTATATACACTTGCTCGAGTTGAGGCTTGAGTTTAGCGCTCAGTAGAAGGAAGATGTCTCTTGTGACGTGGAACTTGTCAAGCCAGTCTTCTGGTCCAAACTCTGTCATCACAACTCTCTCCCACCAGTCTGGATCTGCAAGGATTGGGACAAGATTTTGCAGGTCTTCTTCATCTGGTGATGGTATCTAAAACATTGACAGAAAAAAAGCTTACTGCAATAGGGAATTGATTCTCTTTACTTATGTGTTGACCGCACTGACACTAGTCTGCATCGTTGATTGATATGTTCCTGTTTATTACTGCGAAGCTGCTTTGAAAGCATCTGTATAGCATAAAGCGCTATGTAAATAAAAGTGACTTGACTAATATGCACTCTTCTCATTACTGTCTTAGAAATGCTTAGTAAACATATACAGATATAATAGTTTACCGTTCTCGTGCTCCGGTAATTAAGGAAAAGATGCCTTCGATATCTGATTCGTTTGTGAATTTCAGCTCTCCTTTCTAGTATGTAGTTATGGATTTCTTCTTTTCGCCTCCTAATTTTGGATGCGAGTAAATATTTCATCTCCGCAGCATCTCTCGCCTCGTCTGTTTTCAAGTATGAACGTGGCATTTTGTGCGAGTGGAGTGTGTTGTTTTTGTGATTTAGTGAGGTTTGTTCATCATCAAATAGAACAGAAGCACAACAAACATGCGCCAAGGATAGCCACTTCCGGTCTCCTGTGTTCTTGTCAAAGTAAAAGTTTACTTTAGAACAATGGAAAAGAAAATATAAATATAACACAATTTTATGACTGACTTCATAACTCAATGGCTTTCAATAATTTACAGTTTGATGTACGTAGCGTATCTTCTCTTATCGCTTTCCTCTTTTTTTTGTATGAAGCTATTAATGTTACACCGGGAAATAAGGTTGCATTATAAAAAATACACAAGAAATGTAAAGTATTTGAGTAGTAGTGCTTCACTGCTATACTGATATGTTATTTTGTGCTTTATTTAGGTTCTGTTAAAACTATAAGTGTTACTCAGTTACATTCATAAGGGCAAAAAGATTTTACTCCAATTTTTTTAGAGACAAAATACATCAGTAATCACGACTTAAACTTTTGTTAATGATTTAAAAATAACATTGCTAACATTCCAATCAATCATGCTTACATAAGTTTAGCTTTTCTTTTAATTAAACAGCCACTTATATTATTTAGTGTATTCCTTGCGAAGTTTCTTTCTTTCTTTAGGCTAGGTACTTGTTAGTCTTTTAATTAAAAAAAATCGTTGACCTTTTAAAAACACAGCAACATTTGTTTTTTTTGTTTTGTTTCAAATGTCGTGACGTCAGCGTTTAACTCAGTCCCATGATTCCTTGCGGTGCCACCGATAACAACAGCCCCGATTTACAAACAGCATCGAAGCAGCGTAGATTATATCAATTATCAATATATTCTCATTTTTTTTCAAGGATTACACTCGACGTGTTTGTTTTGGATAAGGTTCTGTTGATCGGATTATAAATTCGCCGAATATCGTTGTCAAGGTAGGTCCGATGAATTGTGGGGTCAAATTAGCCTAACTAGCTGCTCAGTAATCCATTGTAAAACACCAAAATGCTAATAATCAGTGTTGGACAATACTATTGTTTTATAAATATATATATTTAGACAGCTTTGATTTAGTTGATATAACGTTACATTGATGAAGTAATTCTCTATAAATGAACACTGGTGTTAATAGTTAGCCGTATTGACAAAGGAATGCAGTATCTCTTCATTAAGGACCGAGAGTAATTGTGCGGTAATTGCTTTCTGGCATTCTACTGATATTTTGTCTTAACGTTACCTGTTTGTAAAGAAGCATTTAAAGTCATTAATCGGCAATAAAAAAAAGTTTACCTTGAGATATGCTGTCATTGGTCGTTTAGGCCACCAAACGAATGCATTTAAAGTCTTTTATTAATTTGTCATGTATTAGGAATGGCAGTCCAGCATATTCTTGTCTCTATGTGCCTATTGTTTGGAAGTTGTCGATTTGAGCAGCTGTTCTCTGACACCTGCTTATGGGGTATTGAGCAGATCGCATCAGCTGACGAGTCTTGCATCGTTAACAGACAAATGAACCTAAAAGTGTAGACCTTTAACACAGTTGCAGCCTTCTCATAAAATAATGTTTCTCCTATTAAGAAGGCACTTTAGGCACCGTGCCCCTGGATCTCCACATTCCCAGATTTCTGAATCACATCCATGGATCAGGACTATGAGCGCCGGTTACTGCGGCAGATCAACGTCCAGAATGACAACACCAGCCCCATGGTGAGTCTGTCATCTTGAGTATTGCAGACTTGAAATTGTATTCATTTGATGTAAATATTTTTACGCAATTTAAATGTTTTTAGATCAATCAACTTCTGAGTATTCATTTGAACTGAATCCTTATTTTTTGTATACAGAAAGTAAGAGATGTGATCTGTCACCTGACCCCCACCCCCGAGTCACCGCTGTCATCACCAAGCAAGCATGGTGACAGATTCATACCGTCTCGAGCTGGAGCTAACTGGAGCATCAACTTCCACAGAATAAATGTGGGTGGAATATTTTTTTTAAATACTAGTAATGGAGCCTCCATGTAGCTTCCGTTTGATATGAATAAAAGGAATGCGAAATGTCAAGTTCATTTTTCTTTACTCGTATTACAGGAAAATGAAAAGTCACCAAGCCAGAATAAAAAAACCAAAGACGCAACATCAGATACTAGCAAAGGTGAGTGTGAAGAGGATTGTGTTGATTATGGTATCTTTTTTATGGAGAGAGACAGACTATGCTTTAAATGAACCTCATTTTTGATTCTCAAATATGATACTCAACCCTCTTATTTTGTTCTAATTTGCCTCGTTTACTGTGTTGTCTGACAGCGGACGGCTTGGCGTATTCTGCCCTGCTGAAGAATGAGTTGCTTGGGGCTGGGATTGAGAAGGTTCTGGATCCTCAAACAGAAGATAGACGACTACAGCCCTCCACACCCGAGAGGAGGAGCCTCTTTAGTGTAAGTCTGTCTTATCCACTGATCTGTTCATTTGATGCCACATAAGTGTTTTGATCTGTGTTTTAAGCGCATACTTTATGCATGTGCAGTATTCGCTCAGTGCCAAAAGATCCACACCTGATGATAACAGTGTTTCCCCATACTCCCTCTCGCCTGTTAGCAGCAAAAGGTAAGTTGAGTCATCTCCAGAAAAATGTGATTGATTAGTAAAATACATTGTTTTAATTGCATGCATGTTTTTGTTTATAGCCAGAAGTTGCTGCGGTCGCCGAGAAAACCTACACGCAAAATTTCCAAGATTCCTTTTAAGGTGCTAGATGCACCGGAGCTACAAGATGACTTCTACCTCAACTTAGTGGACTGGTCCTCTTTAAATGTGCTCAGTGTTGGACTGGGGACTTGTGTTTACCTTTGGAGTGCCTGCACCAGTCAAGTATGCATTAGCTGTTTATGCAAATTTAGAGGCAGTAAATACCCAGTGGACTAAGGGTATTTACACTTGGACTAAGCTGTGTGTTTTTTCTTTGCTTTGTCTGCAGGTAACGCGACTATGTGACCTATCAGTGGAGGGCGATTCAGTCACGTCGGTGGGCTGGTCGGAGAGAGTGAGTTAAGACTTTATAGCCTCTTTCCCGGAACACATTACCCATGTATTTTCCGGAGATTCCGGAAAATACATGGGTAATGTGTTCCGGGAATCATCCTGGGATTGTTTGATTTTGGTTCATTCACACTGAACTGGGACTGAACCCGGCAATGTTACTAGGTCACCAACCCGGGATCGATCCCCTGAATCAGTCCTGGGACTTGTTTGCGTTCACACAGAAGGCACTCCGGCAATTTTCCGGGACCAACGTGCAGTGTGAAAGGGGCTTATGACTGAAATTGCTTTCTAGATTTTGTGGTCTGACCATTCTTCTCTCATAGGGCAATATTGTCGCTGTGGGTACACACAAAGGCTTTGTACAAATTTGGGATGCTACCGCCGGCAAAAAGCTGTTTGCCTTGGAGGGTCACACAGCAAGAGTTGGTAAGAATTTTAAAAAATCCTTATGGAAAATTATAGATAAATATTGAAATTCATTGGTCAAATGTGTAACACTTTATTTTATGGTATCCTTGTTACGCATTAAATGTACTTACTATTATAATAACAATAAATTATGCATAATTACATACAAGTAACCCTAATCCTAACCATATAGTAAGTACATGTAGTTATTAATATGATTCAGTACTTATATGTATAATTACACTGTAACAAGGACACTTTTAAAAAAGTGTAACCGAGTTTTTAATTTATACTTTTATTTAGCAGGTATGCAGTAAATTGACAAAATGACATTTTAAAAACCTTTATAAAAAGTGACATTACAGACCTTAGTACAAACAAAATCTGTTTCAAATGAAAAGCAGCAAAATTGGTAATAATGTTTCATACCAAATCAGCATCTTAGAATGAAGGATCATGTGACACTAAAGAATGGATAATGGCTGCCTAAAATTCGGCTTTTGCCATCACAGGAATAAATAACATATTAAAATATATTCAACCAAAAAAAAAGTAGAGCTCTTTTAAATCTACACTTTCAAAAAAATTTTACTGTCCCCAAACGTGTTTACTCTTGCTTGGACTGATTTATAGTTTCAGTCCATTTTTGACATTTTCTTTCTGGTGTACTTCCCATTCTAGTAAAATGATATAAGGTTAAACCTGTTATAAAAACTGAGAATTCTGCCCTCAGGTGCATTGGCCTGGAATGCAGATCAGCTGTCATCAGGCAGCCGGGACCGCATGATCCTTCAGAGAGATATCAGGACGCCCCCTCTGCAGTCAGAGCGCAGGCTGCAGGGTCATAGACAAGAGGTCTGCGGACTCAAGTGGAGCACTGACCATCAGCTGCTGGCCTCTGGAGGAAATGACAACAAGGTGACCAGACTGCTGTGTATATAATTTACCAAATTTACAGTATACTAAAATATATTAGCACTTTTTTTGGTAACTGCATCTCTAAAAGCATTCCTATGATTGATCCTGCAGCTGTTAGTGTGGAATCACTCGAGCGTGTTACCAATGCAGCAGTACACAGAACACCTGGCCGCAGTGAAGGCCATCGCCTGGTCTCCTCACCAACACGGGCTGCTGGCCTCCGGAGGGGGAACAGCAGACCGCTGCATCCGCTTCTGGAACACTCTCACAGCACAGCCACTGCAGTGTATTGACACAGGCTCACAAGTCTGCAACCTGGCCTGGTCCAAACACACCAACGAACTGGTACGTTTATTTTGATCAACTGATCAAATGTTCAGTGTTGAGGTTTTTTTGTTGATTATAGCTGGAGAGATAGACTAATAGGAATGATGGTGACTCTTATTGCATGTTCCAATGCCTCCAGGTCAGCACACATGGTTACTCTCAGAATCAGATCCTTGTGTGGAAATACCCCTCACTTACTCAAGTAGCCAAATTGACTGGCCATTCGTATAGGGTGCTCTATCTGGTTAGTACTTTAACTTCTGTTGTTTTATTTTAACAGTTGACTCTTATTGTAATAGTATTTTTGAATGCTGTTTACTGATATTATCTCTTTATCTTGAAGGCAATGTCTCCTGATGGAGAGGCAATAGTGACTGGTGCAGGTGATGAAACTCTGCGTTTTTGGAATGTATTTAGTAAAACACGATCAACAAAGGTAATTTTCTCTTTTCTTTCATAGGTCATGTCCGCAATTTAATTATCTATAATATTTTTTTTCGTCTTTCAGGAATCTGTGTCAGTTTTAAACCTCTTCACCAGAATACGATAACTGGGCTGCTAAAGCAGATTGAGTCTTTATAACATATCTACGTCATTAATCACTTGCGGTAGACTGGACATAAAAAAGGCCAAGATCTACACCAAAAGATGTACTGTCTCATCCACAACACTTTTTTTTTTCCTCGCGACATTTCATTTTAAGTTCAAATGTTATGTTTACTTTTATGTGTACAGTTCAGTTCATGATTTTATGTGTGATTGTTTTTGGTTACAGAGAAGTGTCTTATGTATGACATGTTATCCAAGCCTTAAGCCAGAAACAATGCCATTGAATCAGGGTGTAAAGAAAAATTTAGCCATTGTGACACAGCTGCCTCTGGAATCATTTGTAAGCATTCTAATGCGTGATCTTTTGATTGTGAGAGTGAAAAATGTATATGAAAGAAAATTCAGTTTTTAACTTCAGTTGCTTAAAATTGATATTGAGTATTATAAAACACCCTGAAAAAATTGTTTGCTTTGTCATGTATAATTTGCGGTTTGACAAAATTATCTTTACAAGGTTTGAATATTTTTGCAAATACTGAAAGTATTTGGGAACTGGGAGATGCGAGTTGAGGCAAAGCAAATAATCAAATCATGAAAACATGCAAAAAATAAATTGTCAATCAGAAATGACTATAAATTACTCTCACACAAATAACTAACGGGTCAAACATACATACTTTTAAGTAGGAATGCAATAAATTTGTCAAAAGTGACTTTAAGACTGAAAAAAAGGATCACGATTTCCACAAAAACATCAAGCAGCCCAACAGTTTTCTACAATGATAATAAATATATTCTTGAGTTATTAGTATTTCACAATATTACTGTTTTATTGTATTTTTGATCAAATAAATGCAACCTTAGTGATCAAGGTTTCTCTCAAAACATGACCCCTGACTTTTGAACGATAGTCTATTAGTTTCATTAGCTTTGAAAACAGCCTGACACCAGAATCAGTTTTTAAAGGCTACACAGGACAGAACATTCCGATTATACATTACAGCAGTATCTCTTAAACAGGAAATGAACTGAAATTACATCAATAAGAGCTGGATGCGCATAGGCAGTCATCACAGTTACTTGTTTACAGATCAGTTTTTGATCTAACCCAGTAGAATTACCGTTACCATTCATAAGAGAATTTCATAAACAGTCTCATTACACAAGCTCCTACAAGGGGATACTGTACTATACTGCAAACGAACATGCATTTTGCATCTTAGTAACTTCTACCTTCAGTAGGGAGATTTATGACACCACAAAACATACAACTGCACCTTTATTCCAGCGTATTAGATTATTTATTGAGAAATCCAGAAAAAGTGCATAAAATAATTTTATGAACAGAATGCATGCTCAAACACAAACTGATTGTGTTGCAGAAAAGTTAATAACTGTAAGAAATCCTAGGTTAGCCTATTAAATCCCAGATTATTTGGAATGCAAAATAAGAGTAAATTGGAAAAGGTGAAATATAAATCATGTACAGATAAAGTTGCCCAACATAAACTTTGCTCTCCAATGCAAAACTAAGTTAGGATTCCTTTGTTGCCAGTTTCCATCGTTGAAGCCACTGCTGGAAAGTCAGTCCCTCTCTCTGCATCTCTGGCAGGGCAAGCTGTCCAGGCTGCTCCCACCTGCACAGACAATCAAACCTAGTGTTAAATTTGATTAAAAATCACCGTTTGGGATCGCTGCTTTGAAACAATCTCTTGTATAAAGCACCATAAAAATAAAAGAGGCTTGACTATTCCAAAGGGCCTGTGTTGGAAACATTTTAGCGTATTACCAGTGTGTAATGGTAGTCTTCACTTGGTCCGTGTAAAGCAGGCCTTTTGAGCACCTCTTTGTGAGCTCACGGGCCCTTGGGAGCAACGTCTGCAGAATCTCTTCATCTACCATCTTCACACGCTGCACCAAAGCTGAAACAGACATTAAAAGAGCATTCTCTCATAGCAAGGAATCTAGGCTCTTACCACACACACAAAAAATGATTTGGGGGAAAAAAGCAGGTCAAAAAGAGTGATCCAAGTTTTAAAAAATTGCCTTAAATGACATACTCTGCTGATCAGGCGATGGTAGCTGTGCGGTCAGCTTCTGCAGGTCTGATGATGACTCTGAGAAAAGCTGAAGAAGCTTGCGCAGATTTCTTAATTCCAGCCTTAACACTGCAGCTTGAGACCACAGCTCTTCTGGAGCCTGGCAAAGACAGACAAGACTCCTGCCATCAGTTTTTACTATGTTTCAGGTTAAAAAAAAACAAAAGCTTGATATGGATACTGTCGATCTTTGACAAACATACAGTGGTGGCCAAAATTATTAGAACACTAGTATTTTCACCAGCTAAAAATGGTTTTAAATCAGGCATTTCTATCTTTTGCTGTAGTGTGTTTACAATTCCAAACATTCATTTTGTCATTAATTGTAATAATCCAGTGAGATTTTGACAACAGCCAGTGCTCCACAGAGATCTGATCTCATCATCATCCAGTCTGTCTGGAATGACATGAAGAAACAGAACAAACTGAGACAGACTAAATCCAGAAGAACTGTGGCAATGTCTCCAAGATGCTTCAAGAAACCTTCCTGCAAAGCTACAGTACTGTTAAGTTTTAGGCACTTGTGTAAAAATGCTGTAAAATGAGGATGCTGTCAAAAATAATGTCATAAATAGATTTTCTTTATCAATTAACTTCTGTTAACTAAATTAATTCAACATTTGGTGTGATCATCCTGCGTTTAAAGCAGCTTTTGCCCTAGATGCACTTGCACATAGTTTTTCAGGTAGGTCTCTTGAAGCATCTCGGAGACGTTGCCACAGTTCTTCTGGATTTAGTCTGCCTCAGTTTGCTCTGTTTCTTCATGTCATTCCAGACAGACTGGATGATGATCAGATCAGATCTCTGTGTGGAGCACGGGCTGTTGTCAGACTCCTTGTGCAAACAAAAATCTCTCTGGATTATTACAGTTGATGGGAAAATGAACGTTTGGAAATGTAAACTGATATTTCCTACTGACACACTACAGCAAAACATACAAATAACTGACTTTAAACCATTTTTTTTAGCTCATGAAAATACTAGTGTTCTAATCATTTTGGCCACCACTATATTTAATCTGCATATGATATGAACAATTATTAGAAAATTTATGCTTACGGTATGTGTTAAAACAATGGACTTACTAACTGGTGCTTGATGAGCTATTAATTGAAATGCCTCTCAGAAAGGTGAGGAACAATTGAAGGGTTTTAACAGACAGTAAGTGAGCATCTCACCATATACATGGGAAATGAAAGACTTTGACAGAGATTGTGGAAAGCTGGGGACTGTATCCAGTGGATGGAAAGCTGAGCTGCTGGTGTTTTCCGCCCTCTGCTGATTAAAAACAAAAGACTAGGTCACAGCACAGATATTAAGCTTCAGAGAATGATTAATTTATTTTATCCAATGATACGGTGATAATGCAATATTAATGTGCAAATTTTAACTAAGAAAACGTTCAAAATCTTCAGCCTTTGACTTCATGTTGCAAAACAACTGAAAATGCTAGGCATGGTATCTTGTACAAAGGCACCGAAGGGGAAAAAAAAGGATTTAGGTAGATTTGCTGACCCCTTCATGACCCTGCGATTGAGTGCAACCAGTGCTACACAGCTGAAGTGCTTGGCCCCTTGCGACACAGAGTTGCGCAGTTCACTGCTGGTTTTAATCACACAGCCAAATTGAGGATTGAGCTTTTCTTGAACAAACTGCCCAACCTGGAAAAAATAATAAACAAGGTTTATTGTACATATAAATACATACAAATTACCATTCAAAACTTTGTCTGATTTAAAATAAATTTCTTCAGCACTAAATTAGCATATTAGAATGATTTCTAAAGGATCATGTGACACTGAAGACTAAAGAACGTATTGCATGAGACGATACCTCTGCATGGACACGGGTTAACTCTGTCTTCACAGTGGAGTTTCCCTTGATCAGGCGCCGTATCTGCTCTTGTCTTCTGTCCTACACAGAGAAAAAAAACACACTTAACTCCAGACTATGAATTAGCAGTCTTTTGTTAGGAATAAATACAATTACACACCACAAGCTGTCTGAAGTCCATGACACTTTGCCACTGGGTCTGCAGGGTTCTGATGGCATCCTGGCCCTCTCTGGCCTGGAGCTGTAGCTGAGCACACTGCTCTCTGATGTTGTCTCTAACTGCTGACTGCTTTACTCCCTCCATCTCTAACTCAAACACACACCTGCTCACAAACAGGACAAAACTCGTTTGTATTACAAATTTTATATTATACCCATATTATACACAATATTATTTTTAATATACTATTTTTAGTTATATATATATATATATATATATATATATATATATATATATATATATATACATAAAAATAAAATCGTTCTGTCAAACGATTAATCACATCCAAAATAAAAGTTTTTGTTTACATAATATATATGTGTGTACTGTGTATAATTATTATGTATATATAAATAAACACACAGTATATATTTCGAAAATATTACATAGAAATAATAAAATAATTTATATTATATATAAATATATTTAAAACATAACTTATTTTTCTTTAATATATACATGTATGTGTTTATTTATATATACCTAATAAACATACACAGTACACACATATATATTATGTAATCAAAAACTATTATTTTGGATTCAATTAATCGTTTGACAGCTCTAATATATATATATTTATTTATTTTTTTATTTTTTTTTCCCCAAGGAATTCAACAAGCAATTATAAAAAGTAATAGTTACTAATAGTTATTGACTTTACCAGTTCAAAAGTAAATATATTAATTTTCACCTGCACACTGGGTCTGATCCGTGTGCCGTCTCTGCTTTTCTCATCAAAGCCATGAGTTCGGTCTCTAGCTGCCCACATCTCTTGCGAGTCTGTGCCAGTTCAAAATAACTCTGCTCCACCTCCTCCCAGGCAGACTGTTCGCAAAACACACAAATACAATCTGACCCACAAGAGAAAGTGTGTTCAATGCAGTAAGATTACCCTCTCAATACATCACCTGTAATAGACTGCGGACAGGTGTCAACTCCTCTTTCTGCTCAGCCGACACATCTATTAGGTGATCGCTTTCATAACGAAACCTGCATTGAGTGCAAATACCTCAGTAATAAGCAATAATCGATTCAATAACATCATTAATTATAGTGGATTTTGATAAAATACATTTTAATGTAAAAACATACCCTAGATCCGAAACGTCACGCTCCACATTCAAAGCTGCAATCTTCTCTTCTAACGCCACCTGCTGTCTGGAGGTCAAGGCTTGCAGAGCTGAAAGAACTTGGTTTGGAGGATGAGAGCGTAGAACGTTCTGAAAATGAAACATATTGAGGTTCTCATAAGTTGTTGTTGTGCAGAACAAAATGCATGCAGACACAGAAACAAACATGCATCCTCCCGAAATGAGTGTCTTCATCTACCTCCACTGCACTCGTCCAGTGCTGGATCACTGCTTTCCTTTGTTCATGGGTAAATCTGGATGAAAAACAAATTAATTAGTATCAACAAGGCAAAAGTTGCTAAAGCTCTTCTATCTACAATATCAGCATCAAAGGCCTGTGCGTCTTACTCAGTGGACGAATTCAAGTTTAGTTCACTCTCTAGCAGGCCCTGGAAGAAGAGAACCCTCTCACTGCAGAGCTCTCTCATATCTTTCTGAAATGAGACAAAAATAGTATTTCATGAGTTACAATTAGTGGAAGGATGAGTGGTTTAATTAAGTGGTCAGTTGGAGTTTGACTGATTAAAATGATCCAATTAGGCCCCAAGTGAAAATTTAGTTAAAGATTTTATAACTATACCACCTACCTTTCTCAAATGAAGGCCATTCAAAAGTAGAATTTTTGAATTTCAGAATTAAAACTCACATCAGTAATGATAAGAAGCCAAAAAGTAGCTATAATTATAATGTTACAGTGTGCATCACAAACACCATTAAATACAGCAATGCTTACTAAAACCAATGGATCTGCTCCGGCTTCACTATCTGAACTGTCAGATGGCCCAAACACCAGCTTCACCTCTGCTTTCCTGGACAATTAGAAAAATAATGTGATTTAAGTCATATACAAGAAATTAATGCTTTTATTCAGCAAAGGACAAAGATGCACACAGCATCAAAATATGGCACACAGCAGCTTTAACACATTATCTAATCAGTTTTTGAGAAAGCTGCAATAGAAATATGACAGTCTGAAGGTGGCTCACTTGGACAGCTCTTCCAGGGCATGCCGCTGAGTGCCAATCACGTGCGTGTCCTCTAACAGTACGTTCCTCTCCTCAGAGCAGCGCTCCCTGAAAGAATCTAACAGGATCTGTCTGTGCCTGCTCTCCATGAAGTCCTCCCAGTTCCTGTTCACGTTCTTCTCTGCTCAGCAACAGGAGAAGATATTAGTAACAACAACATAAAATACCATTCCATAATCTGATTAGCATTTTTAAAATGGATAATAAACCGTAAACAGTTAAGATTTGATGACTTAAATCCTTTTTTCCCTCCACATAGTCTGTAGTATAGGTAGTATAAAAGAGCATGAAGATGAACAGAAAGATAGAATAAGAACATTCACCTTCAGTAGCAAGTTGATCCTCCACTCTACTGATCTTTGTGTCCAGTTGACTGAGTTCAGTCTGAAGGGCATCAATCTCTCTCTGAAGCTCATGCCTTCTCGCATCTTTATTCTGATTTTTCAACTGTTTAAGCTACAAAGAATAATCATCTTATGAATCCTTATAGAAGCACCATAACAAATTGCAATTAAGTACTTTTCTTTACCTCTTTATCTTGTAAAACTTTGTACCTTAGAATTTATATGGTCAAGGAACAATGCCACAGCTCACACAACCACAATTTAGCAAGTAATAAAGTAGCAGCTTGATTTTCAACATTTTGACACAACACAGTAAAAATATATAAATTGTGGTGGGCCTCATAAAATCATGTTATTTTAATATTATTAATATACGATTATAGTATTTATTGGGGTTTGTTTATATATTATCATTTTAGTAACGCTTTCTCGTTACTAATTAACGAAAACGAATTTTAATAGTTTTGGTTTAATCAGCAATAACAACCCTGCACAAAATATACACATATATGCATATTAACACATCACATTGTCAGAAAACTTAAAGGATACCACTGAATATTCCCCCTCATGACTCGAACGTTCCTGTAAGATATAATTTATGTCAAAGGAATATTGTATAACCAGAAAAAGTACATTGCAAAACACGTAGAAAGCATTACAGATTGTAAAACCTTGAGAGCTCACCTTTCTTTATAAACATGTTGTGTGATATACTTCCAAATGGAAGCTCCAGGACCAACACACAACCTAGATAAAACGTAAACACATGATCAATCTAAAATCGTTGATGAGGATTAATGCTAGAATTAATGCTAACTCACTAACGTCTTCATATATCCGTCATCCGGGAGTCTGGCTGCTGGCAACTCAAGTTCCTCAACAGCCCAGCGCTTTAGCTCCTGACTCAGACTTGCCATCTTTTTAAATCCTCTGGTAATAATAAAACAAACCTGCAGTATAAACTAAAATCTCACATCTTCTAGTGCGAAAAGGACAACAGTCAAAATACGCGGGAGACGTTTCTTCGTGCCCGTTTATTTTGCTATTTGTCCCTAACGCAGCCGATGCTGCCCCCACAGGCCAGTAGGCGTAAATCAGCACATATCTGTCGTAGGCCTGTCTATACTCTCTTGTGTTGAATGTTCTTTAATTTAACTAAGCTGTAAGTAGTAACAATTTTAGGGCAAAGGTAGTTCCTTGTTTGATGTGATAAATATTTAATAAAAATCTCCTCATTGAGAATTACTTGCGAACTATGACCAATTAATAAAGAATAGGCCTAACCAATTAATTAATCACAACAGTAACGTCTTAAAAGTGAACAATTGGGTTCTTTGTGGAAACTAATTTATGAATATGATAAATTGTGACTACTACTCTTACCAAAAGATGGATATTCTCTGTTTATTTCAAACAAAAACATAGAATTAATAAAAATTATAATTCAATTAAAAATGTAAATAATATGGAAGTAATGCTGACAAGCTCATGATTGAATTCGTTCACACTTATGAACTCTGTTTTATTTCGGTTTAATAGCCTATGTATCCCACTCCAAATGACCTAAAATATCACTAGTGCCTCACACAAATGTAGGACTTAGCAACGCTTAAGGGAACACTTAGATAATTAAGGGGAATACTTAATGACATCCTTAATGTTCCTTTAAATTGACCCTTAGGATTTTTCTTGCAATCCAAGTTTCACTAAGGGTTCCCTTAACCTTTGAACTAAAGGATTTCTTAGCTTAAGGGCTTTCATGCGACCGGGCCCCCAGATCACTAGTAGTTCCTTACACTGTAAAAAAAAAAAAAATAAAGAAAAAAGTTGAGCCAACTTAAAATTTTAAGGCGACCAGCTTCAGCAGAATTGTGAGTTTTCTCAACTTGTTGTTTTAAGTTTATACAACAAAAAGTTGAGAATCTCCTACAAAAATAAGTTGAGAGAACTCAAAAATCTGCTGAAGATGGTTGCCTTAAAATTCTAACTTGGCTCAACTTTTTTTTTTTTTTTTTTTTTTTTACACTATAGTAGCACTTTATGGCTTTAAAGTGAAAAATTCATTAACCCCTCATTAATTACTCAAGCATTACTCTGTCAGCTTGTAGGAACTACTATTACTGCTATTGATCTGGACCATTATTTTAAAGTGAAAAACACCTTAACCACTCAGTAATTACTAAATTATTTAACATCTTACACATAGTGTACAGTCATACATTTGTGTGAGACACTAGTGATATATTACCAGACACTGTAATCTACAGTTTTGTGTGTAACACAATATAAATGCAGTCGATGCCTTCATTAAGGATGTGAATTGTTTTGTCGAGAGAACATCATTATTTATATTCAAGTCCTCCACAGCTTACTGTTACTAAAGGTATGTCTTTTGAAGTCAGAGGCATACTGAACTGACACAAACTATAGCTCATAATTACTAACTAATTCAATCACTTCCTATAATTATTAACATTTTTAAATGAATTATTTGTATTATTATTATATGTTTTTGTTTGAAATAAACAGAGAACATCCATTATTTGGGGGATATCATAAATTAGTTTCCACAAAGAACCCAATTGTTCACGTTTAAGAGGTTAATGTTGTGATTAGTAATTAATTGGCTATTCTTTATTAATTGGTCATAGTTTGCAAGTTACGGGAGTTCTAAGCGGCCATGCATTATTATAATTTTTCTGTCTTGTTTTCTCGTGATCACGACTTAATTTTCTCGTGATCTCGACATAACGAAAGTTGTTTTGTCGTTATCACCACTTAATTTTCTCTGTGTATTCGGCATGAGAAAATGCTACAGAAGCAGCATCATCGCAGCATCATGGATGATCGCTTTTTACCTAAACGGTTTTTAGGTTGAGATCAACAACTTTCGCTATGTCCAGATAACCACAAAACAAATTTCGTTATGTCGAGATCACGAGAAAATTAAGTCGTGATAACGACAAAACAAGACAGAAAAATTATAATAATGCATGGCCGCTTAGAACTTCCGTAGCAAGTAGTTCTCAATGAGGATATTTTTATTTAATAATTATCACATCTAATAAGGAACTACCTTTGTCCTAAATTTGCTACTACTTACTGCTTAGTTAATCTTGCATCTCTGTTAGATATATATTAAGTTAAATGTTAATGTAGTTCTACCTATTACTTCCTGCATAGTTACTTGGTAACAATGGACCATTATTCTAAAGTGTTACCCTTTATATTTACGCAGTGGGCCGGCCCACCAGGAAAACTCCCAGTGTTCCAGATGGCCAGTCCGGTTTGCCATTGATAAAAGCTATAGCTAAACCAACCTAACTTTAATTTTATCTGGAAAAGAAAAACACATCAGAAAAGGAATGTTGTTCAAAGAATATGAAGTAGCAGGCATAAAAACCCTTGACATTGAATGTATTTGTACTATTAAAACAAATTAGCTAAGATCCTTTTTGAAAAATGAAAATGGTTTTTGATTCCATATCCCCAGCCAAATATTTATGAAATCAGGAGGTGTCCATTTTTGAAAGATGAAACACATAGCTAGCAATTAACACAATTATTATTCTTGGGAAGTTCTTTTTGCATAAGAACAGATTCCTGAAGTTTCTTTCAAATTTCAACATAGGCCTATTTCACTATGTCATTACTTTTTGTTGCTAATGAAGAAAAAGAAAACCTTGAACCTCTGTAATTTGATAGAGAATCTTAAACTAAACTTTTTTTTTCTCTCTCCCTCTTCTTCCTCATTCCCTTATTCCCTTATCTTTTGTTATGATGCTCTGTTGTCTGATTAAGAAACTTTGCTCTTTGTCCCAGGCCATTTAATTAGATTGCTCAATAAAAGTAAAAAACAAACAAGAAAAAAAAAACAAAGATTTTGGGGGATTAAAAAAAAGGAACAGGTGGCTTTTTATCATTATAGGGTGCCAACAGATTTATGTAGCTAAAACAACATATAAAAGTGAATTTGCATAATAGATGCCCTTTAACGGAAAACCTAAGGAAGAATTCGGCTAGCTCTGTGTCCTCATGTCCTTAGCTATGACCTCATGATTATTATACTTTATACTTCATCAGTTTTCCAGTAATGTACTTCCTCGTGCACGATATATTTGACCATACCTGGATTGGCCAAAAGAGGGCCTTCAGACAATTTAACTGGACAATAAAACGTTTAGCCATAAATACGAGTCGACTCACAGCAAGACAAAGGTTTTATTTTTGCTCTCTTAGCTTTGATCAACAAAGCGCACGGTATAACAACGTAAGCCACTGTCATATCTTCATTACAGCTGAAGTTCATTAAAGGCTTAAGAATCTATGAACAGTGTGTAGTTTAAATTTCTGTGATTGTTTTCGTGATTTTGGCCGTTTCAGATGTACAATGCGTGCGGTCTCCTTTTCCTTTCATTTGGATTTACCATGCTGAAGTTCATCACCTGTTTCAGCTCTGGAGTTGAATTGGCGAGTGAATGTCAAGAAATGAATATCAATCATGGGTATGTGGAAAGGTGCACAAATACACACACACACACACACACACACACACACACAAAGATTAAAATTAAAAACAGGGTCAAATGTAGGCTATACTGTATAAAGGAATTTTCTGTGTTTATTTATTTTTACAAGTATTTTACCTGTATTTAGAATTTTGTTGTGGTTTGGTTTAAGGGAAATATCCATAAAATTAGCCTACTTGAAAATGTCATGCAGAAAATTACTTTTTTTTTATTTTTTTCCAGTGTACTAGAACAAAACACCGAAGCCCCTTTCAAGATCGAACCAGAATATATAAAAGTGACAGATTCTGAACTGGGAACGAGCATTACTGGTAGATTTTCTCATTTTATTTTATTGATGTAAAACAAAATGGCTTTTCAAGAAGTGCCTATTCAAAATCTCTCATTTTACCATAGTGACGCTTTCGGCGGATTCTGCTCAATTTCGAGGTTTCATGTTGGACGCTCGTAAGTCTGATAAACACAAGTCTGCTGGTTGGTTTAATTTGACTGACCCGGCTAACAACATACTCATCTGTGGCGTGAGTCCTGCCATGCACCCACATAGCCTATTGTTATCGATTCTTTATGTTCTTCTTGCAGCTGGTGTTAAATGTTAGCAGCTATTAATTCCTTAAACTAACTTCAGCTGTTTATGATATGGAAATATTTTTAGGACCATGTTGTGGCTCAGAGGAATAACCTAAGAAAAACAAGAGTTGAAGTGTTGTGGACCCCCGAGGAGCCTGGAGAGTTTTTCTTCAGGTAGTTGTACTCTGCAGCCTAATAAAGACGAAATTAACATATTTACTTTTATTGCGTTTCAAACTAGTTTGTAAACCTGATCTTCAAATGTCTTTTCAGAGCTGCATTCGTTCAAGGTTTCAGTGTGATTTGGCTAAGGAAGCCTATACTCACATCGACTGCTGCACCAACCACTGAAGCCACCAGTCACAGTACACAAACAAGTCCAGCAGGTAAGAATATGTTCCACAGTTTATGTTATAGCAATTGTGGCCTAAAAGTTTATGTGTTGTAAATTCTATGTTGAATTAAACGAAACATTTCTTTCTATAGTTACTGTTTTTGTGATGTCTGTTTAATGTTTTTCTTATTCAACACAGTTATGGTTTTCAGTTATCTTTTGAGGAAAATTTCTCAGCCAGATTTGATGTGCAATCCATTTGCAATTAATTAGATTAATTAATTAATCGCCACATTGTGTGTTTGACAGCCCTAAAATATATATCAAGCAAAAAAGAAACATCATCTCACTTTCAACAGCTTTTATTGCTAAATTGCTTTTCAGCTATTTTTTAAACCTGTAAATGTTTTAAAATAAAAAGTTAAACAACTGAGACAAAACAAAAAAAAAGTTTCACAGGCATTTGACAGACAGAAATAGAATAATATGTACCTTAACCTTGCTCATATATATATGAAGACAACATGATTAGCCCCTATAAAATATTTCAATATTTTTTAAATAATTCCCAAGTGCTGTTTAACAGGAAGAAGATTTTTTAAAAACATAATATTTTATTTATGAAGTTTGGAATGTTTGTAATACAAACAGAAACAAAATTATAACCAAGAATAAAAAGTCTACAGGTCAAAATTGTTAGTCAAAATTATTGATGTTAATAGCCAATGGTGAATCCCTTTTGCTTGATACTTGTCAGAGTCAAGTTTGTTTTTTATAAATAACACCTTTTGCGTAGAAAGTGGCTTCTTTCAGGGCAGGTTTTGTGCGTACACAATGTTTGTACGCACAATGTTGAGACCCCAGGACTCTTGCTAAGAGCTGGCCTCCTGGCCAAACTGAGCAATTGATGGAGAAGGGCTTTGGTTAGAGTGGTGACCAAGAACCTGATGGTCACTCTAGTTGAGCTCCATGATCAGATGTGGAGATAGGAGAAACTTACAGAAGGATAAACATCACTGCAACACTCCACCGATCTGGGCTTTATGGCAGTGTGGCAAGATTCAATCCTCTTCTCAGTGAAGACTCATGAAAACACACTTGAAATTTGCAAAAAAGCACCTAAAGGACCCTCAGACAGTGAGAAACTTTTTTATATATTTATATACACACAGTGCCTTGCAAAAGTATTCATAGATACACCTTCATTTCTTCATTCATTTTTCTCTGCCTTGTACCCCTATTCACCAGGGCAGACGCACATTTTTAGGTTTCTCCAGAAATATTTGATTGCGTTCAAGCCCAGGCTCTGGCTGGGCCACTCAAAGATATTCACAGAGTTGCCTATAAGCCACTTTTATTGTGTGCTTAAGGTTAGCATTGACCTTTTCTTCTACTCAAACGAGTCCCTCAGTACCTGCCACTGAAAAACAGCCCCACAGCATGAGGCTGCTACCAGCATACTTTACTATTAGGATGGTACTCTGTAGGTGAGGAAATACTGTTTCTCTGTGATGTTTTTAATATTCTTCACAGATACGTCACAGACTGCACCACCGACCTCTGAAGCCACAAGTACACAAAAATTCCCAACTACAAGCCCAACAATATTTACAACAACATCCAGTATAGACTCACATTCTACAGGTATATATATATATATATATATATATATATATGTGTGTGTGTGTGTGTGTGTTTTATATATAATTGTTTTATTTTCATTTTCTTTTAGTTGGACCAACACCGCCTCCTCAGTGTACACAATATACAGTATGTAGACTGTATGCATGCTGCTACACTACACGACTTTTAAAATCTGAACAGAGTTTAAAACATTAGACATCATACACTTGCCAACTTTGCAAAGTTATATAGTCACAGAGGAAAAGCATTGCACACTAAACGACTAAAAGCTGGAATACACTACACAATTGTTTCCTCGATTTACAGTCTGGAGAAGTCGATGCTAGTTGCCAAAAGTCAGAGCCAGTCTGCAGATTTGAGCTCATTTTTTTAGCTTCAGACTATGATTCCATTCAGATGGAGGATATCAAACATGTTTGTTATTTTCAGCTGATTTTAGAACACATGTCCACCATGTTTGTAGTTTTTTTAAACACTTTTTATGCGTGTTTGTAGTTCTAATCTAATCTCTAATCTTCCTCGTCCAGCACGCAATGTGTTGTGGGCAATATTAGCCGTTAGAGTGTGCATCGATCTGCACTTCGAATTCTAGCCGGAAGTAGTAGACCATCCTGGAATCTTTGGTATACTTTTTAAACATACTATGATTTGGGACATACTAATTATATTTTCGAATACTATTTAGGACGCATAGTATGGGAATTGGGACGCAGCAACATTGTTTTCATTTGTCATGTGTCTGCTAGCAACAAGGCACACGTTTGTGCATGAGTTTGTTGTGATCGGAACAACTTTAACGTCTGGTAGTGTGTGATACTCAGTCATTTAGTGTTTGATGGCCAATTTTTTCTCTGTGACTATTACAAACTTGGGAAGTGTAGGATGCCAAGTATTTTAAAATCTGTTCAGTTTTTAAAATCATGTAGTGTATTCCACCAGACTTTTAAGTCATTCAAAACACAACAAACTCGAGAAGGAACATGTGCCTTGTTGCTGGGAGACTTGAAACACGTGCCTTGTTGCTAGGAAACATTATGTGTTCTAAATGTGGCTCAACTATCAAACATGTATGATATCCTCTGACTGGATGGATGATAGTCCTGAAGCTATAACATCATACACTATGCAATATTCTATGTAATCTGACAATTTAAAACTGCAGATTGGCTCTGACTTTCAGCAACTAACTAACTAACTTTTTCCAGTTTGTAAATCGGGGCAAAAATCTGGCAAAAGTCATGCGGTGTATTCCAACCTTAAGTTTTATTGCTGCAATTATGCTTATGAATGACTTGTCTTATGATGATTCAAATGTAAATAGATTTTGCAGTGTAGCATGCCCCTCTCTCCCAGATTTTGCATTTTTGCCACTTTTTTCTCAATATAATTTTCACTTACTAAATCTGCATGCTGCGGTCATTAAAATATGCATCCATTATTATCTGTTGTTTTTTTTTTTACTTTGCATGTTTATACATATTTTCAGTTGTGTTTGCATCTGTACATGTATGTCTGTCTATCTGTACACACAACAGAGATGTGCTTTAGCACTGTTATTATTCAGTCGACTGTGTTTTCTTGGAGGCTCTTCTCTCCTGATGATCATCAGACCAGTGTTGAAAATGGTAAGTGTGTCAAAAAACTGAATAATGCACTAAATATATTTAGCTTTTTAAAGTCATTATTATGATAAGACAGAGATTTTTACATCTTGATAACTGATGTCAGGATATGCATGATGTCCTCCAGCTTAAATGCACAGATTCACACTGAATTCATAATTTAAAATACTTTCAGTATATGGCAAATTATGTCTCTTTTCACAGGCCACCATGATTGTGTCTGTCATTGAATTAGCCTCCAAAACTATTGCCGTCATCTTCATACTAATAAAACTAATTCAAGTAAGAATTATGTTTATGTTAGACTGAACTTCTACTGAACTGAATATTTGGTTAAGACATCAAGAAGAATAAAAAGAAACCACAACAACTGACATCTGATTTATTTTTCAGTGTGAGTGTGAGTGTGATAGTTTTCAGATTGAGTTTACAGCTTTGACAGTGACTGCCATGGTTTCAAGCCTATTGCACACCCTTACTGTTTTCCTTCACTGTGGACCAAGCCATGAATTGTGAGTGTAATCTTCATGGAGAAAATTACATGATCTAGGACCTTTATAAAGTGTGTGCATTGTATTCATTGTCTCACAGCCATGCCCTTGTTTTCAATCGTGTTAAATTCAATATGGCTTTTAACCTGAGTATGGTCTATTTAGTCTCACTCATTCAGCAAGAACAAGAGAGATTCAAATGAACTTAGTTTGAAAGAATCTATACACTTACATGTAAGAACTTTTATATTGATTGTTTTGAATTTAATGGTCTAAAACTTTGACTTACAGAAGGAAGTGTTGGCTCTGTGCCCTTATAATGGTTGACCTAATGAATACTCTCATTACAAGTAAGGTTCAGTTTTTGTGTTCTTTAATAGTGCATTCAAGTATTTTGTAAAAATGTTATTTGTAGTAAATATAACTTTTTCCATTATTTTTGGAAATTGCTGTAGGAGTAAATATTCATGTTAAATCTCATCCAAACTTATTAAAAGCTAATTCAGATTTACCTAATTAGGAATCGTTAGGTTATAAACCTCTTATTTTCTATTTGTACTGTAGCAACTGCAGTATTCTTTGGAATGTGGTGCTTTAAAGAGCTCTGGCTGCCAGTATTAATGGGAGTTTATGTTATTTGGGAGTTCATGCTTTATCTCGGCTCAGTTTGCTTTGAAAAGATGGGAAAATACCAGTCAAGAGGAAACCTCAGAAGTAAGTATCCTTCGTACCAACTGACTCAAGGCACTGATGAGATTAACACACCTTATAAATAGACTTTATGGACTTTTAAAAAAATTGTGTTATCAGTCACACCCAGGCATAGTTGTGTGTACTTCCTTATGTATGTCCCAGAACTGATTTTCACAGCAAAAAAGATCAATAGAGATGGATTATTTAGTTTCATCCTACATTGCCTTTTATTTTATTAATGGCCATACAGTCTCATTTGTTTGCATTTGTATGTCTGCAGAAAATCTGAATCATATTTTGGAAAAGAGGGTAAGTGAACTTTACACACCTCATATCTTATATTTGTGTACATAGAGACATTCCATGTTCACTTAAGCTGCTTATTACACATGTATTTGACTGTAAAATAAACTTTACAGTGTACAGTAACTCCATACATATTTTATGGCACCAGACCATCAACATCTTCAGTATTCTCAACATCTTAGGAACCCACTAAAATAACCATACACACCGATATTATTACCTTAAATATCACACATTAAACCTCCTTTCTTTTTTATTTGCAGATGTCCTCATGGCTGTTTATGTTCAGCATCTTTTCAGTGTTTAATGTAATGTTTACAGCTGCACTCATGACAGCAGTGTCTTTGGTCAAAATGGAAAATTGTTGAAGGAACAACTGCAGCGTCTTTGGTTGTTAGCTTGGTAAGTTTGTAGGACTGAGTGAAATGGGTGCACGTTTTTACAGCCCTAGGACATGAATAACAACTTTACTGGAGTCAGATAAGTAGCTGAATTATGTACATCATCTTTCGACTGCTTTTTTATGATTATTGGTTCAAAATAACAGTGTAAAGACCCATCTACACTGAGGATGATAACTATAACAGAAACAATAAAGTTTTAATTATTGTTCTAATTGTATGAGAATAGAGAAGTCCACATTACAGCTATAATGATAATGACACAGATGGACAATATTGTTGGAATCACTTTTAGATCAAATTTTTTTCCAGCTGATCAACAATAAAATACATTGACAGCCAGTCGAAACCCACTCGAACTTTAAGCAGGAAATGACAAAACGTCAATTCACATTTACAATAAACAGAACATCATTGTGCGTTAGTGTGGACGCTAAAATAGTTATCGATATAGTTATTGTTTTTGGTGAACGGGCCTTAAGATTCCAGTCTTACACATTTATTGCTTTGTTCTTACACATTAACTAACTTACTGTGCAATAATAATTTGTATATGTATCTGTATGTATTTGTAGATGCTGTTTTGTTATTGTAGTTTGTTTTCTTTTATCATTGTTCTTTTTTATTGTTGTAAGTTACTGTAAGTGAAGGAGTACAGTGGTGTTAAAAATACTTTTTTAAAATCTTCCTTTTGATTTCTCTTCCAAATTAAGTGCACTTAGCTATACGTCACAGTGTATGTTAAATAAAGACATTCACCAATTATTATATTTGTAATAGATAAATATATTCATACAAAGATAATTACCCCATAAACTGTTTCTGAGGTTGACACCAAAACATTTACGCAACTACAATCCTGCAATACTCCAATATACAAAATACTATCTAAACAGCTTGAATAATAGGCCCTATGTTGTACTTCCCGATGCATCTCTATCCAAAATGTATTGACTGGGCAAAACCCCAGTTCTCTGTTTACTATTCTGCTTAACTGAAGACAATTCAAATAAAAGCTCAAGACCTGGGTTGTTTCTGTAGAACAATGAAACTGTGAACTTTGCACTTGTAGATATCTCGTTATAAAATCTTCCTGGGGCGTTTACAGTAGGCTACATGACTGCGTTGAGTCACCGGCAGACTCACAATCAATTTGCACACGCTCTTCCATGTGTGTGTGTGTGTGTGTGTGTGTGTGTTTTCTGCAACTTGAATAGTTTGCTTATGCTTTCAGCTACCGTGTATTTGTGTTCACAGTAGCCAACATATTGAAATTAAAATTGAAGTCCGTCATATGTATTTTGTCACACGATGGTAGCTATTTTATTGTGTGCATTGATGTTAGGAACATTATTTCATAAATGATATATGGATGCGGTTCGCTTGATTAATAGTTATAACTGTGTAATAACTACAACTCATAAATTCTACAAAGAGGTAAATGAGCATCAGAATAAACCAGGCACTATTTTGTAACATTCTTGATTCCCGTAGACTGGTGCGATGCGGGCAGTCTTGGATGTGGTTAAAAGCAATAAAATTATACACCGGGCCTGCAGTTCAAGGCAAGTTTTTTTTTAATGATTTTTTTCCCCCTTTTTTCTTAAAATGATCCAAAGTGATGGAAACGACACTGATAATGCTCCTAAAGATTTACGTTTCAAATCATTATTGTTCTTTTAATCTCTTTTCAACAAGGAAAACATTAATTTATATATACACAGTGGCATACGAAAGTTTGGGAACCCCTTGCAGAATCTGTGAAAATGTGAAGGATTTTAACAAAATAAGAGAGATCATACAAAATGTATGCTATTTTTTTTATTTAGTACTGTCCTGAGTAAGATATTTTACATAAAATATGTTTACATATAGTCCACAAGACAAAAAAACAAAACAAAAAAAGCTGAAATTATTAAAACAACCCCATTCAAAAGTTTGGGAACCCTTGGTTCTTAATACTGTGTGTGGTTACCTGGATGATCTATGACTGTTTTTGTGTTGTTTTGTGATGGTTGTTCATGAGTCCCTTGTTTGTTCTGAACTGAGCACTGTTCTTCAGAAAAATCCTCCATGTCCTACAGATTCTTCAGCATCGTGTTTCCTTCTGGAGCATCACTGAATGTTTGAAGCTTTTTTAATAGTTGTGTTTGGGTCCCTCAGTTGTCCTATGTGTGATGGATCTCAAAATCATACAGTTACTGCTGGAAAGGGTTCAAATACACAAAAGATGCTGGAAAACTAAAGAATCTGCTCAGTTTAACTGTTCAGAACAAACAAGGGACTCATGAACAACCATCACAAAACAAAAAAAACAGTCATAGATCATCCAGGTAACCCCACACAGTATTAAGAACCAAGGGTTCCCAAACTTTTGAAGGGGGTTATTTTAATAATTTCAGCTATTTTGTTGTCTTGTGGACTATATGTAAACATCTTTTATGTAAAATATCTTACTCAGGACAGTACTAAATAAAAATTAACATGCGTTTTGTATGATCTCTCTTATTTTGGTAAAATTATTCACATTCTGCAAGGAGCTCCCAAACTTTCGCATGCCACTGTATATATATATATATATATATATATATATATATATATACACACACAGTATATATAACAGCATTTATCTGATATAGAAATCTTTTTGTAACATTATAAATGTCTCTACCCCCCCCCCCCCCCCCTACACCCCCCTCCCATACTTTCTCCTGTTTTGATCACAAATAGTAAAAGATATGTGAAAATACTGTCAAATACAGATAAAAAGTGTCAAAATTTGACTGTTTTTGCTGTACATTGGATCAAATAAATGCAGGCTTGGTGAGCAGAAGAGAGTTCTTTAAAAAACATAAAAAATCCTACAGTTCAAAAACTTTTGCCTGGAAAATAAATCAACTGTTTTAAAGCACCAAATCAGCATTTTAGAATGACTTCTGAAGGATCCTGTGACAATGAAGCCTGGAGTAATTGCTGCTGAAAATTCAGTTTTGCCATCACAGGAATAAATGACATTTTATTAAACTGCAAATGTATTTCACAATATTGTAAATTGCATAAAAGACTTATTTCAAAAACATTTTAAAAATCTCACCCCAAACTTTTGAATGCTAGAACAGGAGCTATGACAAAAAATGCATTAACCAGAGGATGAGAAAATGATACAACAAGAAAAGAAAAATAGACTCATTTTTAATTATTATAATCTTAGACATGCAAATATATAACACCAAACCCAAACTTAACTTTTGATTGGTAAGAAGAGCCCAGCTTACAATTCACAGTTTAACTCAAAAATCAGTGCAAAACTTCAATCATTACTGCACCTGCACAATTCATTTGCATATTTTTATTTTAAGCCAAAAGCTTACTATATAAAGGCAAATGCGTTATTGTAATCATTATTATTATTATATGATCAAGTGTCTGCCTTCACATACATATTATCAAAGGAAACAAACAAAATGTAAGCGAATACGAAACCATTTGTATAAAACATTCATAAACACATTTTTTTTAAAACCTCTTGAAAAAACATCCTCTATGTACATTTATGTGGTAACTAGACCAGTTCAAATCAAAACTTTACAAAAAGACTTGTTCAGCCCAATACAGTGATGCAATCTTATGATTTTCCGTAAGGTTATGCCCCACAGCCCTGCTGTTCAATTTTCTCCACTGCCGCCACTGGCAGGATGAGGTGAGAAATTCTGCTCCACAGTCCACTCAGTTTATCCACATCCATCTGATTAAACCTAGTGGATTTATCTGAGATGACAAACTTCTGTTTTATATGGTCATATACCATGTCCTCCACTTCTTTTAGACTGGTCTCCGAGTCTATTTTATCCCTTGAAAGGATCACAGTGAAGACCAGGAAAACCTTCTTGTGAGATGCATTCTCATGGTCACAGTAACGATAGAATATAAGCGTAGATCCAGGAGGTAGCTCTTCAAAACGGTGCACAACAGCTGCACGTTTATCACCTGCAAACGCTTTACTAAGTGCTTCATCAATATCCAGCTTGACCCGGTCACTGTCTTGTGCTCTTTTGGTGGCCCCTTCGATTTCTAAGATTGAAGCATTAAGAGTAGAGGAATATGCGGTGGCTAAGCGTCGAGCAAGGCAGCTCAACGTCCTTTCAGCCTGAAGGCCAGCTGTCAGAATTATGCTGACCGGTTCAGTGGGGTTGATCGTCTTCAGGTGGCTCTTAAGATGCTTCCCACTCCTCTTCCAGAGCTCTGAGTGCTGACTGGGGAAAAGATCTTGTAGAGCTGCTAACTCCAGATCAAATTTCTCCATTGTTTTAGGGTGGGGCATGTCAGTTTGAGGCAAATGGAAGTGCAAGAACTTCTGACAGGCCAAAAAAACAAAAATGCCCAAAGCCAGCAATACAATCAGTATCAGAGACCACTGAAGAAGCTTGGACATATACGAGGTCCAGCCTAAAAACACATGAAATTCTGAATTAACAAAACACTGTGGATGTGAGACAAATCTGATTATTTTAATCATAAAGGAATGGATGAAGGACTGAAAATACCTCTAGAGGAGGCTTTTGTGGTGACTGGTTTAGGCAAAATCTTCAATTCTTGAAGACAAAGTAAAAGAATTATGATCTACAAATCCTTAAATATTATTAATTTACTGATGTTAGACAATTATAAATTTTTAAGTAATAAAATACTAGAAAAGTGACAAATACAAAACATTTTTACCTGCGTTTTTGTGATTAGGGGTTTGGTTTGTGATGTGAGGTTTAGTTATTGGGTGGACGTAACACTTCTGGGGCTCAGCTGGTGGGGATCTATTCCAATTCACAAGACCAGGGGAATCTATAGTAAGAGCACAAACTTTGATTAAATAAAATGAAAGAAAAAAATTGTAACATATACAGTAAGAACGTGATTAAGCATCATAATGTACACTATTACCAGTACAAATATAGCTACTATAGTGTGTTTGTGTGTATAATAAAAATACTATGAAAATGTTTTACAAACTTTTGTGTTTCTCTGTTATGGCATTCTGATAGTTTATGGGATTCCTATTTCTCAATCTAGAAGTTTCTTGTTGATTTCCCAGTGAAACAGCAAACAAACTACAGGGATCTGCAATGAAAAAGACAGTTGTGAGCAATGGCGTGCACGGGGTGGACAGGCTTGGGGGGGGGGGTTAAGTCACTAACCGTTCAACTCACAAATATGGTGTGCATTTATTGTAATCGAAAGGTAGTTTTATTCATGATAACAAACCTCCATAACCTCCTGTGGCTGGTCTATAATTTTCTGATTTGGGTTTGTGTCTCTCAGTTTCCACAGTCTTTGGATGAATAGACCTTTGACTGCCCAGTAATTTCTCACTTTCCATATTTTCTTTCAAAACATAGACAGGATGCATTTGTTCTGTTACAGGCTGGGCTGAGGAACACACAGAAGTAAAGTAACACCCCAGTTTAATATTATTTGACATTTAATATTATAACACTTATACTTATTTCTCAGACAGAATCTTACCTTTCAAACTGGACTCCTGGTCCTCCTCGGCTTCCTCATCTGATTTCATTTCTTGATCCTGGTCTTCGTTCTCACCCATCTCCACATCAGCTTGATCCGTTTGGTTTAATCCATCACCTTTCTCATTTATACCCCTTGTCTTGTCTTCAGGCGTTTGCTTCTTAACAGGGGATTCTGTGTTGGTTTTAATAATAATAATAAAAAAAATAGTACAAACATTAACAAGCAAAAAGATGTTTTGCCCAAAAAACAAAATGTAAGACAGAATTAAAAAAAAATTATTTCACATACCATCATCCTCAGCAAGATTCTTGGGCTCCTTGGATCCATTGACAGCTCTGGCTGCATTTTCAGCATCTTCCCTCATTGTCCGCGTTCTTTTTATTGGGAGTCTGGATAGATCCTCACTATATAAAACTAAGACAGAAGAGGAACTGAGTAACTACCTTACAGAAATATACAAACAAACGATAAGATTTTTGTTAAGTATTTTTGACTGTTGTGCGTCAGCGGAAACCGATCTTGACAAGAAAATGAATGATTTTAAAGTAACAGAGACATTAGAAACTATACATTGTTATTAATAATCTTATAAGATGTCTTTATAAAATGTATGTAAACAATATATTAAAATTATTACAAGAATGAATGAAATATAGCAGCTCATATGCTCAGCGGATATTTAAAAAGTTTAGCCTAGTTAGCAAGTACTTCAAAAGATTAACGTTAACAAGCATCTTAATCTACTGACAGAAAGAAAGAGTAACGTAGCTTTGGGAGGACAGTTTTGCTCCATATTATTAATAGCATTCGAGGTAACGTAACGTTACAGACACTCGTATGAGACGAGCGGTGCGGAAACTGCACGGTTTAACGTTATCATATAAAGAAATGTCTTTCGCCGTGGATTACGGATTCGTCCATTTGGCAATGGATAATATTCATGGCAGATAAATTGTATATTGTTCTTAATGGACAATGTTGTAGTACAGTTAAGAGTATTAGAAAGTCAAACCTGGCTTGAGTGACTGTCTGGCGCTTCTCCTAGTTGTAGGTCCATCTTTTTTAGAATCACCTGAGTCCATTTTTATATCTCTTTATGCCACTTCTAATCAAACTTTGTACTTTTCCTGTGCAGCCGAAACCGGAAAGCGGGACATTAATGATGGTCTTCGTCGGAGCGAGCTCAGTGAAACACAACTTCTCTCCCGGAAATAGTTGACATGCATTCACAGTTAATGTTAGTTTCATTTCTGCAAATAAGTACCCCACCAGAATTCATTCGTGTTCATCCCTGCCTTTACTGTTATCCGTCAGAAACAAGTCATATGAAGCATAGCAGGGCATATTCATTTATTAAGGCACGTTTATTGTCTCTAATAAAGCTTTGAAGTAGGAAAAATCAACAACAAATATAACACGTGCATCCCTGGCCCACCAAATTTACAGATTAAAAATAACTTTTAATGTAGGACATAATTTAGATACAAACAGATCTACATAAAAAAGAAAATAAGAAAATATATACAAATGGGGAAACTTCCTTAATTTCATCCTAATATAAATTTCATAATCTAACAGTTATAATTTATTGTCAAAGGAAGAAAACTGAGGGCCACCATCCATACGGCAACACATAGCCATTTTAAATATTTTTTGTTTGAATCCAAATAAGACCAATGTAAAGGTGTTTTTAAAATTATTACAATCCCCACAGCCCTGCTGTTCAATCTTCTCTTCAACAGTCCACTTAATTTGTCAACGTCCATTTAATTAAACATAGCTGACTTGTCAGAGGAGACAAACTTATGTTTTATGTGCTCTTGAACCATCTCCTCAACTCTTCTCAGACTGACATTGGATGGCACTTCCACTTCTGCATCAAGCATTACAGTAAAGGCCAGGAAGACGTTTTTATAAGTGTGGTGTCTTCTGCCTTTTCTAGGAAGAATCACTCTCAAAGTCTTGGGGTTTTGATGCCAGAAAATAGACTTTATTACAAAATGAGAATAAAGCCGAGAAGTTTTCTGCAGAAAAGATCTCCAGAATGTTTTCTGTGTCCTCTTTAAATAGTTTTTCCTCTAGGTGTGTTCAATACATTTCATAATGCATATGTATATGCGTTTTACCATTTTTGGCTGTGTTTTCCTTATACATACAATTTGATTCCTCCCTAGAGAGAAGGGGCTCCAAGACGTGTTATAGTAAGGAAAGAGACCCCCTTTATATTTTTACAGATGTTTCTTATATCGAGGGTCTGCACATTCCATCTATGCAGGCCTCTGACACACACAGGCATATATATATATATATATATATATATATATATGATCAGAATGGAAGAATAACTTGATACATAAATGGCTAAATTCAAATTAATTATACTTGATTAATTCATATTTTGACTAATAAAAATCTTCTACATAAGCTGCATTTTCATGGTCACAGTAACGGTAGAAGATGAGAGTGGATCCAGGAGGGAGCTCCTCAAAACGGTGGATGACTGCAGCAGACTTGTGACATATATATGGACAAATATATGTATTGTGTGTTACAAGTGTGAGACTCATTTGCCTTTTTATGAGGAAACTTGGCTTGATTTTCTCACAAATGTGTGCGGGCAGATTTTCTCACAAATGCAATTGAGCAACTTTCTTTTCCAAAAACAGCAGATGGCATTGTCTGTCAATTTACATTAGTCTACCGAGACCCGAAACACCTCTTTACCTTTTCAGACCAATATGCGTGGGGAACAGGTGAGTTTCTGTCTTACTATTTCTATAATTAACCATTTAGATGTTTTCACAAAGTGACCCTACTACAGCATCAGTGAAATTCAAAACAAGTGCTGTAAAGTTGATAACATGATTGATTAGTTCAAAAATGAGTAGTGACATGGCTAAACATTTAACTAGGCAGTCTTTCCCTATAAAAACTTATCCATTCTCCGTACCTCTTATCCTATGTTGGATTGCGGGATATAGAATATACATATACTGTATATGGATACAATTGTTCAACATTCAAAACAATGCAGGGGGTATAACAATATATTGTGTCACAATATATTGTAATACTAAGATGCAAATGTATAATGGATAGCATAGGACGCAGAATAGAACATATTAATTTATTAAGGCACGTTTGTTTCCTCTAATAAAGCTTTGAAGTAGGAAAAAACAACCATAAAACAAATATAACACGTTCATCCCTGGCAAACCAAATTTAGAGATTAAAAATAACTTTAATGTAAGACATAATTTAGATAAAAAAAAAAGAAAGAAAGAAAATCTATACAAATGGAGAAACTTCCTTCATTTTATCCTAATATAAAATTCATAATCTGAAAAGTTATAATTTTTTGTTAAAGGAAGAGAACTGAGGCCCATCATCCTTACAGAAACACATAGCCTTATTTTTAGTTTGAATCCAAATAATGAGTCAAATATTCAGTTTTTAAACTGATTTATCAGAATCCCCACAGCCCTGCTGTTCAATCTTCTCTTCTGCGGCCACTGGCAAGATGAGATGTGAAATTCTGCTCCACAGTCCACTTAGTTTGTCAACGTCCATTTGATTAAACATAGCTGACTTGTCAGAGGAGACAAACTTATGTTTTATGTGCTCTTGAACCATCTCCTCAACTCTTCTCAGACTGACATTGGATGGCACTTCCACTTCTGCATCAAGCATTACAGTAAAGGCCAGGAAGACGTTTTTATAAGCTGCATTTTCATGGTCACAGTAACGGTAGAAGATGAGAGTGGATCCAGGAGGGAGCTCCTCAAAACGGTGGATGACTGCAGCAGACTTTTCACCCTCAAAGGCATTTCTCAATTCACGATCAATCTCCAGCTTCACCTGATCACTGTCTTGTGCTGCTTTGCTTTTGCCATTAATATTCAGAACTGAAGAGTTACGGGCAGTAGAAAAGGCTCGGGCCAAGAATTGGGCTAGGCAACCAAGTGTCTTTTCAGCTCTGTGACCAGATGTCAGAATGAGGCTGACGGGTTCAGAGGGGTTCTTAGTCTTTAGGTGGCGCCTGAGATGAATACGACTCCTCCTCCAGAGCTCTGGATGCTGATTTGGGAAGCTAGTGTAGAGTTTGTCCATTTCCTTATTGAAAACTTCCACCACATTAAAATCGTTTGGTTTAGGTTGAGTTTTATCAGGACTATGCATAAATGCAGAAACCACAGCTAACAGAATGACACCAACCGCACAAATCCAAAGTGTTTCTGTGAGAAAAGAAATAAGTAAAGTGAAATTGTCTGCTTCTTTGCAAAAGTAGAAAAAAACAACAACTCACTATTATTCCCTGGTACAATGGTCTGTGGTCGGAGGTTCTGGTCTCGATCCTGGAATTTACTCTCATCCATTTCCACATCTTCTTCATTTATATCCCCTGCCGTCTCTTCTTCAGGATTTTGGATATTAAGAGGGGATTTTGTGTTGATTTAAAATAAATGAGAACAAACATTAGCATACCAAAGATGTTTTTCGGTCAGTGAAGTAGCCACAGTTCTGTTGTCTACAAGGGAATGCTGAATAATATAAATTCACATCTTCTCTGTGTCAGACAAAGACAAGTATGTAGTGTTGTGTGCAATAATGAACTATAAAACTTTACAACAAACAAATCTGTAATTAGGGCTGCTCAATTACAGCGAAAATCATAATCACAATTATTTTTATTTTACACAATATAAATTAATAGTTGACCTAATTCCCAACAATTCTCCTGTTCAGCGACCATTTTGACAAGTATTAATTCTGTTTGAGTCAAGAAAGTATAATCACAATTTCCTGCAAACCAGACCTACCATCTTTTTTTTTAGGTGTTTTATCTGGAAAATAATCACCAGACGGGCCTGGAAGTAGAAGAAGAAGAAGAGTTTTAGCTATTTTGTTGAGAGTGGCTGTTAAATTTGATTCCTGACCTGGAATTTGATTCCTTTTTCTTCTATTCAAAGAAAAAAATACCTTCTTTTTTGCCCTCAGGTTTACTGCCCTCTTCTGTCTTAGGTTGTGTGTCAGAGTGAGGCTGGCTCTTGGTCGGAGAACTACTGTGAGTCTCTGTCGTCTCCTCTGTGTGTCAGACAAAGAAAAATATGTAGTGTTGAGTGCAATAACTGAACGTATTAAAACAGCACTATAAAGCTTTATAACAAACAGACATTTCATTACAGGTACACAAACATTTAAATAAATAATATAAAAATAAATTAAATCAGAAAAATAAGATCAACTATGTTGTAGTTCACCTGCACATCGTACTAAAAACAACTATATATGTATTCGATATATACAATACAATATATTAAATATGTAACTTTTTAATTTATTGAAATACACCGGTATCACTGCAAACCATAATGTGGCATAATAATTGCTTTTTCCAATTAACTTGTTTTCATAATTGCTGGAACACACAATCATAATTTATAATAAAATTTGATTAAACACACAGTCCTATTTGTAAATGTCAATTTTTTTCCTGAAAAACAGACCTACCACCCCTTTCTTTCAGCGCATTATCCAGAAAAGAATCATCAGACGGGCCTGGAATTAGAAGCAGAAAAAGAGCTTTAGCTGTTTTGTTGAGAGTGGACCAATCTGATTCCTGACCTGGTTCCAACCTTAGAACTTTTTATACATGACAACACTTCTATGCAATAATATGCATTAATCTCAGACAAAATACCTTCTTTTTTGCCCTTAGGTTTACTGTCCTCCTCTCTGTCCTCTTCTGTCTTAGGTTGTGTGTCAGAGTGAGGCTGGCTCTCGGTCGGAGAACTACTGTGAGTCCTTGTCGTCTCCTCTGTGTGTCAGACAAAGACAAGTATGTAGTGTTGTGTGCAATAATGAGCTATAAAACTTTACAACAAACAAATCTGTAATTAGGGCTGCTCAATTACAGCGAAAATCATAATCACAATTATTTTTATTTTACACAATATAAATTAATAGTTGACCTCTTCCCAACAATTCTCCTGTTCAGCGACCATTTTGACAAGTATTAATTCTGTTTGAGTCAAGAAAGTATAATCACAATTTCCTGCAAACCAGACCTACCATCTTTTTTTTTAGGTGTTTTATCTGGAAAATAATCACCAGACGGGCCTGGAAGTAAAAGAAGAAGAAGAAGAGTTTTAGCTATTTTGTTGAGAGTGGCTGTTAAATTTGATTCCTGACATGGAATTTGATTCCTTTTTCTTCTATTCAAAGAAAAAAATACCTTCTTTTTTGCCCTCAGGTTTACTGCCCTCTTCTGTCTTAGGTTGTGTGTCAGAGTGAGGCTGGCTCTTGGTCGGAGAACTACTGTGAGTCTCTGTCGTCTCCTCTGTGTGTCAGACAAAGAAAAATATGTAGTGTTGAGTGCAATAACTGAACGTATTAAAACAGCACTATAAAGCTTTATAACAAACAGACATTTCATTACAAGTACACAAACATTTAAATAAATAATATAAAAATAAATTCAATCAGAAAAATAAGATCAACTATGTTGTAGTTCACCTGCACATCGTACTAAAAACAACTATATACAGTGGGGATCGAAAGTTTGGGAACCCCTTGCAGAATCTGTGAAAATGTGGATAATTTTACCAAAATAAGAGAGATCATACAAAATGCATGTTATTTTTAATTTAGTACTGTCCTGAGTAAGATATTTTCCATAAAAGATGTTTACATATAGTCCACAAGACAAAAACATACCTGAAATTATTAAAATAACCACATTCAAAAGTTTGGGAACCCTTGGTTCTTAAAACTGTGTGTGGTTACCTGGATGATCTACGACTGTTTTTTTGTTTTGTGATGGTTGTTCATGAGTCCCTTGTTTGTTCTGAACAGTTCAACTGAGCACTGTTCTTCAGAAAAATCCTCCAGGTCCTGCAGAATCTTCAGTTTTCCAGCATCTTTTGCATATTTGAACCCTTTCCAGCAGTAACTGTATGATTTTGAGATCCACCTTTTCACACTGAGGATGATTGAGGGACTCAAACACAACAATTCAAAAAGGTTCAAACATTCACTGATGCTCCAGAAGGAAACACGATGCATTAAGAGCCGGGGGGTGAAAACTTTTTGAATTTGAAGATCAAGGTAAATTGTACTTCATTTGTCTTCCAGGAAACATGCAAGTAACTTCTGTCGCGTCAGAAGGGCAGTACTAAATGGAAAAATATGATATTTCAACAAAATAAGAAAAATTTGGACATCTTCATCCTGTTCAAAAGTTTTCACCCCCGGCTCTTAATGCATCGTGTTTCCTTCAGGAGCATCAGTGAATGTTTGAACCTTTTTTAATTGTTGTGTTTGAGTCCCTCAATCATCCTCAGCGTGAAAAGGTGGATCTCAAAATCATACAGTTACTGCTGGAAAGGGTTAAAATATGCAAAAAATGCTGGAAAACTGAAGATTCTGCAGGACCTGGAGGATTTTTCTGAAGAACAGTGCTCAGTTTAACTGTTCAGAACAAACAAGGGACTCATGAACAACCATCACAAAACAAAAAAACAGTCGTAGATCATCCAGGTAACCCCACACAGTTTTAAGAACCAAGGGTTCCCAAACTTTTGAATGTGGTTATTTTAATAATTTCAGGTATGTTTTTGTCTTGTGGACTATATGTAAACATCTTTTATGGAAAATATCTTACTCAGGACAGTACTAAATAAAAATAACATGCATTTTGTATGATCTCTCTTATTTTGGTAAAATTATCCACATTTTCACAGATTCTGCAAGGGGTTCCCAAACTTTTGCATGCCACTGTATGTATTCGATATATACAATACAATATATTAAATATGTAACTTTTTAATTTATTGAAATACACCTGTATCACTGCAAACCATAATGTGGCATAATAATTGCTTTTTCCAATTAACTTGTTTTCATAATTGCTGGAACACACAATCATAATTTATAATAAAATTTGATTAGACACACAGTCCTATTTGTAAATGCCAATTTTTTTTTCTGTAAAACAGACCTACCATCCCTTTCTTTCAGCGCATTATCCAGAAAAGAATCATCAGACGGGCCTGGAATTAGAAGCAGAAAAAGAGCTTTAGCTGTTTTGTTGAGAGTGGACCAATCTGATTCCTGACCTGGTTCCAACCTTAGAACTTTTTATACATGACAACACTTCTATGCAATAATATGCATTAATCTCAGACAAAATACCTTCTTTTTTGCCCTTAGGTTTACTGTCCTCCTCTCTCTCCTCTTCTGTCTTAGGTTGTGTGTCAGAGTGAGGCTGGCTCTTGGTCGCAGAACTACTGTGAGTCTCTGTCGTCTCCTCTGTGTGTCAGACAAAGACAAGTATGTAGTGTTGTGTGCAATAATGAACTATAAAACTTTACAACAAACAAATCTGTAATTAGGGCTGCTCAATTATAGCGAAAACCATAATCACAATTATTTTTATTTTACAAAATATAAATTAATAGTTGACCTAATTCCCAACAATTCTCCTGTTCAGCGACCATTTTGACAAGTATTAATTCTGTTTGAGTCAAGAAAGTATAATCACAATTTCCTGCAAACCAGACCTACCATCTTTTTTTTGAGGTGTTTTATCTGGAAAATAATCACCAGACGGGCCTGGAAGTAGAAGAAGAAGAAGAGTTTTAGCTATTTTGTTGAGAGTGGCTGTTAAATTTGATTCCTGACCTGGAATTTGATTCCTTTTTCTTCTATTCAAAGAAAAAAATACCTTCTTTTTTGCCCTCAGGTTTACTGCCCTCTTCTGTCTTAGGTTGTGTGTCAGAGTGAGGCTGGCTCTTGGTCGGAGAACTACTGTGAGTCTCTGTCGTCTCCTCTGTGTGTCAGACAAAGAAAAATATGTAGTGTTGAGTGCAATAACTGAACGTATTAAAACAGCACTATAAAGCTTTATAACAAACAGACATTTCATTACAGGTACACAAACATTTAAATAAATAATATAAAAATAAATTAAATCAGAAAAATAAGATCAACTATGTTGTAGTTCACCTGCACATCGTACTAAAAACAACTATATATGTATTCGATATATACAATAAAATATATTAAATATGTAACTTTTTAATTTATTGAAATACACCGGTATCACTGCAAACCATAATGTGGCATAATAATTGCTTTTTCCAATTAACTTGTTTTCATAATTGCTGGAACACACAATCATAATTTATAATAAAATTTGATTAAACACAGTCCTATTTGTAAATGTCAATTTTTTTTTCTGTAAAACAGACCTACCATCCCTTTCTTTCAGCGCATTATCCAGAAAAGAATCATCAGACGGGCCTGGAATTAGAAGCAGAAAAAGAGCTTTAGCTGTTTTGTTGAGAGTGGACCAATCTGATTCCTGACCTGGTTCCAACCTTAGAACTTTTTATACATGACAACACTTCTATGCAATAATATGCATTAATCTCAGACAAAATACCTTCTTTTATGCCCTCAGGTTTACTGTCCTCCTCTCTGTCCTCTTCTGTCTTAGGTTGTGTGTCAGAGTGAGGCTGGCTCTTGGTCGGAGAACTACTGTGAGTCTCTGTCGTCTCCTCTGTGTGTCAGACAAAGAAAAGTATGTAGTGTTGTGTGCAATAATGAATGTAAACAGCGCTATTAAACTTTACAACAAACAAATCTGTAATTAGGAATCTCCTCAGATTCACTGGTACTCTCACTTTTCATTTTTATATCAGGTGCTGGGTTAGACCTAGAGTAAGTTCCTTGCTGCATAGCATCTGAAAGTTTTTCTGTCTCATCTGTGTGTCAGACAAGGAAAAATATATTATGTTGTGTGCAACCACAGTGTGTGAACAGCACTATCAAGCATTCTGTTAGGACCACTTCAGACAAAAATGATTTACAATAGGCATATAGTTTGCATTAGCTTTATGATTCGGTTCTGGGCACAAACTCTCCACCCATCCATGCAACTTTGCATGGATAAGAGCATTGAGCGCAGCGATATACAGTAATCAACTTCAACAGCACTTACATTCACCCAGCTTTCCAGTTTTATTCCTATATAAATTCAGAAGGTTTTTACAGAGGGGGTTGTTCCTATATCATTCGCTTGATTTTAATTTTTCTTTTTTTCTTCCTGTATTTAAATTTTTTCACTGTTGACAGTATTTTCTGACTTAGGGGTAACCGTACCCATGAAGCTCACCAAAATCTACACTGAGACAATTTTAGTGCACAAGTTATCGGTTTCAGTACAAGAAGTTATGTTAAAATAAAATATTAATCTCTCACACAATAATATTTCATTTTATTTTAAATGACAAAAGCATTTCAATTAAGATATACATCATTAAATGCAAAAAGTGTGGCTGTGCCTAATGGGTACATTTGTATACCCTTTAAGCACACCCCTGTTCCCACTAAGCTCACATCATCTTTTATTAAAAATTCTTGTTTATTTTAAAGAAAAGTTTTAAAGAATAATTGAAAAATGTTTTATTTGAAGGTACAAAGTCAATCACAAAAATAGAACACTAAAATCAAGCAACAAGGCACTCAGTTTGATCAGTTATATTATATTGATAGTGTCATTCAAAAGTGTCAAACATATTGCAACATCTAGACTTGTCCACGTTCAGCTAAGTAACACATATTCAAAAATCTAATAACACAACAACCCAATAAAATATTTTATTCATGGGGATGAACACAGAAACTAGCCTCAATATGAAGTCTCTTATTAAATGGATGTCAACTTATTTATATTCTCTTAAGCCTGGAATACACTACACTATTTTTTGCTCCGATTTTCCACCGATTTACAGTCTGGTGAAGTTGACACTAGTTGGCAAAGGTCAGACTGAGTCTGCAGATTTGAGTCGAGTCGACTGATTCCAAAGAAAATCACCAGTTTTCCTTTGGGACTATTTACAATACAATTATACTATTATAAGTCGGTAAGCGTATGGTGCCTGGTGTTTTCAAAATCTGTTCACATTTTAAAAGTCCTCTACTGTATTCCAGCCTTTAGTCGCTTTTTTCCTGGACAGATACGGCAGGTTTCTGATGGCTCCTTCTTTGTACGAATGACATGCCTCTCTCATCTTTATTTACACCTAGATTTTGTTATCTTAAAGCTGTTAAAATAAGTTATTAATCATTTTAAAAAGATTAATTTAAAGTGACAACCATCAGGTAATATTTAAAGTCTGTTTATGAAGTATTTACATAGATAGTTCAATGTGGAAGAGCATAAAGAGCACGCTGAGCTTAATGGGAGCTGAATCAATTTTTAATCAATTTAATGTAATTTGTTAAAATGACAGGATTTTGCAAAATAAATAATCTAGATCATGTATTAGGTTCATACATATTTTAATATGAACAACTATTAACAATATCTACGAAATTATACTTTTTCTTATTGATGTCATACCGAAGCTGTGTGATTTTCATAGTATTGCACCCTTTAAAGCTGCAGTCCGTAACTTTTTTTGGTTAAAAATGCTCCAAAAATCAATATTTGAGCAAGTACATAACCAGTCAGTGTTCAAATCTATCACTTCATTTTAGCCCGATTCACAACAGTTAGCTTATAATATCGTTTACTAATTTAAGTGGTACAAGTAGGCTTTTGCTGGAAAGGTTCAGACAGCTTTCAAATGAAGACCCATATCTCAGTGTGCAATGATCTGATTGACTTGAAATTACAGGAGGTATGTAGGGACATCAAATAGGATACAATATTTTTTTCTTTTTATAATCTCAGCTCAAATATGGTAGTGTGCTTATTGGGTACATTTACTCAAACATAAAAAGAGAGAAAATCCCCACTGTAAAACCTTTAAATCTCATAAATCAACAAAATGAAACCGGAATTTGAACCTGCCTTTTCCCAACGTTTAGATGTCTGATGCGGAAATCTATGCAAATTAGTCAATATTTAAGAACATAATACAGCATTGGCATATTTAAATATAACATTTAAAAAATATGTTATATATTTAACGTTACCACTGCCTTTGTTAGCCATTGCTCGTGCACAAAGGCGTCCTTTATCAGGGTGTTGTACTGTTGTAGATCTTTTTAAATGGACCTGAATGTAGAAACAACAGCACAATAACAAACATGTCAGCCACAAATGCACCGGTAAGACGAAAATACAGTAACGTTAATATTTAAACAGTTAATGAAGAAAATGAACATTATAACCTGTAATGCAGCAAACGCGGTTGCTAAAAACGTTAACACGTCGAACAAATACCTCTGAAACCTGTTCTAGTCTAAAAAAAAAAAAAAAACATACACACCTAGTTGTCACCAGTTATAGATAATATTTCGGATTGTGCCCTAAGTGACAAATCACTCTTCCATATTATGCAACTGCGCCACTGTGCTTCCGGGTGGCACTGGGAACTGTGTGATTTAGTTATTTTGTTTCCCTCGGACGTTTTGTGAAGAGGGACCGCATGCAAGTTTAACTTTAAATTGAACAAGTCATACAGGATTTAAAACCACTCAAACTCATTTCCATTATTTACTGGCATTCTTATACGTAATAAACCACGAAAAAGTACTCAAAACATTTAGAACAGATTGGGCCTATATAAATGTAGTCTTATGTACAAATAGTTATTCCAAAGTAAATATGCAATTTACAATAGTTTACAATCTCATTTTCTTAATCTTAACTGAGCCCCCTCAGCAAAAGGTATAATTCACTCCATATAGTCCAATCCAAAAAATGTATTGATTTCTATATTAAGTGTGTATATATACACACGCACACAGATTTGTTTGTAACCTTAGAAGAAACAATTTCTCTCAATTTTTCTTTGAAGAACCTCCTTTGTCAAAAGTAAACTTTGTAGAGTTTGACCATTTCTGGGACCAATCGTATATAAAAGGAATTAACATTCAGAGCAGTATGATCATTCCCACTGATGTTTATCACTTCAAGTGCATATATTATGCATAAATGTTGCAGCAATCGAATACAATGCAAACTGATTCCAGTGGCATTGTTTTCATCTTATCTTAATTTAGCTGAGGAGTAAAAAGAATTTAAATAAATTGGAGAACACACTTCCTGATATCACTACACATCTAACGTATTCATGTTTTTGCTTACAATAGCCCCCATCATTGTAAAGACAAATGAGTGGAACATCTGACACCACAGACATAAGTCACGTTAAAGAGAAATGAGTGCACAGATCATTTTTGGCTCAATGTAACTTTATCTGAAATACTGCAAACTTGTCAACCACCAGACAAATACAAATCCATGGTGCGGAGTAGTGAGGAAAACCAAACAAGTCTAACAAAACCAGGTGACTAATACATTTGTGAAATAACTAATAGAAGGCACTTGCTTTTAATGAGCATTTTGAAAATTGTGACAAACATGCATCACGGAACTGAAAAAAAAACTGATAGAGTCAACTGTTAAGTCTGTTCTAGTGTTCTTACATGTTCGTAATATACCAACACAATTTGGAAGTCTGAGACAGACATATGGACCGTCAAAGCAACGACAGTGTAGCTTTTGTCTACAGCTCAAGTAAAGGACTGTTAGTTATAAAACACTTAACATGTTACACCGCAAACTTCATAGGTAGAGCTATAGATCCGAGAACTTGGAAATCACATTGCTGTCAGGAATGTTGGTGGTTAACCCCACAATGGTCTAAAAGTGGTCTTCCACATCTCCCATTTCCACCACAACCGTCTTGAGCTGAGAGTAGTACTCAATGGTCACTTGTCCATTCTCCCTTCCAAACCCTAAAAGAAAAAGGATAATAGTATGATAGATCTCTCTAGTTTTATGAAATATACTTGTGCACTAAAACACTTTGCAGAATAGATTTAGGTTTTGTTTTTCCTGTATAGGACATCATCAATAATCACCCATGAAACACTAAGTTTGGAGTACCTGACATCTTGTAGCCTCCAAAAGGAACTTCCACAGGGCCAACATTGTAGTTGTTGATGTAGCACGTTCCTGCCTGAAGGTTTGCAGCAACTCTGTGGGCACGAGCTATATCCCTATAAAAACACAGCACAGGAGAATGTTAAATCTAAGATTAGGGTAGCCAGTTTACTGGCATAATTCAGTAGAAAAATGTATGAGTCACAGAAATCATTTCAATATTTACATATTTTGTAGATAACATTTGGTCACAAGAAAATTAAATGATAGTAATTCCTACCAAACGATTTAATAAATCACACTAAATTAATTATAAATGAACTGCAAACAAGCGCAAAAAAAAAAAAAAAAAAAAAAAAAAAAAAAAAAGTTTCCTGGTTTAACATTCCTGGCTTAGTATAAAAACAACAGCCATCACCATTATGTAGCGCTGTAAAGTGTAAAAATAATCGCCGGGCCGTTGGCACCCTCTGCAGTCAAATATAATGCATAATGTATGTCAGTTCTATTGTTAATATTACATTACTATTATCAGTTTTGTTTACTAAGAGCATATGATTACTAGCTTTTGATACTTTATTTTAACTAATTATTGTCTTGTTGCTATTATATATGCATTTTAAGTCATTTTAAAGGCTATTGTTTGCTTAAGTCTATTTTTATTACCTCAAAACAAATCAAATTACTTGATTAATCATCTGAATAAATCAACCGATTACGTTAGTGACAGCCCTATATTATATTATATCATATTGCTGTATGCTGGAGTCACCTGGTGAAGACTCCAGATGCCAAGCCAAAGGTTGTGTTGTTGGCTCTTTGAAGAACTTCCTCCTCTGTGTCAAAAGGCAGAACAGACATCACAGGGCCAAAGATCTCCTCCTTCACACAGGTCATATCATCCCTGCAGTTATCTGTGTGTATTGTAGTGAAGTAAAAGTACAGAAAAATTTGGCTCTGAATCAAGCCGATTAAGCATTCGTTAAGTAACAAATTGTAATATGAAGGTAAATATTTAGCTTTCTCACCCAGCACACATGGGGACACAAAGTAGCCATCTTTCAGTTTGGGATCACTGGGAACAAACAGTTCTCCTCCACATAAAACCTTTGCACCCTTAAACAACGATAAACTACATGAACAATATTTGAACAAACAGTGGAATAAAGCAGTTCAAGTTGTGATAAAACGTATATGGATACTTCCCGTGAGATATGTTCGAGTCTAACGAATCTTCAGAAAAAATGGACTTGGTTAAAGGCATCGTTGTGGATTGTTTTTTGAGTTGTGGGTGTTGTACAAAAAAAACAAATGCAAGATTGCAGCCAATTGTGGAGGAGGGTGGGTGGGGGGGGTTAAGCGGATGAAATGATTGGCAGTCTGACATGCATGACCAGAGAGAAGTCTGTCATATTTACCGGAAGACTGAGTTATGAGATTTTAATTAAACATTACGAGGTCAAAATCAAAAATGTGTAAAAACATACACGGACAAATTGTTCACGATAAGATCTATAACATGCATTTACAAAATAAAATTGTTGACTTTAAATATCACTGTACTGTAGTACCTGTTCTTTTGCTTGCTTGATGAAGCCCAGCACTTTTTCCATGTGGGGTTTACTGATGAGGGCACCCATGCGTGTCCCTTCACACAAGGGATCCCCAACAGCGATGGCCTTGGTCCTCTTCACTACCCCTTCCAAGAACTGTGGCATAATCTCTCTCTGCACAAACACTCGTGTTCCATTGCAGCACACCTGGGGGGAAAACAATAAAAATCAGTAGTTACAGTACTGTCGTCCTTTGCAGGTTTGGTTTATTTATACAGAAGCAGTCTTCTAGAAATGTGTTCAAATGTAAATGCGTTAAAAGTACTACACTAGTGCAGCAGCACAATAATGAAGCTGTAAATGTGGGTCTGGTGGGCTACTGAAAGCTGAGGATTGTGTGTTTGAGCCCAATATGCACGCACTTTCATTGACACCAAAAAACAGACACTTTGAAAGTGCAAGTAAGCAACTGAGCAAATTAAGCTTTCCGTCTGTAAAAACTGTATAGCTGAAACAGAAATAATTCTTTTTAACACACCTCTCCCTGGGTGAGGAAGTTGGCCATGAGGGCGCCTTTGATAGCATTCTCCAGTTCACAGTCCTTAAAGATGATCAGTGGTGACTTTCCTCCAAGCTCCAGAGTCACCTGCTTTATACTTTTGGATGCCATTTCCATAACCTTTATAAGAAGGGTACATCAGACCACATCAAAATTACATTTGAAAAACATTAGCATATTCCTTATATATAGTAGGTGAAAAAATCATATAAAAATATAATGCCTGTAGTATTCACAGTATTCATAAAACACTAGGCACAGACAATGGTAGGTCACATGACATCTGATACGTCCAGATTATAGTCAAACTAAACATTCATACTTTATAGAACATGCTTTTTAATAACAGTTTTAAAAGTGACTATTCAAAAGAAGTGAATCAGAAAGTGTGTGATTTTCGGATGCAGCCCTAATTTACGGGTTCCCATTTTTTAATGATAAATATAGGCTACAGCCACTTGCTGGTATGTATTTTAATAAAAATCTATTAAATTTAATCCAACTAATCTAAACTAAATGTTAAAAAACACATTAAGAAAGACAGACGATGTGGAAAAACATGACAACAGAAATACTTAATCTATATAGGCTTTGAAAATTGCTTCAAACAAAAGTCAGAACTTTGGGCCAAATAGTTTGAAAACTACTGCTGCATACTGAGTGAAGGTGTGGGTTCAACATGTTTATATTTACAGCTAACAGTAACTTGCACTAATACTACTAATGTTCTTCGGTTTATTTTGTTTTCATGCTATACCTTCTTTCCAGTGGGAACACTGCCAGTGAAGGACACTTTGGCCACCATGGGATGGTGACACAGCAATCCTCCAGTCTCGGCTCCTCCTTGTACCACGTTAAAGAGTCCATCTGGGACACCTGCCTCTTTGTAGATCTCTGCCAACATAACTGCTGTCACTGGGGTCATGGGAGATGGTTTAAACACCATGGCATTGCCTAAGAGGAGAAGCAGTTTCCATAAGCGACAGAAACGGACATGGAGGAACATGAAAGGAATATCACCAAAATCCAGCCACAAGTTACAGAAACAAAGAAATCTTCTCATACCACAGGCCATAGCTGGGGCTGACTTCCAGGCAGCTATCTGGAATGGGTAGTTCCAAGCTCCAATGCCAACACACACTCCCAGCGGCTCTCTTCTGGTATAAGCAAAAGATCCTCCTGGAAGCTGTATATGCTGGCCTGAGTATATAAAAACCATTCTTAGATATGATGCATTAATAGTTCCAATTTTTGAGACCAGTCCCCTTGTCACGTTGATTAACCAGTATTCAGGCCTACCTGACAATGTGGGGGCAATACCAGCATAGTATTCAATACACTGCCAAGCAACGTCAATATCCACCTGAGCCTCGGTGATGGATTTGCCATTGTTGGCCACTTCTGCTATCGCAATAACATCTCTGCGTTCCTGCATACAAGAATAGAAGTCTGCTAATTGGTAGAATCATACATCTAATAAATCAACAACATAACATCAGTGTTGCTCTATACTGACTGCCATGTTCATTGGATCATCTTTAGAAGAAATGCTGTCCGTTAAATCCATTTACCCTAATAATTCTGGCAGCCTCCAACATGATCCTTGCCCTCTCCATTCCTGATAGTTTGCTCCATTTTAGGTATGCAGAATGTGCACTTTTTATGGCCTCGTCTACCTCCTCCTCTCCGCAGGGAATCATATCACACAGCACACGACCTGAGAAAAGAACACAGGGTGAAGTACATGCATTGAACATATTACTGGAAGGTACAGCCATTTGTAAGCACATTTTTAAAAAATTCCTACATTAAATTAAGAGAGTTCAGGATTTTAATGATTTAGACTTAACATACTGGTTTCAAAGTACTGTTCCTATAATGGACTATTGAGGTGTGAGGCAACAGACTTCAGGGCAATTATTGTAAATCAATAACTCCATGCATAGCCTGTAAAACTAGGGCACTTGGATCATAATTAAAGGTGACTTGAGAAACCCTCCCAAAGATACACTTTGATTTTTGCACATGCAGATATGCACAGTCGAACAGCTAATATTTCCCACAACCCACTACACTTTGGAGGACGTAGATCTACAGACACTAATAAAAAGAACTACAAACATTATGGATGTGTGGTTTGGGCAAAGGGGCTGGAGTGATTAATAAAGCCCGATGAAAAAATATTTCTCATTACACATTTTATCTGCAACAATACTGTGTACTTTCATAAAGATGCAGCAGCACAGCAGCAACATAATTAAATGGCCCTTTACTGGCAGATCAGTGTGCTCCTTTTCTTTTCAATTCAGTAGGACTAATTGTTGAGTACTGTATGAAATGCGGAGTGTGTATATAAAGGACATTAACTGTCACAAGATGATTGACAGGCAGTTTACGGTGTCTACTATCCTGCTACACACTAAAAAGTATATAGTTTTTCTTCACAAGAAGTCTACATATATTCTTAGGCCTAGTAGGCGAATTAAGATGATTTTGCATAAGTAATGCTCACTGCAGAGTCAAATGACATCCAGGTCCCCCTCATTCGTGCTTAATGGGTGGAGCTAGAATTTCCAGTCACACCCAAACCCTACCCACAACTGGATCCCTCCACCACATCAGCCCTCCAGAGAGTTGGAGATGCAAGTCATTTGACTCCGCAGTGAGTATCACTTGAGTAAGGTAATGGGGTTAAACCAGGGTGTAGTTGGTGTTTAGCTCCACCCTCATTTTGGATTCTGTACAGACTCCTATTGGCCTGGATGCATGATATAAGTTTAACAACTGATCTTGCTTTACACCAAGTTTATTTCAATTTTTTTTCCCTGTTCCTTTATATCTATACTGCTGACAAGGGCTTCTTTATTATGATATGCCACTTCATTTTTGTGTGTTTTGGTAAGCTTAATCATATTTTGCCATGTTTAAGAGTAATATAAAATTAACGTTGTTGTTTGTATTACTTGTTCAGCTGTCTGGCTTATGTCAAAACGGAAATGCGTGAGAAGGGCGAACAGTTCGATGGTGGAACCAAAACAACAACAAACAAAACAATAATCATACCAGTTGCAGGTTCGAATACTGGTTCAGAGTTCTTTGTGTGCTTCGGCTTCACTCTCGCTCCTCCCCAGAAATTCAGCGGCTCCTTCACCACTAAAGTACCCGTGGAAACGTTCTGAAACTCGGGCAGCGACAGAAGCGGTTGCTGAGCCATTCTGGTCTGGACGGGAACCATGTAAATTGTTGGTGAATGTCAATACTTGTTAGCGATATATATTTATTTCCGCAGTAGTGTCAATAACGTGCAATGCTTATGCAGCAGAGCGTGCAACGTTAAAGTTTTATGCATGCACTGACTGATAAGAACAAGTCCGTAGCACACTTTGGCTAATCCACATTATTGCCACAACGGGGAAACGCCCCGTAACAGGTCACTGAAACAAAAGCATGCTTCGCTGCGAACCTTCACAAATAAGAATGCAGCACGGACAGATCAAGTTTATGCTTTAATTGTACATCTATAACAGAATGTTTACAGAAATGCATGCAATAAACTGTTGCTCAAATGCATGTTCTTTACCTTTTCAACACAAGTCGTTTACTGCACAAAAGTAGATGGTTCGCCTTCTATGGTCGTGGAACGGAAGGAGGAGTTCTTCACAATGTTTTCGACTTTAAAGCATATGGTTGCTCAAGCTGACCCCGTGATTTGATTACATAATTGGTGGGTGGGATGATTTATGAACATTACCCTAAGCACCGCCTTTATGGCAAGCCGTTTTAGCATTTAATCTATAAGCCGTACTAGTATCTATTTTCATGCTACTAGTACTTATTTTTTAGATACTAGTATCTTTTCCATTAAGTACTAGTACTTATTCATTAGGTACTAGTACTTATTCATTAGGTACTAGTACTTATTCTTTAGCTACTAGTGCTTATTCTTTAGCTACTAGTGTCTTTTGTAAAGTTACTAGTACTTATTCATTAGATACTAGTACTTAATTATTAGATACTAGTACCTTTTCATTAGATACTAGTGCTTATTTATTAGGTACTAGTACTTATTCATTAGATACTAGTACTTATTTATTAGGTACTAGTACATATTCATTACATACTAGTACTTATTGATTAAATACTAGTACTTATTTATTAGATACTAGTACTTATTTATTAGATACTAGTATTTATTCATTAGATACTAGTACTTATTCATTAGATACTAGTACTTATTTCAATAGTGACTAGTAACTATTATATTATTACTAGTAACAAATTTAAAATTTTTGCCATTGACTTCTATGGGGATCCGTCATTGAGATATCAACTATTCAGTTTTGACTAGTAAGTATTCCACTAGTGACTAGTACTTAATTTTTATGTACTAGTAGTTATTCTTTAGGTACTAGTACTTATTCATTAGATACTAGTACTTATTCATTAGGCACTAGTACTTATTCATTAGATACTAGTACCAATTAAATAGACACTAGTACTTATTCATTAGGTACTAGTACTTATTCATTAGATACTAGTACTTATTCATTAGATACTAGTACTTATTCATTAGGTACTAGTACTTATTCATTAGATACTAGTACTTATTGATTAGTTACTAGTACTTATTCATTAGGTACTAGTACTTATTCATTAGATACTAGTACTTATTCAATAGATACTAGTACTTATTGATTAGTTACTAGTACTTATTCATTAGGTACTAGTACTTATTCATTAGATACTAGTACTTATTCAATAGATACTAGTACACATTTATTAGATACTAGTACTTATTCAAAATGTTACTAGTAAGAATTTTTATTTTACTAGTAAATTTTTTAATTGAACTCTACTGTAGCCATTTGGACTAGTCATAACATAAGACGAGTAAAAAAGCAGATCTGACTAGTAAGATACAAATTGTTACTAGTAGTTATTAAAAAAGATACTAGTGTCTAATAAATAAGTACTAGTACCTAATGAATAACTACTAGTATCTATTAAATAGGTACTAGTATCTAATGAATAAGTACCAGTATCTACAACATAAGTACTAGTATCTAATGAATGCTTACTAGTAATATTTAAATAGATACTAGTCACTATTGCAATACTTACTAGTCAGAAATCAAAAGATGATATCTAAAACAGAATAACTACTAGTACCTGTTCATTTGGAGATATCTTCAACCTCATAAAGAACTAGTAAGAATGCATTTGGAGATATCTTAATTCAAACAAGTCATTACATAAACATGAGTACCTCTCAACCGTCCAATCAGAGTCCACGTGGTAATACAATACATTAATATGCTGAATTAATTTGATTGTTAAGTAGGGCTAACTGGCTTTGTATGTTAGCCTATCTTGCTAATTGGTTACCATAAAAACACAAAGAAAAGATTACAAACCTGTTGTCCAACAAAAGTATATTGACATGTTTTTACTCCAAATTCACATCATAACATCATCGAGCGTTTGAAATAAGTTCCTTTTGTGATCTGACATGGTTTCATTAAACAGAATGAAGCAGAAATCATGCCACTTTATATTCTATACAGTGATAAAGGCTGTCGTATGTTTAAACATACTTTATTCTTATAAAAATACCCGAGATGGCTTGAAGAACACAGATAAAACCATATTTTGTCGCAATCATTGTTTATTTTCTTTATGCTTCATCATTAAAACGTCTATCTGCATGTTAGCTACTAGGCTACATAAACAGCGAATGCTGAATGTCTTCTTTGTCCATATTTCCTGAAAGTGAGTCTCACTAGTGGAGTTTCTGCGTGACGGCGCCCTCTGGCGAAGAGGATGAATGAGAAGAAATTACATGAATTGAGTAGAGGTGCTGGTCATAAAATTAGAATATCATGAAAAAGTTGATTTATTTCAGTAATACCATTCAAAAAGTGAAACTTGCATATTAGATTAATTCATTACACACAGACTGATATATTTCAAATGTTTATTTCCTTTAATTTTGATGATTATAACTGATGTCGTGGCCCAGAGGGGTTGTTGTTCGTCTGGATCTCAGTCAGTGCAGTCATAGAGGCTCAAAACAGCAGAGTTTCAGGTGTCAAAGGAAGACTTTATTAACAAGTAACAAAGCCGAGAGAGAGGCCGCCACATCCACCGTCTCTCTAGTCTCTGTTTGTTCAGGTGCTTCATTTTTATACACTCTAACACTCTAAGATGCAATATGCCAGACCCAACAATTCAGAAGAGCCGAAGGCCACTATCAGAGCAACATGGGCTCTCATAACACCTGAGCAGTGCCACAGACTGATCGACTCCATGCCACGCCGCATTGCTGCAGTAATCCAGGCCAAAGGAGCCCCAACTAAATATTGAGTGCTGTACATGCTCATACTTTTCATGTTCATACTTTTCAGTTGGCCAACATTTCTAAAAATCATTTTTTTTGCATTGGTCTTAATTGATATTCTAATTTTCTGAGATACTGAATTTGGGACTTTCATTAGTTGTCAGTTATAATCATCAAAATTAAAGGAAATAAACATTTGAAATATATCAGTCTGTGTGTAATGAATGAATCTAATATACAAGTTTCACTTTTTGAATGGTATTACTGAAATAAATCAACTTTTTCATGATATTCTAATTTTATAACCAGCACCTGTATTCGTTATCGCTCACAAAATAATGAGTAAAAATAGCTAAAATAACTATGAACTTTGAGGTAAACATCCTTACATTTTTCTTCAGTGTAGAGAAGTGTAATTGTTTTTCCCTTTTCTTGCAGCTATATTTATTATTATATTTATACTTAAATACTCAGTTTTGTATATTATAGTGAAATAGTGTTATTACAAAAGTAATATTCCTTATTTTGTTTAATTTTTTTATTTATTGGTATATAAAAACTAGTTTGTTGACCAAATCGTGCAGCCCTACACATACAGAAAACCTGTTTTTTTAATTTTTTTTTAATAATGTTTGGCCTTTTTTCCAAATAAAGAAAATGTTTGTCTGAAAACCATAAGGTTCGATTTTGTGTGCCCTGTACAGAACATTAAAAACATTCAGTGTCTGTAGCACCAGTGTTATATGCAAAAACATTAACGTACAGCCCTGATATGATATTTATTGTTTTTACTGGAGGAAAAAGAGGAAAATCACAGATAATAAAATTGGTGTCTTATCTGCATCCTGCCACTAGAGGTCACTCGATGACCAACAAACACATTAGACTACTATGTTTATGAAATTACAGTGCTTACAAAACTGACAAAATAGGTTTTCTATGTGCTTGTGTACAAATGATTGTTTCTTTTCTATGTGGTTTCCACAAAAAAAGTACATTCATCTCCTTTCTGTTTCTTGTCTAATCTCTCTCCTATATGTTGCTGGTTCATTAATATTCAACATACGATTAGCATACTGGGCGGAAATGCAAATTTTAAAAGTACTAGTATCTATTAAGTTCAGGATATCTCTGGTCTAAAAAGTTACTAGTAACTAAAAAATAAGAACTAGTTCTATTTTGTCTTAACAAGAAGAGTATAAGTAAATACTAGTCACTATTGGAATAAGTAATGAATAAGTACTAGTATCTAATGAATAAGTACTAGTATCTAATGAAAAGGTACTAGTATCTAATAATTAAGTACTAGTATCTAATAAATAAGCACTAGTATCTAATGAAAAGGTACTAGTATCTAATAATTAAGTACTAGTATCTAATGAATAAGTACTAGTAACTTTACAAAAGACACTAGTAGCTAAAGAATAAGCACTAGTAGCTAAAGAATAAGTACTAGTACCTAATGAATAAGTATTAGTACCTAACGAATAAGTACTAGTACTTAATGGAAAAGATACTAGTATCTAAAAAATAAGTACTAGTAACATGAAAATAGATACTAGTACGGCTTATAGATTAAATGCTAAGCCGGCTTGCCATACCGCCTTTGGACCACATTTTTATGTTTCAACACGTTTTGGCCCAAGTTCCCGAAGGCAAGAATTGCGCAAATAATCAGAAACGAATCTTCCGTTTGATGTGCATGATTCTTGTCCTGCGCCTGTTACATAACCATAAACTCTAAAAGAAACACTCTGTATACCTCAGCCAATACACTAGAGTGTATTACAACAATGTCAGCTCTTTCCAGCTTGAAAGAGAATTTAACTGGGACATAACCGGGGAGGACGTGTCTTCTCAACTTCATGAATTACTTTTTTGTTCCTGTAGAAACTGCTGTTCTTCTGCCTCTCCCTCTCTCACTAGTTATGTACTGATCAGCCAATTTTATTTGTCTTTTGCACTACTAAATTTGGCAATGTAAAGTTGTAAACCAATTCTATAGCATATGTAAAATGTATGCTCTTTGCATACTTACCTAAACAAACATTATTACTTCTAGATTAACCATCCAAGACTATTACAAAAAGTTTATCCTGTGGGGGACATTTGCAGCACAATTGCATAAGTCTAAAACTTTACTCTGAATTACAAAACAATGACTCGTCTACGCCTTATTGCGCATACCATTTTACTTTTCTTAAAAAAAAAAAAAAAAAAAACTGTAAATCTCCTTTTTAGTCATTTATTTAATCATGTGCAAATGCATTTTGAACATTAAATAGTGAAATAATAATCATAATAAAAACTAGAGGAACAAACGCTCAAGGGTTTAAGGCAGGGGTGCCCAATCCTGCTCCTGGTGATTGACTGTCCTGCAAAGTTCAGCTCCGACTCTAATCAAACACACCTGAAGCAACTAATTAAGGTCTTCAGGATCGCTTGAAAATTAAAGGCAGGTGTGTTTGGTTAGAGTTGGAGCAGAACTTTCCAGGTCAATCGATCGCCAGGAACGGGACTAGGCACCCCTGGTTTAAGGTCTAAACTCACAAAATCCTTAAACATAAATACAACTTTTACACAGGAAATCCAAAAAAAAAAGAAGAAAAGAGAAACAATTTAAGAATCCACTGATCAAACTAATCTCTCAAATTCCAAATATGAAGTTAAATTTATTAATATTGCTTGTAGGTAATAATAAAATTAATAATAATTAATAATAGTTACAACAAAGAATCATTGTAGTCTTCTGAGCAACATAAAGGTTTACAGAAATGCTTCAGACTGAATTTACATTCATAACCATCTTTGCTTAAGGAACATTTTCTGTTAGAAATGTGACTACATGCAAGTTATAAATTTACCCGATTAAAAAACAACAATAAACAAAAAAGACACAATGCACATGACTTCGGTGGTCATCACAGGTAACAGTAGCTGCGCAACCAGACTATCAATCTCTCACACTGAGTGCGGTTCACACAATGTACAGCTGAGTGTCTGATCTTTTTAAGAAGGAATCCCACGGTCTACAAATGTTCATGAAAATTTGGCAGCTTGTGGAGGAGGTCCTAAAAACCCTCCAGCCTGTTTGGTGGCAGCACGGGAGGGGGCGAGACCCAACATCTTCTGGATATTCTGAAACAACACAAGTATTCAGTGGAAAAGGTTAGGGCATGGATTACATAAATGAACAGCGTCAACGCCTAAACTCCATCAAAACTGCCATTGCATTGCATTATTGCAATTGGATCATGCGCCATTCACTCACAAAAATACAGAAGAATTTATATATATATATATATATATATATATATATATATATATATATATATATATATATATATATATATATTTATTTTAGGGGTGTAACGATACACGTATTGAACCGTTCCGTTACGAGGCTTTTGTTTCGGCACGCATTACAAACCGAATGATTCGTTGGACTAATCCTATTACAGCATATTATCCTATTAGATTAGTGCGCGTTCTTTCACTGCATGCTTCAGTCTATCTAAATGCACTTAAATGCACACAAAATTCAAGATATGGGGCAGAAAATTTATATTTACATAATTTCATATAGTTAATATCACAGAAGAGTGCCGCTTTTTTTCTCCAAAAATCAGCATGATTAAATTATTTTTACAACAGTTCAATAAACAAGAAGTTCATTAATAGACTTTAGTTTTAGACAGCATATTGCCTGTTTTTGCTCAATTTCGCCAATAAAATAAATCCAGCCACAGCACTGTTTTGCGTCTCTGAGCAACATAATGGTGTTTTGTTCCTTTAAATGATTCGATTCAATCGCAATGACTCATTTATGAATAGTGACTTGCTGCCACCAGCTGGCGGTTTTAATTTCACATTTAAAAGTTTCTTTGAATTTTTTTATTAATTTCAAACATCAGTTGCCAACGTTTTATGTTTAAAATATCAGACATTATTTATGCATTTGTAACTGCAGGTTAAAGCATTACATGTCCCTCTGAGCTGCATTAAACAGTGTTTAAAAGCATCTAAATGCCATTCAGATGCAGCTTCTGTTTCCTTTGGATTGCAGAGATGAATTTTGTCAATACTTACTTCATTTGCTTGGTAACAGCCCAAATATCTTATTGACTGATTAAATGTAAAACATTTACTCAAAAAGTGATGCACACTTTTAGAAAAAAAAAGGCTTTATAAAAGGTAAAAAAGCTCATAAAATGTAAAAATTAATTTAAACTTATTGGAAAAAATGTATCCACTACATGACAATAAGCAACATCGGCTGGAATACTTCAAAGCGGAGCTGTTTTTGTTTTATATGCTGCTAAGAAGACACCCCAGAAGATGTGTCAAGTATAGCTCCATCACTGTTCAAAGTAAAAAATTAGTTTTAATATATAAAACATATTGTAAAAATCAAGGAGATTGCTCTGGTACTTCTTTCTTTTTTCTGTATCGAAAATGTACTGATCCGTGACACCACTCTATCGTATCGAACTGAACCGTGAATTTTGCGAACCGTTACACCCCTAATATATATATTAGGGCTGCAACAACTAATCGATAAAATCGATTATTATCGATTATGAAAATCATCGACAACGATTCTCATTATCGATTAATCGGGTCTGCCCACAGTGCACGTCCAACTTCAGCTGGTTAGTCAAATTACGGCACTGAATAATGCATTTCTATGGACAAAATGCATCTAAAAATAGTGGAGGAAACAGAATGAGCTTTCAGATATATATCATAGATATATATTTAGAGAAGCATTACCTGTCGAATTGACATGGTGCACAGGATGTAAAGGAAGATGAAGGAACAATCTGTGTAATCTTCACCCAGGAGGTTGCGGTGTGAGAGGCCTTGGATATATGACAACGGGACAAATGGAAGTTTGGCTACAACACGACCATCAAAGCTGAAATGGAGAAGAAAAATAAATAAACATAAGTGAAGTAGCAATTTTAGGTAACTTTATCAAATCACACCACTATTAGCCTAAGAAATAATTGAACATTTATAACAAAGTGATTCAGTGATAATGCACTGAATAAGTCTACATACATGGAATTGAACATGCCCATCAAAGCAGTGAAGCAAAAGCCAATGGCAAACATTGATTTCATCCGAACCTGCAATTAAAATATCTTTAATACAATGCTAAAACAAAGTATAACTTGTTAGACAGGCTCACAACATTATCTATGAGAATTAATAAGAAATAATACAAAACAATGAATTGCGTAATATAAAATTAAGAACTTGCATAGAAAATATTAGAATACCATAGACAGATCTCTGTTATTGTTCTTGAGTTTCTCCTCTTGTCTCTCTGTTGAATACAACATTGTGGTTACAGTAACACTCCATTCACATTGCAATAACAACAGTAACAACATTGTTTAAAGTAATTGTAGGTTATAATAATTATTATTTTAGCATTTGTTATTAGTAATGATAATCATCATGATCTATATAAGTAATCACAAGCTAAATTATTTTTAATAATTTCACTTACCAATTTTTTTCTTCTGTTGACGCCCAGCTGATTCTGTAATTGTTTCTTTCTTTTTCTCCACTGAAACATGTTACAGCATTTTAATCACTGGTCACATGTATTAAATACATCAAAACGACAAACATGCTTCGTTCATATGACTTACGTTTTTTACTTTGTTTTTCAACCTCTGCCTTTAGTCTCTTGTATTTGTCAGTGCGGTACACCAGAACCCATGTTATACCTGTAGAAACAGAGCAAGGCGAGCTGTTATCCAGCACTACAAGAGCTAATGCGGTTGTCATGTATTTGCTGAGCTTAGGACATTTTCCTAGGGATTCGCTAACTGCTTTCTGACATTTAAGATAGCGTGTACATACCTTCCGCTAATAACGCTGTGCAAATGGATATAAACACAATCAGGATCGTATCTGCAAACATTGTGCTCATTTTGGAAAAACGTTTAGGAGACCGATAATACTTTGGTTGACTGTAGCAGCGTCAGCATTACTGTGATGATCTCATCAATGTGCGCCCGGCTTCCTCGTGGGTTCTGAATGTAGTTGCACTATGAACTCGTGACTCATTATCTCCAACTAGTGGCAGTGACCCGGCTTTATTTATTTATTTATTTTAATGCTCAAAAATCAAGAACAGTACACATAAATTAATACAACCATCAACATAAAAATGATTAAATAAATAAATAACATGATCCGGCTTTATATGTCGGCATGTAAGAGACACGATGACGAACAGATTCAAACATTAATCAACTTTTTACTATAATTTAAAAAGTAAAATAATAAAAATAATATATATATATATATATATATTTACTTTTTAATTTATAGTAATGAAGATTTGCTGGTGGATTTTAATTGTTTAAGGATGTATTTTTTATGTATTTATTTTAAAGGATTTAAGTAGGGAACTATATATAAATGTAGCATTATAAATTAAACAATTTACTGTTACAAAGCAAATTTCATATCCACTCAAACAAATTAAGCAGTAGTGATTGTGAGCCCATGCTCTCCTTTAAAATATAATTTTTTTTTGCTGTCCTATAAATATTGAACAACCAATATTCCATCACTGTATCATCAATGTAAAACAATGTGAAAATCCCTTCTGTAACCCCCCCCCCCCCATAATTTTGTGTATTACATAAAACTTACCATGCACGTGAAATGTTTAAAATTCTCTACTTATGATAATTTACGAACTAAATAAGGGCGATTGGCCAATCAGAACTGGGTACTGTAACAAGCTGCGCACAAGCGGAAGCAATTTCGTCATTTTTCGTGCAAAATGGTTCAAGCGCAACTTTTGACGTTTTTGAAGACAACAAGGTTGATTTTTCCTTGATTAGAATTTAAAGACATTCTCCTGACATAATGTATGTGTGACTGTGAGGGACTGAGAGACGATAGGAGATCTGACATTATACAACTTTGAGAAAAAAATAAATAAATAAATTAACATGTCTTGAGAGTCCAAAAGCATTCACTGCGCGATGAAGCCCATTAGAATACAGTTAGAATGCCCTTATAATTCCAGCAATGAAACAAAAAATACCCATGTATGAGTTTTTATATTCATTGCACAAGCAATGTATTTTTCTGCATATCAGTACATGTGCGCGAGGCCGCGAGCACAAATGTGGTATTAGTTTTATACAACAGTGCAGAGCAACACAGGCTGTGTCCAAATTCAGGGTCTGCATCCTCCTTAGGATCCTTCCTACCCGGTTGAAGGAGGAGGGATCCTCCGACGTCCGCAAAACCCGGAAGTCGGTGTTTGTGAATTTGGACAGCCTACCCTTCTTTCAGTTCCCTCCCTTACCCGTTGCTCATATCCTGTCGCCTAGCAACCGTGACAGCGCCAAGCAAGAAGCGGGAAAATGGACAAACAAAGAGTTATTCTCCTCATTTTAATTCTTTTGTAAGAAATAAAGCAATTAAATAAATTAAATACTTTCTTTGCTCGTTGTCGGAGAGTTTTTTATATCAGACTACAAGACAGTCACATCCAGGTAAGCCATTATAGCCTATTTTTATTTGTTTTTAAGTATTCTACTAATTTCTCCTACAAATTCATTCAGCCGAAGCATAAACTTTAGCTTGTTTTGTCAGAGAAACTCCTCTCCCACTCCGCTACCGCTCACTTCGTCCGCCATTACGCTCTGCCGAAAAGAATTATGGTATAGGTAGGACGGGACAGGATCCACCACACCCATCCTTCCAATTCGGGGAAAAGGAGGACGTATTTGTGGGCCGCATTTGAAGGATCCTACGAATTTGGACAGCCTTCGTCGCGGCGCTGTGACGTAACATCCTTCAAATGAGTACTCCGAAGGATGCAGACCCTGAATTTGGACACAGCCACAGTTTCATTTAATTCCGTGAATGAATCAGTTTTTGAACGAATCGAGTGAGCCTGTGATTCAACGGGCCATTCAGATGGGCTGTGTCCCAATGTGCATACTATCCATCCTAAATTGTATGTGATATTAGTAATTTTCAATACTATTTAGGGCGGATGGTATGCACATTGGGACGCAGGGATGGTCTCCCTTGTTTCGTTTCTATTGAATCAGCCGTTTTGAACGAATCGTTTGATTTGAATGATTCAGTAAGTCATTTATTAATTGCTGCCACCTACTGGCGGTTTTATTGTCATATTTATTTATCCATGACAGACCTAAATCAGCCAAGGTGCCAGCACAAAAACACATTCAGCAAAATATTGTTTAATTATCAATATTGACCAAATTCCTCTATTTCAGGCCCCAGAAGGAAAAAAAAATTATAAATAATAGTTCAATAAGGCAAATTTTTTTATTAAATAGAAACCTTTTTAAAAATTAGACCAATTTTGTAATCATTGTGTAAAATTAACCACAGGGTGGGTGGGTGTGTGTTCGAATTTAAGGTTGATGTTTCATACTTCATTTTCATACTCAAAAGGATTAAATTTTATCTCTACGCAAATGTGTCGTCAGCTAGGTGGAGAGCTCTACTAACTCCTAACAAATGTAGCAGCGCACACAAACGCTCCAAAGCAAAAGGTTAGGCACAATTGAAAGAAAGGGGGAGGAGGAGCGCCTCTGCTTGTGGTGGTAAAAGCAGTACAGAGCTCAGTGTGCGCGCTGACAGCATGGCAGGAGACAGCGACAGCAAGTTGGACAATCAAGCCGAAAATGAACATGTTGTCAGGCAACCTTTCCTCATCGGGGTAGCCGGCGGCACTGCCAGCGGCAAGGTTGGCATTCTGCTTTCCCTTACATTAATTTTAGTTTGTTTTTATGTTTGCCAGAGATGAGACGAGCGCGCACTGACCGCGTGGCTCATTGTCACGGAATCATCAATGTGCATTTATTTTATTCCCCGAGATGTAAAAACGGACATACAGACTTTTAGCATTTAAGGGGTGATCTAAATGACTTTATTTTTAAATCAAGTTTAATCATTTAGATGGAACAAAACTAATAAATAGTCATAGTATTTTCAAACCTGGTATACACATACAGTAAGACTATATTAAGCACTTCGTTAGTATGTGTCCATTAAAAACAAGGATGTTGGTCATTCTCCTGATACAGACAGCTCCCACACAGTCGCCGTGCATTATGGCGATGGTGGACTTACCAACTTATTAATAAGCGTTTAATCAATATTATTATTTATCAAAAATGCCCTAATCCAGTTTAATCCATTTGCGAAAAGTAACAGAATTGTTCTGGATCAGGCGCTGTTGTGTCGAGGAAAATTACGACTGTCTTTTGTTGTTTAGAAACCATGATACTTGCTCCGGATAAATCTCCTTCATCCCTCCGACATTCCATCAGATTCATTAAAATCCCATCAGCTGTCGAACACCCTAATTACTCTTTCACTTTAGCTAAATATACAACGTGTTGTGAGGAAAGTCTAACTTTGCGGTTATAGGTGGACGAAACCTCGCCTAGTGTCTGCTAGGATAACAGTTATGATACAAGCAACGAATGGTCTCTTTGTTTCATGAGCTATCGGTGTGAGATGAGAACGAGATAAAAGTTTATATATGTTTGTGTTTAGCGTTAAACCTGAATCACTACGGAATTTTGACGATAAAGAGGAGTAATCGCGGAGCTTTTGTTGGTTAACGTTATTGGGGTCAGCGGCACAGCGAATGTGTCACATCTTACCTCATTTACGTGCGTAAAGACGGCGTGCGTGCGTACGCAGTGATGCGTCAAGACTGCTCCTTCAGTGAAGCCTGTTTTTGATTTGCCTTAGTTATTGAAATATTTATAGATAATATATTTGTGTAGTTTATTTAGAGTGGGGAAATAAACTGAAAAGTAAAGTTACCACGCCATACCTGATAACAATTTCTAATTATTATTTTAATATTTATATATTTAATAATATTTGATATCACATATTATGTTGTAAAATGTATTCATCGTTTGTTATTTTTTTATGAGATATATCCACACATACACACACATTATGTATGTATGTATGAAAGACTATTATACATGCTATACTAAAGTCCGGCCGTCTCCCTCGATATATATATTACTACAGATATTTAAAAAATCTCTTTTAAAAAATTAAAAAATATTATTTATGTTTATTACTGGCCATAGTTACTGGAAAGGCCAATTATGATAAAGTTTAAGTCATCATGTGCAATGCTATTGCATTTTAAAGCTTTTAGTTTGTTTTACTGACCACTCTGTTTAATCACTATTTAAAATGTCTCCGTACACAATTTGTCTGTTCATTTCTGTTTCCGTTTGCTTATCTTGTTTGCTTATGTTATGACTGCTACATCTCCCAGCTGTCAGGTGTGCAAGTTTCTCTCTACCTCATTGCTTGGAAGAAGCGTGTTATCTATTTTCTCAGTGAAAATGCTTTGACCAGACTTTCTCAAGCAGTATGTTATCATTCCTTTGGGCCTGTAGACACTCAATGTTTTGTCCAGTGCTAATATGTTATGCTCTCGGTATGCTGTTTAAGGACACCACTGTGTTTACATCCTGAAACTGCTCAACCAAATCACATGATTGAAGCAAGTGTTTCCTTTCTAAGTTTAACGCAGCCAGAAACACTTTTGCATTGATAACATGCATCACAACCCAACCCACTAGGTGCACTTTAGGTAGCATTCGCATTATATTTTTCTAAACCACAGCTTAGCTTGTTGGGTACACAAAAAATACTTGGGAATTAATCAGGGGAATGTTTAGTCAGCAACAGCAGAAGCTGTTTTTTGGCTGTCCTGCAAGGTTAGTTTAGGGGCTGGTGACAGGCCAGGCTAGGAGAGATGATCGCCCACTACTGGGGACAATGGTTTCTTCCTCCTCCCTGCCGTTGGCTGTTATGAGTTTTACAACTCTCTCCTGATGATTCCGAGGTAAATGATTGTCTTCCTATGCCTGTAGGCCATTTAGCATGTAAACACAATTAGTGGTTACTTTGGCTGGAGGTTGATAGATCTTGGGAACAGACTGTATCGACAAATCTCAAATAGGTGTTTTTTTTTTCTCCCCCCAAGGCTTTAGCACAGTAGAAAAACATGTAATTATTCTATAATATGAATTAGTTTGTTTCGGTGAAGCCAGTGTAAATCGAACCTTAATTAACAATGAGCAATTAATTTTTACAGTACTTATTAATTTCAGTTAATATTATTTTAAAAAATACAGCTGTTCATTGTTAGTTCATGTCAGCTCAGGACCATTAAATAATATTAACAGATACAGTTTTAGTAATGCATCAGTAAATATAATGTACATTTACTAATAAATGCTTTAGAATTATTGCTAATTCATGTTGACTAATGAAGTGATCTAATATTAATAAATGGGACTTTATTGTAAAGTGTTACCAGTAAATCATGCAAAATACTGCTTTACTGTTCATTGTTCAACATGCTGCTAGTCCATTTGACTTGCACATCAGGTGGTGACTTGGACTTAAATATAAAGGACCCGATATGTCAAATTGGTGTAACTTTGTGTAAAACCTGGTGCAGGTATTCTAAAACATTGTTTTGTGTTTTGGCTGTTATACATTATTGTGGAGCATGTAAAAACTATATGTAACAGAAACTTCATGCAATCCTTGTATTTGGGCTGTGGTTATTTTGCGTGTGACAGAAGACAGTATTATTTCTGTAACTCCTACGTGAGAAATGCATTGTTTCTAAAAAATATTACAGGCCTTGAAGCAAACCACTGGTTGTTTTTGCTTAACATGCTTTGTGTATATGTGTGTAGCTTCTTATAAGGGTCTGAGACAGCTTGGACTGTTTGTGGATTATGCTTTAAATGGATTGAGCGACTGGCAGGCAGCATTGCAGCTGGTGAAGGAAAGCTTTGTAAGACATTTAAGCACACACATAGGTTAGATACAGCAGGGTTTCATCAGACTCTGCAGGATTCAGTTGCATATCCCTGCACTGCGGCCTGTCTTGTGCTCCACTCTGTTAAGAGTCATGTGGTTGACTTTTAACATGATCTGAACTCATCGCATGTGGTTTTCAGTGTTGTTTTGTGGAGATATTCTTCCATAATAGTACTCTACTAGTCTGTTTATATATCATACATCAAGTGATTGTGACAGTAAGTTTATTCATATAGTAGATTTTTTGGACTTTGTATAGGAATCCTTTCTGTGCTAAAGTATTAATATTTGTCATATCATCATGAAAGGTCAGTTCTAAGGTACACCATAGACCTTGTGCATTTTAGTGCTGTTTCTCTCTCATCAGGATGTGCCTCTGTCCATATTGGTCAGCTAGTACAGAATATTGAGTTTTTTTTGGGCCATTAGTAGACTGTCTTTGGAAAATATATCAGTTTTATGAAGGAAGTCATTGTACGAGACATTGTCAAGCTGCAGAGTGGAGCAGAAATCTTTCTGTGACAATGTGATAAAACACCTGCTTATGTTCTCTAACTGCTCATGGTTTGTGGTTTTTTTTTTGTACAGGGTGTCACCTGTGAGAGAACTCGTTGTTCTTTTGTTTTGTTTTTTTTAATAGGCATATTTATTATAACTATGAAACAAGGCGTTTAGGGGTTGAAGAGACACACAAGACAGTATTACGTACTGTTGTACGGTCACAGAACCAGTTCTGTTTTGTAAATTTCTGTTTATGCCTTAAGGGGGAGGTGTCATTTTGATTTTGACTAAAAGGAGCATTTTTAGTGATAATTCTATTTAATGTAAGCCAATGTTTTGTCTTTTTTTTTTTTTTTTTTTTTACGCCACTGACAATACTCATAACATAGCTCTGTGTTTAAATAGCCTACTAGTACTGTTCAGCATAAAACTGTATAAAATCTTGGTTCAGTCTTTGTTTGTCATGATGAAATTAATAATGTGTGGATCAGTGAGTGTATTAGATTAATCCAGCTGATTTGTTGCAAACTGAATTTCTTCAAATTTACATTTTATACTTGACTTTATGTAAACCTTTAAAACATTACATTTGTTTGAAAAAGTATTACCTACTAAAAGGTAACATTTTTAGCAGTTAATGTTGAAATAATGTGACTTAAATATAATCTGGTGGTGTTTAGTTTAAAAAAAAAATCACACTTAAGTGTAATTCACTCAAAAATCTGAATTATATAATTTGTTTAGTTTTTGCATGCGGGTGGTGGGGGGAATCCATCCAAAATAATAATAATTTGATAACACAAGAAGACATTGCGATTAAATATCACCATGAAAACTAAAGTTGTTTTTTTTTTTTCTCAGATGAAACGCATGCGCTTTTTAAAAACAATTCTGCTGTTTTCCATAAATGAAAATGCGGCCATCACTGATATTGAATTTAGCTCATTGTCATAAAAAAAAATTGTATTATATTTGAACGCAGCCCTCATGGAAACTTTTAAATGATATCACTAGACTATCATGACTCAGTCTTTGGAAGAAGTGACACAACTGTCAGTCTCAAAATAATTAAGTGCATGACACACCTGAACAGAACCAGATGCAATGGAAAATCAATCAAATCTTATACATGTATGTATATATATATATAAGGACCAGCCTCCCAACCGGAGTATACTGGCCACCTACATAAATTATACACTTGACCTTAAATCATCAGCCATTTTGTTTGAATTTAGATTACTCACTGAAACTTGCTTTTAGAGTATATTATGTAACTACAATCCTGTTTTTTTTTTTTTTTCTTCTCCAGTCATCAGTTTGTGGGAAGATTATGGAGCTTCTTGGCCAGAATAAGATCGACCATCATCAGAGGCAGGTGGCCATCCTCAGTCAGGATAGTTTCTACAGGGTACTGACCTCTGAACAGAAAACCAAGGCTCTAAAAGGCCAATTTAACTTTGACCACCCAGGTAAAAATGTCTGAAAATCTTATTTTTATGTTGATATCATTTTTTTATTTAGACTTATTTTTATTGACCTGATTTATAGTTCTTTGTGTGTTTTTGTATTGCCAAACACCCCTGCCTATGCAGTGTGGTGTTATGAGCAGAATACAGCTCAGACTATGACTGTTGATGCAGTCTGTGTACTTTGGCAGCTCTTTGTGATTGTGTGTGTGTGTGTGTGTGTTGGAGTGAGTGTTTGCCTGACTCAGCCACCCGACCACACACACACTCATTCTGCAGCAGCACAAGTGGCTTATCACCTTTTTGCTTGTTCTTGCTTTCCCACATCCAGGGGATCAAGAAACCTTAGAACAAATTATGTGCTGTCTGTCTGATCCTCTTTAACTGTGTCCCACAGATGCGTTTGATAATGAGTTGATAGTCAAAACCCTTTGTGATATCATGGAGGGAAGAACTGTCCAGATTCCCGTCTACGACTTCGTTACCCACTCAAGGTCCGTTCAGACCACATTTTGAAAAACGTAAAGGAATAGTTCAGGAAAAATGAACATTCTGCCATCGTTTACTCACCATCATGTCATTCCAAACCCATAAGACTCTGGTTAATCTTCGAAACACAAACAGACTGATTGATTCAAGACCACTTGATGCATACCTTTTTGAATCTTCTAAGTTTTGGTTACCTGGACTTTTTTTTTTTTTTTTTTTTTAAAGGAGGGACAGAAACCTGTCAGTTTTCATTAAAAATATCTTAATCTGTGTTTTGAAGATTAACTAAAGTTATATAGGTTTGGAACGGCACGAGGGTGAGTAGTTTTCATTAATGGGTGAATGATCCCTTTAACTTATTATCATTGCACTATTTCTATGTGTGGATATCTTTGTATTTATTCAAGTTTCAAACCTCACACAAAAGCAGTGTGTAAGCAGCACATATTTATTTTGGAGCCCATATTCAGCACCTGTAGGAAAGTATCAGAAACGCAGGCCAGAATGTAACTGCTGTTGATTTGCTTACATGCTAAACAAGCCTTATCTTGATTTGTGTGTCATAATCTGTTTGTTCAGGTATTTCCTGCATCTTGATACACTTTTGTTTTCCTTCCTTTTCGCAGGAAAGAAGAGACGGTCACTGTTTATCCAGCAGATGTAGTTTTATTTGAAGGCATTCTTATGTTTTATTCGCAAGAAATCCGAGATCTGTTTCAAATGAAGCTGTTTGTGGATACGGATGCAGATACACGTCTGTCACGCAGAGGTGTGTGTGGACTTCATCAATGGATCTCATTCACAATTCATAAGTGGTAGTGATAGGATGATGTAATTCAGTGCAATTTGATTCATGTCATCTCATGCCTCTCTGCTCGTAGTCCTGAGAGACATCAGTGAGAGAGGCCGTGACCTAGAGCAAGTGCTAAGCCAATACATAACATTTGTTAAGCCTGCCTTTGAGGAGTTCTGTCTGCCAGTGAGTTTTACACTTTTCTACATTAAATGATCAGTGTGTGTTTATTTATTTTTTTTAAATTATTTTACATAAAATACACACTCAAACACAAGAGAACATGTTCCTGGCATTTTGTCAAGAAGCAGCAGGTGGTGAAATATCTGCCCATTGGAAGTGTTGTTGATCATCATCTTCACTTGATTTAAAAAAAAATCTGTTTTACTTTCAGACAAAAAAGTATGCTGATGTGATCATTCCAAGGGGAGTTGATAATCTGGGTGAGATTTTTAAATGTTTATCCAAATGTGAGAAGACACACACATTCTGATATGGAAATGTTTTGGGACAGTTTATGATATACATACATTGTTTTGAAAATAACCGTTTTGAAGGTGCCAAGCAAGGCCACACTTCTAGTCTTGATATCGTGAGCATTCCAGCATGTTTAGTCTTTTGCCTACTTGGTACTACTGATTCTTTAACTACAAAACCAGGCAAGTGAATGTAGTGCTAAACCTGCCCTGAAAAAAGTATTTAACTAAACAAAGACTTGTAAGGCAACTTTACATGATTTTTGTTCTTCCGTGTTTATTTCTCTCTCTCTCTCTCTCTCTCTCTCTCTCTCTCTAGTTGCCATAAATTTGATAGTGCAACACATCCAGGATATTCTAAATGGTGGTTTGACCAAACGCTTGAATGGATATCTCAATGGCCACAACACTCCTCGTAAACGGCATCCTTCAGAGTCCAGCAGCAGGCCGCATTGACCAGCCCTCCATTAGGACGTCTGGGAACACTGGCGAGAATGAATTTGTGAAGGATGGATGCAAGAGAAAAGAAGGATTGCTTGTGCATTCTGTTAATTAGCCAACACTGTTTAAGACAAAAAGAATCCTGAAAAAATTCAAGAATTTCAAAGACAGCCTTTTATTTAATTCTGCTTCCTTCTTTTTGTTTTTGGACTGGCTACACTTGATGTTTTAGGAGTTAGAAAGATAAATGGATCTTCTAGTTCTGGGATTGTTAAAGGTCAAAATGGATATTTCCTCTATTTATTTTATTTTTTTGTACTTATTCTTTAAGAGTATGTTTGTTGACTAAAAGTGGGGATGCAGATAATTAAATGTTACATGACTCTGTGGTAATGAGGATTGAATATATATTTTTTAAATTATTATTATTTTTACCTCTGATCCTTTTTTCCCTATCAGAAAAGACTACATTTGCAAATGTATTTATTTAAAGAACCTCTTCACTGGATAGAGTCCAAAAACAGTTGTTTTAAAATCCATTCTTTTTTTTCGTTTTGGTTGACAGTGATGGAATAATTTTGTAGTGTTCTGGCATTATTTATATGATGTCCCTTTACGATCAGTGTTTCTTGCGGAAGGATACACATTTAGTACTCCTTTTCACTTGAACAATTCAGGCTGTGTTGGTACGTCACAACAGGCCTCTCAGGGTGTAGTTACTACAAATGAAAACAATAACTCACTTTTGTCCTAAAAGGAATGAGACCATCAGAGACCACACCTCTAAAATAGAAAGGGCTCTAATCTGACTAATTAAGCAGAAGTAAATTAGTTGTACATATTGATACTCGGTTCCAAATTACAAACCTTGTACTTCTAGAATATTTATGGAGATGCCATGTGATCCTCATTAAACATGGTCATGAGCTTTAAAACAAAGCCCAGTGGTTGATTGTGCAGCATTGCTGTGGAGTGTTAGCATGAATGGTGATCAATTTGTCAAGAGATTTGTTCATATACTATGCACTGTACCCTTGACTCTAATAATGCAATTTGACAGTTTAATTAGACTTGTGCAAGGCATTTAGACAAATGGAGATGCTTACTTGAAATGAATTCTCAGAGTCTCTTCATCCTTTGCAATGTTTTTTTTTTAAAACCCATTATTTTACTAGTGTTGTGACTTAAAATATACACCATGATGCCACTTTGGTAAGTCTTTGACAAAACTCACCAAAGAGTTCATTTAGTTTTCTTCAACAGATGTTTTTGTTGTCTGAGCCGTGTAATTTCCATACACATTACATATTTTCCCTTGCAGTTCAGTTTTCCTGCATCTTAGAACCAGAGAGAAGCCATTTAAGGCACTCTGAAATCATTCAGGGATGTGAAACTGAACAATCCAACCTCTAAACTCGACCCTGACTGTAAAATGACCATATATATCTTCCCTTTGACATCTTTAACTTAAAACTGGTTAATCGTTGATATACGATTTGTTCTTATTTAACATAGTTTGTAATATCAATCTATTTTATTTTCTGGGTGGCTTCATTTGCATTGCTGCTATGATACAGGGTGACTCATTTACTATCCTAAGTAAAAATTCTAAATTATTGAATGATGTGATTATTTACTTGATTGAATACGATCTTTTGAGGGTAATGCCATTTACATGTCATCATTATTTATATCTGGGCCACATTTTGTGACTTGAATATTTATTTGGTTATTAAAGGCATTCTTACCCCTGGGTCAGTTTAAAACCACTGCAACAAATGTTGTGCCATAAAGTTTTTGTATGTGAACTTGCAGACTGTTCCTTTTATTTTCATGTTGACTTCCCTTCAATGTTACATCAGCTAAATATTGTAAATATTTTGTTAATACTATATATTGTTAATACTTTTCTAAACAACACTTGGTTATTCAAACATCCAGGCTGTCGAACATATATGTCGAAGATATTCATACCTCTCTTGATATATTAGCACAGATTTAAACACCAGCTTTTAAAATGCAGTACACACTACGCGCATTTCTTCCCCCACAATCACGCATTTCAGCCCTGAATAAAACCATGATTTCATAACTTATCATCTCTATCTTACTAACTTGCACACCCAGTGTGTAATCCTACTTGACTGAAAATGATGCAAATACTGTACATTGATTTTATTGAAATTTGTGGGATTCCAAAGATTTAAGCTGTTGGCGTTGTTGATGTGCAATCAATTAGTTTGACTCCCATACTAATGTCTGTAATTATAGAGCAAATATTGATTTTACCAGAATACATGACAACCTTAATGCATATGTTGATATTAGAAATCCTAGTCTGGAACAGATTGTCTTGTTGCAAAGAGGGGTGGCTTTGGAGCGGATTTCAAAAGTATGGTGTTCTGCATGATGTATCATATGTTCGATTATTGATGCCTTTGAGTTTTGGTGCTTGCAAAAGGGGTGCAAAATGCAAAGAAAGCCAAAACTATACTAAAATCAGAAAAAGGTTGCATGCTTGTGTTGTTGGACCAAACAAACTGCAGTTGCAAGGCTTTAAAACTGCATTTCTGTGACACTGCAATGAATATTAATAAATACAGTTTATCTTCAACTGTTATTCTTGAAGCTGGGGATTGGCTTCGGAAGTGTTTCCGTGGATTAATAAATCCATGATAACTGTATCATGTACATGTGTAAAGAATTGCAGAAAATTGTATAACAAAGTGATTGACAGCAAAGCTTAGTTAAATAAAAGTTTTTGTACTCATGTCTGTCGCCTCCTGGATACCTGAGTGCTGTAGTCACATTTGCTTGCATTAGGAAAAAAAGACTTTAAAGAGTAAATCCCTCTATTTTAAGATCTTTATTGAAAGATGGACAGAATTACACAATGGTTTAGATTAGAACAAAGATATCATGAAAGCACACAACAACGCAAAACCGGTTCAAGGAGGTCATGAAACAACTTAAAATGGTTTACTGGCTATCAGTAAAAGGACAGAGGAGGTCATGGTGTGCTGCTTTGGTAGGCCTAGTTGCAGCATCATTATTGTGCGACCGGTGTCTGACGTCACACCGCGACCCGCAGTACGCACGCGATTCCATATTGGCCGTTTCTCAAGCGATTCATTGAAGAAGAGTGTTCGTGCGGTGAATTAGATATATATATAGGGTCTTACTTAAAAATCGTGCACAGATATGTCCACGAGTGACTTTTATTTGAGGTACTATGTGGGCCATAAAGGTAAATTCGGCCACGAATTTCTGGAATTTGAATTCAGACCAGACGGTAAGTCAGGCGCCAACTTAGCGTGCTAATATGCTAACAGCGTTTCTATTGGTATCTGTGCTTGCTTTTATACTAGGCCGAAACGTTTTTCTAAAGCTGTTTGAACTTTTATTACTGGTTAATTTGTTTAGTAATTGTGAAGTAGAGGGGCTGTTTGTGTAGAAAAACAAATTAACGTGTTAGCTAACGTCTGAATTGCTTAAAACGGCCATAAGCTGAATTGCTTATTTATCAAGTTAAATATCTTAAGATATTTAACTTGATAATATTTCTGTTAAGAAATTGTTGTTTTTCTGATATAAGATTTCACCCACTGTTGAATATTCTCATAATTAGCTTTCATATCATTTTTCTGGATCATTTTGTTTTCATCCAGGCAAACTGAGATATGCAAACAACAGTAACTACAAGAACGACGTCATGATCCGAAAAGAGGTAAAGTCAGCTGCGTGAAAACGTCACATACATGCAATATGAGGTCAGTAAGCTTATGAGATATTTCCCGTTTCAGGCTTATGTTCATAAAAGCGTGATGGAAGAGTTGAAGAGAATCATTGATGACAGTGAGATCACAAAAGAAGACGATGCCTTGTGGCCTCCTCCAGACAGAGTCGGGCGACAGGTTTGTAGGAATATGTATTTTTGTTTTTATTTTTTTAATTATTTTACTTTTGCTCTGGTCACCATGGGGTTTATTATGCTCTGCATCATAATTGCTCTTCTTTGTGCTTTATAGGAACTGGAGATCGTCATTGGTGATGAACACATTTCATTCACAACTTCCAAAATTGGATCTTTAATTGATGTCAACCAGTCCAAGTAAGCATATTCATGAATGGATTTAAGTTTTTGTTCTCTCTGCTCCACTGCTTTTTCACACTAGTGTCTCATTCTTGAAACCAGGCATTACAGTACCACAAGTACTATTGACTCCTGTATGATAAATTGCTTGTGAAGCATCTTATTTGTAAATCACTTATGATAAAAGCATCTGATAAATGATTTACTGTAATGTAGTTCATTTCTGCTTCATTTATTCAGAGTTGTCATGCAATCTAATGCTTTCCCATTACTTCTCTCAAGCGATGCAGCACTCTGCAGTTCCTTGTATTATAAGAGTGGTAACATTTGTGTTCTTGCTCTTCAGGGACCCAGAAGGACTCAGAGTTTTCTACTACCTGGTCCAGGATCTCAAATGCCTTGTATTCAGTCTCATCGGCCTCCACTTCAAAATCAAGCCCATCTAACTACCCGGTTGCTTTTATTCTGAATGAAAGTGATATTTTAGTTATTGTTTGAGCTATTTTCAATATTTGTATATTGCTTGGTGGTTTTGCTTTTTTTTTTTTAAATAAAAACTTGTTCAACTGTTGATTCACATCACTTTTCCATTTCAAAACCTTTTAAGCTGCAAAATAGATTTTCAAAAACCTTAATGGTGATATCGTACTCTAAATAGGTACTTTCAAATAGAATGTATAATATGTACACTACTGGTTTGGGGTTGAAGACTTTGTTTTTTAAGGTATCTTATGGTCACCAAGGATTTTTTTTATCTCATTCAGTAAGCATATTATTCTAAAATTTAATATATATAGTCTTCAATGTCACATGAAACATTTCTTATCAATGTTGGAAACAGTTGTTGCTTAATATTTTTGTGGAAACCAAACCTCACAAATGTACACATTTTTCAATCAGATATTAGATTTTTTTTTTTAAATGAAGATTGTTACAATATTTGCAATCAGATTATTCATAGTTATCCATGTTCTTACATCTTATAAGGCACAGGACAGGTCTTTCAATTATTGTACATAATTAAACAATGCAGAATTTTGCAGTGTATGGAAGTACACTATTTCAAATACAATACATGTCAGGACATCAGCATTTCACAGATTTACCCAATACAATTACCAAGTTTTGCTTCTGGATCAATAGTTTCAGCTTGAGTTCAATACCAAGTAGTCATAGTTGTTTATCCACACAGTGCAAAGCTTATTACTTCTACCTTTAGCCTTTAATGATAAACATGTTACACCGATACTCTTTAATCCTTATCTAATAAAAGTAAAACATAAATGCTCTAAAGTCAGAGCATACCAAGTGCTTCACTGAACTTCAACACATTAAGTGCACTTTCAATTAATGGGTTTTCCATCAAGTACTGTGAAAATGTCTTCCAAGGACTTGTGAACACACTTAAGGAACTCATGAACATTTCTGGCAGGGTAGCTGGACACATTGCACCCGATCCATTCATCATGGACACCATAGCCCACTCCGAAACCATCAGGCACCACAGGAGCAAATCCGCCCAGACTGACTGCGGGGCTGGTAAGAGTACTGGTGGAGAGAATGTTGTGGTTTATTGCAGCATATGCTGGATCCTGGTAGAGACTGTGCAGGGCCATTCCTTTTGAATTAGCCAGGTAGCGCATGGCAAAGAGATGGCGATCAAATCCTTGACCTAGATGAAAATACACAAAAAATAAAAGACAATGATGAAAAACGCAAGTTGAGAGTGAACTAAAGATCTCATTTGATGCCACCCTCCCCCAAAAATGTAAAAGGATGAAAACTCATCATTTACTTAACCTCATGTCATTCCAAACCTGTTTGACTTCATTTTTTCTGTGAAACAAAGAAAGACATTTAACAAATGTATTTTTTTGTCCATACAATGACAATCAGTTGGGTCTATGCTGTTTTGGACCACAATGACTCCCATTATATGGACAAAAACATTTTTTTTTTAAATATCTTCTTTTGTTATCCACAGAACAAAAGAAAGTAAGTCATGCAGTTTGGAACAGCCTGACAATAAGTAAATTATGACAGAATTGTCATTTTTAGGCAAACTGACCCTTTTTTTCTTGCTCAATACTGATTAAAAAAGACGTCTTGCTAAGATAAACATCAGTCCCCCGCCCCCTTGAATGACAAGACACCTCATGAATATGCACTAACCCATTGCTGCCTCTTTAGTGAGCTGCCCATGGTATTTGGAGCATTCATTCAACAGCCCCTGTAACTGCTCCACAGTGTGCTGTCCAGGCTGCTCAACAAATGCCTTGGCACAGCGCTTTGTGTGGATGGTAGCAGGACGTATGGTTTCTGTGCGCCCATGTTTGAAGGCTGCAGTGCTACACGACTCATATGTGGCGACCGTCTGGCCGTATTGCCGTAGGAAGCCCATCTGGAAAGCCAGCTGAGCGATGGCATCTGGACTGAGCTTCTTCTTCTTAAGTTGCTCCTTTCCACCTTTCTTGAACTCCATGGCGTCGATGGTGAGCTTTGACACGGCAGCCTGGAAGTTCTCTTTTGCTTTTGTGATTCCAGCTTTTAACTCATCAGTGAGTTTAAACTCTAATCGGCGCACCGCAGAGGAAGAGTCCACCGCTGCAGGCTGGGATCCAGGCCCGACCAAAGGCTTCTCCGTGGTGTCCTTGAAGACTTCATTCTGGAAGCGAAGAACGGCCACGCCGTCACCCCAAGAGTGCTCAAAATTGATGGCCGCCTGTCCGTCTTTCGCCAAGATGATACTGAAGGACTTGTCGTACCAGCGGTTGCAGCCGTCTCCATGAAGCATGTTGTGGGAAATGTGAATATAGTCTCTCATAACCTCCTCATCCAGGCAGAGGCAGAACAAAGCACTGTCTACTAAATGCAGAGCTTCTCCATTTCCAGCATCCAGTAATTTCTGTCTTAACCCTGCCCAGGTGTCTCTATTCTCACTGGTTAGAACGCCCAAGGGGAATGAAGGAGCTTTTGTGGGGTCTGATAGGATGTATTTCAAATGAGCTTGCACCTCGGCAGGCTTTATCAGGTTGCCGTCCCGATCTAGAGCATCAAACACATATAGGTTGCCTCGCTTTACTACAAGGAGGTGGCGGCCCTTGTTGTCTGTGAGGAGCTCGTCGCGTGTGTACTTGGGTATACGTGTGGAGTTGAAGAGGCGGAAGTATTGGGACATATCCAGAGGATAGGCATTCACCATGTAGGCTCCAAACCATGAGATAGAGGGGGGTACCCATCGGATCAACCTCTTAAAACTATCGGTGTCACTCTTGGCAGGGTTTAGATGAAACACTTCTGGCTCGAGTAGACCAGCACGAAGGGTTTTCATGAACCGGACGGCAGAGCACACCATGTTTGTGGCTCGCACAAGCTGGTCGTTGTACTCGGGTTTGGGGTCAGGGTTAAAGGACATGAAGGGGTTGAAGTTGAGCACAACAGACTCTCGAGCAGACAAGTACATGTCAAACCATGGAGCTACAATGCAAATGGGAGAAATTCGTTAATGATGTTACAATTAAAACTAATAATATTAAATTGTTCTTTTTATTACTACATCTCCTACCTGATATATAGCTGGTGTGCTTCTTGTTTTTGTCTAATGCCACAAGTTCTTCATGTAACTGCTTGCCTACACCACTCTGGAAATCATTTGTTACTTTCTCTGTATTACTGACAGATTTAGAGGGAGCAGAAGTAGATAGAAAAATGTTAAAACATTAAAGGGTAATTAGAAAATGAAATGAATAAACTGATATAGATACTTTTGGCGTACCTGTACTGTTCATCATTCAGCAGGGGTCTTTGAGCTGCCAGATACCTCCGTATTGTATCTTCCAATTTTGGCACTGGTAGTCTATAAAGAACATGTAAAATTGATAAATTTTGGGATACATATCCATTAAAATTGATCATTCTTATAATTGTTATTCTATTTATACATGGTATAATTATTTACTGATTTTATTTAAATAATGATTTTTTAACAATGTTAGTGAATGTACACTACAATTCAAAAGTTTGGGGTCAGTAAGTTTTTTTAAAGAAATTAAGTGTTTTATTTAGCAAAGATGCAATAAATGAATCTAAGGTAACAGTAAAGATATTTATAAGGACATAAAAGATTTCTATTTCAAATAAATGCTGTTCTTGCGAACGTTCAATTGATCAAATAACCCTAAAAAAGTATCACATTTTCATGAAAATATTAAGCAACTGTTTTGAATATTGATGTTTCCTCAACACCAAAGCAGCATATTAGAATGATTCTGAAGGATCATGTGACACTGAAGAAGAATGGAGTAATGATTCTGAAAATTCAGCTTTGCTTTCACCAGCACCATTTAAAAATATATATATTAGATGAAATTGTAATAATATTTCACAATATTCCTGTTTTGATAGTATTTCAGACTTTTTTCAAAAACATTTTAAAAGCTTTTAGGTGGTAGTATACACAGCATCACAAACCAAATACAATTTGATTACATTTTTAATCTAAGATTATTACATTTTATTATATTTTAGATTGCTTGAATGTAAATCTTCCTCTACAGTTCACCACGGAACAATAGTGAGGGAACTAAATTTAAGGCAAGGGGGTATATTTACGTGTGACACCGTGTCCCCATCCCCCTTGCATTGACTTTGCACTTTCACCTACATTCTCTAATATGACCTAAAACTGTCGTAGACAAAAAAAAAAAATAATGATAATGTATTTACAGCTAAAATCAGATTCAACATCAAACATGCAATATCAAAGCACAGCTAAATGAATTCTATGAAGTGATTTATATATCATGTGTGTGATTGCATGCCATTCTCCTACCTTGGTAAACTCTTCTGGTAGTGCATGGTCGGGACGACACTTTTGCGTAAATACTCAATCCCAGCTCCATCCTTACTGCTGTATTTACGCCGAGTGCTTAGAACTGACAGGGCAGGGTTATTCCTTAACAGCTTGAATTTGCTCAGTGTTGAATTATATTGCGTACAGAGCAAACATGCCATCATACAACTTGTAACTTAAGGAGTTATGATCTGCGTATTATTTTTAAGGCTCAACTTCAAATTCCAACCTTCTGTTTAATAGCAAGCTGCGAAGACACTGAATGAATGCAGTGTGTCTGACAGATCCTGTCCCTGTCGGTACGGCCAACAATAATTAGCTACCTGTCTTCTCTTACCTTTCTATTTAGAACAAAATCTCAACAAACGTAAAAAAGGGATTTCCTAAGATACTTTTTATTAGCTGCTTAACAAACAGACAAAATTTCTGATTTTAATGTTTGTTTACTTCCGGCTCACCAACTATTACCTTTTTCAAAATAAAAGTCCAATCTATATAAATAGGGCATATTTGCATACAAACCATATGAAGAATTTATTTGCAAAAAACAGATAACTCAATTTTTACAAATGTTCAAAAATCACGTTTTTTTATTATGTTATTATCTTTTTATTGTGTTAGCTGTTTTTTAAAGTTGTTTTTAAAACCTAGTAAAAATAACCCAACTGCAGTTTTATTGAGATTAATTGGAAGCACAATGAAAAAACATGATTTTTGAGAATTGTTAAAAACGGAGTTATCTGTTTTTGCAAATGAACTCTTCATAATAGTCTGATGAAGAAATTCAATTGCATTTTTCATTATGTGTTAATTAAATTGGAACTCTCACCAAACAACACAAAATAAGAACGTTCCCCAGAAATAAAATAAAATAAAAACTTTATTTAATTATATTAACTTCGGATATTTATTACATTTCCATATATTTTGAACACATTTGAACACGCACCCAGGCTATCAAAGCGTGAGACCACAAGCTCCGCCTTTTTGTGCTGATTCTTTCATATGATTGGTTCAGCCACAGATGCGCAGAAAGATGATTGGTCATCGGATGTCCCTTTGGGAAGCTGTAATCGGCGGACAGCATCAATGGGAATCAGCCATCAGGCGCATTGCCAGCATCATCTGGACCGATTGTGCTGGAAGTGCGACATAATTCTCCATATTTCGTTTAAAACCTGGTCGAATGTATATAGATTTATTCGAAATTAAAATTGAACCAAGTAATATAAGATAATGTGTACAAAACTTCACATTTTAGGGACGCACAGGCGTAACGTTATTCCTGCAGCGGTTCATCGCTGTGTGAGTTGATAGTGGGGGTGAAGCGCTCATCCTCCTCCTCAGCTGTCGCGCTCTGTAACCAATTGTACATTTCAGCTAATATATGATTCTCATTTAGAGCATAAAACACCTGTCGTCGATATTACAGATAGCTTACATCTCGGCCGCTCAGACCGTGCATGCTGTCAGCATTGCAGTGTGAGGGTATTTAACATCTTGCAGAGGTAAGATTATTTGGACATTGCATGTCTACACAGCACAGCATTAAGGTATTATAACAAATATATTCAGAGTACCAACAAGGATGTTTTTCTTTTCCTTCCTGATGAAAATAGATTTCTGTTATGGAATCCTAAAAACATTAAATCTATTTCTAAAAGAGCTGTTGCAATCATCACAAATATGTGTGATGGGATTCATTATTAACCCTGAGATTGATTTGACAAACACTATGTTCTGACCTCAATTCAGCCTCGATCTTATCTGTACCTTTGAGGCTTGCCCATAGCATCTGTCAGTATTTAGACCAAATGCATTGACATTATTGATTTGATTATTTAAGGTACAACATCTAATTTATGTTATTTTATTTTTCAGTGTCTAATAGTCAAAGCAATGGGAGCTCTAAGCAAACAGAAGTTCTTCCAGGAACTGGGATCTGGTTGCTTGATTCCGACTGTCCAGCATGGTCTGGAACAAGTATGGCAGCTGTTACTCATCTGCCTAGTGTGTAGGCTGTTGTGGAGATTGGGTAAGAGGGTTTATACAACACATGGCATGTACTGTAATCTTTTAATGCAATTAAACTAATAATTATTTTAAAATAATGATTTACTTTCCCTCATGTCATTCCAAACACTTCCTTTCCTCTGTGGCACTTGTGTAGGGGAATAGTGGCCAGATGTTTAAAGCACCAACAAGGACAAAAATACTATTAAAGCAGCAAGTTGGTCTTGTACAATGTACAATATCTTAAGTCTTTTGAAGCCAAATGATAGCTTTGTGTGAGGACAGCTACGATCACCATTCACTTTCATTGTGTGATAAAACACTTTCCAGATTCTTCTATAAATAACTTACTTTGTATTGCATGGAAAGAATTGTCATGTTTGTGGGAACTACTTCTAATACTGAAGTACAATTACAATAATAGGTAATTAAATGATGTTATGTTACAAATGATTTTTAAGCTGTACTTCCTCTCTCAGGTCTGCCCTCTTTCTTGAAACACCTGAGTACAGTGGCAGGTGGTTTTTATACTCTTTACCTATTCTTCGAGCTGCACATGGTTTGGGTGGTTCTTCTCAGCCTCCTCTGCTACCTCATCCTCTTCCTGTGCCGCCATACGAGCAGCCGAGGGCCATTCCTGTCCATCACGATCCTCATCTACCTCCTTCTGGGGTATGTAGATACATCCTCTCATGCTCATCTGTTTCTACATTTTTTCATTTTGCCAACAGTGTTGGGAAGGTTACTTTGAAAAAGCAATAGGTTACAGATTACAAGTTACCCTATTTAAAATGTAATAAATAGTGTAACTATTTCAGTTGCTTTATTAAAGTAATGTAACTGATTACATTTGATTACTTTTCTACATTTCTAACAAAAGTTTTCAACTGTTAATTATTTTCTAACATTTAAAGCAGGCAGGGTTAACCTTTCAGTAGTACTCAAAAGAATGATTCATGTCAGACTTTCAAAATTCTTCATTCTTGAATCAAGATTATAATTTTTAAATTTAAAACACAGCCAGCACAAAATCAGACTTTAGCACCTCTTTTTACTTTGAGATCGTTCTGTGGTTAGATACAGATTTAAAATTATAACAAGAAATAGTAAATATTAAGAAAATAAGCATTCAGATATAACTCCCTTTGTAATCGTTAACATTTTCATAAGTAACCTGGTGAGTCAGAGATACAGTGTTAAGATTCTGTTCTTTCTATTTTAGAGAATTGCATATGATGGATACAACAACCTGGCATAAAATGAGAGGTCAGTCTTTGATGTTGTTTTATTACCAGTCCAGGCATCAGTGACCATTAGACCATGATTGTATAGATGATTTTGTATACTAGATTGTGAGTAAATTTGAAATGAAATACTTGTTGTGGTCATGCAGGTTCCCAGATGGTAGTGGCCATGAAGGCAGTTTCTCTTGCCTTTGATTTGGACAAAGGCATAGTGGAGAAATTTCCCTCTCCAGCGGAGTTTATGGGCTACATTTACTTTGTGGGGACGGTCATCTTTGGGCCTTGGATCAGTTTCAGTAGCTACATGGATGCGGTAGAGAGTCGAAAACTTGTGAGTCTCAAATTTCGCTCTAATACAAATAAGAATTAAAGAGGTTTAAGAGCATTACAGGTTCTTCTACCAGCACTTTACCGTGTCTATATGATCTTTTTCAGAGTGTCTCCTGGTTTTTGAAGTCAGTCTTCAGCTGTGTGAAGAGCCAGCTCTGTCTGGTAATTTCCAACTGTATTGCACCCTATCTCTTTCCTTATTTCATCCCGGTCTTTGGAGACAAGCTGCTCCGCAAGTGAGTATAAGTTTGAGTTGAGTAAAATTATGTAGTTATTCAATGAGCAATGAGATTAATAGAAATTATGGATCGATTCTTCTACTTCTAATATCAAACGTGTTAATCTTAATTGTTGCGTTGCTATCTGTGGCTTAGTTTAAAATTTTTGACTGATCTGTTTTCATATTTTTTCCTCAGCAAGAAACGAAAGATGAGGTATTGTCCTACTTATATTATTTACATAAAGTTTAATTATGAGGAATAAAGACAAATTAATACAAGCATAAAACATGCGTCTGCTAAATTTACTTGTAAAAAGAATTAATTCTGCTGGGTTTGAGATTTCTGTATGAATTGATTTTTATTTTATCTGCTTCTTTCTATTTATTAAATACAAAAGTTTATTAATGCTTTTTATTTTGTATTTCAATGCAGGGGCTCTATTAAAAGGTAGGCAATGCACAGTGTTAAACCTCAATAGTTTAATGTCTCTGTGGTTGTGTGATCTGTGATAACCTTCAGCTTTGTGATTCTCCTCATCAGGTGGCTACAGGCCTATGAGAACACCCTGTCCTTCCATTTCAGTAATTACTTTGTGAGTTACCTCGGTGAGACGACCACCACACTGGCAGGTGCTGGCTTCACAGAGGAGAAGGACAATCTTAAGTGGTTTGTATAAATTATACAGATTTAAACACTGTCAGTGTCAGAAATTAAACAGAGGTAATTAATTAATATTAATACAGGTAATTAATACAGGTCAACCAGTGGCAGAAATGTCACTGAACGTGACAAATATGCCTCATTATCAATTCCTTTTTTTTTTTTTCATATATCTGGTAATCTAATTAAATAGGCTTAAAATGTAGTTTAGTATGTTTAGTGTGGTTTTAGTCAGCTCTGAAGACACTGATGTGACTTACTAATCATTTTATATTGTTTCAATTAAAGCACCAGTTTAGACTGTTTATTGTATTTAAGAACACCCTTAAAATGAATCATAGGGTGCAAATATTGTTATTCATTTTAAATATCAATTAAATTATTATTATTTTGGTAATACAAATGTTTGTAGTTGTTATTTCTGACATCTCTATGATTAATATCACTGAAAGTATATAATCGCCCTTTACTTTTCTTCTGATCTTCCCTCATTTCTGTCTCACAAACGCTCTTTTTTAATGCCATTTCTGTAATTTCAGGGACTTGACAATAGCAAAGCCGCTAAATGTAGAGTTTCCCAGGTCTATGGTTGAAGTAGTGACTTCCTGGAACCTGCCCATGTCCCGCTGGCTTAACACCTGTACGTGTTTGTTTGATTTATTATGTTATTTGATTTTGTGTATAGTGTTGTATTGGTTTTAATACACTTGAAATTAATTAAATGTATTTTACCTCCCAAAAGACTTAAATGATAGCATTTTATTTAGAGCAGACATTTGTGTATTTTCTTTTACCTCCAAATATTTGGGTAAGTCACATTCTCCACCTTATTTTTTTAAGATGTGTTCAGGAAGGCTCTCAAATATGGGAGCTTCACAGCTATTATCTTGACATACACAGCAAGCGCCCTGCTACATGTAAGTGCATTTTTGCTTATTGTTCATTTGTCAATATATTGATTATTTAATTTGAATTGTCTGCATTTTTTTCTCCGGCTTAAGTACGGTATTGTATTTCTGTGCCCACAGGGTTTAAGCTTCCACATTGGGGCAGTATTATTTACATTAGGGTTCATAACATATATTGAACACGGTGAGTATCTGTTCAAGCATTATCTGTAAATCTAATAATTCTTTAAAATGTTTTAATCAGTTCAAAAGCATTATGTTTAGCGGTTCAGCTGACTAATGCATCCTTTCATAGTATTAATCATCTTTCAGCTTGGATCTTGGTTGTGTGTTTAATGGACTGTGTCTTTATTCTGTGTTTTAGTTCTTAGGAAAAGATTGTCAGTCATTTTAAATGCATGTGTCCTCTCCAAGAGATGCCCATCTGACTGCAAACACAGACATACAAAGGTGCGTATGCATCATTATGGCTGTAGAATAAATTGTGTGAAAGGCAAAAAAGACCATAAAAAATGTAAATGATAAAAAAAAAACATCTTTTGATAAGCCTTTACTAAGTTATTAACTTGTAAAATATTTTAGATATCTTAGAAATTTGTACCATTTTATATTATCATTTCAAAAGCGAAAAGTTCTTTAAAAAATTTTAAACTTTTTTTTTCCTCTAGGAATTTTGGGTATATTTAATTAACGGGACTTTTAGCATGTTAGCAGTACTACATTTAACATACCTGGGCTCAATTTTTGGCTCCAGCACAGATGACACGGATTCTGATGAGGTACAACTTACTTTTTCTGAAATCTTATGTCCCCTGCCTTCTGTGTAAGTTATTATTTATATTAGTTACATGACTTAAATGATTTTCTTTTGTCTACAGGACAGTATGGCCAACCACACCATTGAGAAATGGACACAGCTCAGCTGGACAAGCCACTGGTTGACCTTTGGCCTTTGGGTCCTGTATCGCCTTGTTCTATAAACACTGAGACCTACATAGACGAGGAGAGATGGGGAGAGGATAGCAATAACTGTGATTGGATATTTTATATGGTTTTACTATAGAGGAGTAGTGGCCGTTTAAGCCATCACTGTGAACTCTGGATGAACACGACTGCGGCCCAGAGTCCTGTAATCAGGAAAAACTAATGTACAGGTAATATTGATCCACACCATTGGACCACTGGATATTCTGAAGTTTTCTAAACTACCTAAAGTAAAGAAGCATAAAGACTAAAAAAACCCAGCAATCCTCAGTAAGTGTGAACATGCACTTGATATTCATAGCCATTGTTAATGAATTGATCAAGATTTGAGGACTTATAGATCTCGTAGTTGTAGTTGGTTTTGTTTGATGGTTTAGGATAATTACTTCTTAATCAGAAAAGAAGGTAAATATTTTCAGTGCTTGTTTCAGAAGCTCAAATTGCACAAATAAAATTTGGTCTGTTGCGTTTGTTTTGTTTTTTCCCACTCCCAAATGGAATAACGAATAATACTTATGCTTATTCACTACAGCACATATCATATCATGCTGCGATTCACAATTGTATTTTGCTCATTACAGTTGTCACGTACAACAAACACGCCATAAAACAGGGGTCACCAAACTTGTTCCTGGAGGGCCAGTGTCCTGCAGAGTTTAGCTCCAACCCTAATCAAACACATCTGAACCATCTATTCTTCTTCTTCTGATATATACTTGAAACTTCCAGTCAGGTGTGTTGAGGCAAGTTGTAGTTAAACTCTGCAGGACACTGGCCCTCCAGGACTGAGTTTGGTGACCCCTGCCATAAAACCTCCTCATAGGGCTCTGAATAAACATATGATAAATTTGACATCCTCTGTTATGTATGATTTGTATGAAATAGTGACAGTAATTCTCTGGGTGACTTTGAAAGTTAAAACCCTTTGAGACACTCAAAAGAGAGTGTTTGCTTGTTCTTATATTTAAACTTTAAAAAAAAAAATGTATTAACAAGAATACAGATTGTGTTTATTTGTTTTCAGTGTATTTATTTTAATCTTTGGCATCGTATTATTGCTATTTGGTAGTAAAGAGTTATTTATCACCATCATCACAATGAATTGGCTGTTTTTTAGTGCCAAACAGAACAATAATCACTAATAGCTGATTAATTACAGGTATGTTCTTATATTACTTTTCATTTTATTTATCGTGACATTTAACACGCAACACATTATCTACTGAAGCACCCTGTTGTGAATCCATCCCTATACTTTTATTAGTGAATATTAAATAAAGAGTTCAAATTACATTGATGATTTTGACTGCATTATGTATGTCTGACTGCCAAACTCTTGATAATAAAATTTTCATTCAATTTTGTAATCTTTTCCCAGTTTTTCTTGTCATACATGTGCGCAGTGTTTTGTCTTTACAGCAGGGGGCAGCAGCGCGCAAGCATTTGGACAGCGCAACCTTGCGACAGAAACTGAAGCAAAACCCACTACAAATGGGACAACATGGCGATGTCCTCGGGCATGTCACTCTTTTGCCGTTTAACGGGCAGATCTTTAGGGACCGTACTCGGTCACGGCCGTGGAAAAACTCTCACAGCTCGGAGATGGTATATCAGTGCCAGTGCAGGAAACCGTGAGTAATGCATGCTTTCCGTGCACCTCAGTGTTGACTCCAGTCAAACCGAGAGGTCAGAGGAAGTGAGATCATATTTCACGCCAGATATCTCCCTTTTTTATTAAATATTATCACCTGATGTGTGTACGGAATCTCAATAATGTGAAATGCAAAACATTTGAAAACACAGCGTGCGGTAGAGTCACGTGTCTCAGCTGAGATGCCAGTAGATTGGCACGAGCTAAGAATAGAAGCGCAGGTCAGTGTAACTAACAGCGCAAATGTCCATCATCATCATCATCATCATCGTGATCTTGATAAAATCCCAACGGGAACATAATGTTCTCTCACAAAAATACTTAGTTTTCTTCTATCCATTCCCAAATTACAGTTCTTCATGATACCAGAGAAATATCACGTACAGCTATTGCTATTCTGATTATGGTATCTCCTTCATACAGTTATAAGCTTTCAGAATATTTCTGGAATTTTTATAACATTTACAAAAAGTACTACTAATAGCTAAGAGGTGTAATACCTTAAGTCCTCATCCCTACTAAAACCAGCCAATAGACTACTGACCACTTTAAATTAATAATTTATTTAATCAGTTGTTTCTATCTTTTGCTGTAGTAGGAAATATCAGTTTACATTTCCAAACATTCATTATGCCATTTAATTGTAATTCAGTGAGATTTTGACTCCAGTCTGTCTGGAATGACGTGAAGAAACAGAACAAACTGAGACAGACTAAACTAGGGGTGTGCTCAAAATATCGATTCTTAGATACATACCGATATAATAAAAAAAGATACAGTATCGATATTCTAGCCCTTAGTATCGATACTCCGCCCAGCCATTAGGGGGCGCAGCGGCGCCCGCGAGTTTCAAAAAACTCATGGAAAATGTTAAAGCAAGATGTAGCATTTAAGTGATTTCATAGTGAAATATGTTATGGCAGTACATGGTGTCACAAAAAAGAATTATAAGAAGATTTAATAAGAAGTTAAGAATAATAATAAGAAGATTTTGTGCTTGTGTGAGCTCAGACTGTACCCTTGGAAAGTTAAATGTTGACTTGTGGTAATTTCCAGATTAATACAATTTGTGTACAATTAATCAGAGCACTTAAAGTTGCAAATATTTAAGCAAAATGCACTTTGTTATAATGCACTTTTGTCTTCAATAAATTGAAGAAAAAGGCAGAGTTCTGTTTGTTGAGTAAATGTGTTCAGCATTAACTAATTGGCTCTGGCCCATGTATTTTTATTGAATCGTATCGAATCGTGTCACATTGTATCAAATTGTATCGAGACAGCTCTGTATCGAGGTACGTATCGAATCGTGACCTGTGTATCGAGGTATGTATCGTATCGCCAGGTTCTCCAAGGTATACAGCTGTGGCAACGTCTCCAAGATACTTCAAGAGAGCTAATTGCAAAGCTATTTGAAAAACGATGCACAAGTGGTCACACCAAATGTTGAATTAATTTAGTTAATAGAAGTTAAATGACAAAGAAAATCTATTTATGACATTATTTTTGACAGCATCCTCATTTTGCAGCATTTTTACACAAGTGCCTAAAACTTAACAGTACTGTAGTTTTGCAGGTAGGTTTCTAAAGTGATAGTGAATAATTAGCATATTTATTTAACTTTACATGGCACTAAATTGTACTTCAATGGAATTACAATGGTATCAGTCAAAATAAATGAAAATTGCATGGTTTATTATTTTGGAAACAATTTAAAATATGGTCCAATTCGTCCGTGCATTAGTTAACATTAAGAATGTGTAATCTATTATTTATAATAATTTAAAATAAACAATATTGTTGTGTCTTGTTGCTGTTGTTGTATTTATGTGTGCACTGTAAGCAAGCATCATTACCAAATTGCCTGTGTATGCAAGCACACTTGATGATAAAGCTCTTTCTGATTCAGATTTTTAAAATTAATTATTAATCTTTGTTAAAATACAATTCTAGTTCATTAATGTTAACATGGACAGCTTTTGATTTGAAAAATGTATTAACATTAATATTAACAAGTGCTTTAGAAGTATTGTTCATTGTTTTTTCACATTTACCAGTGTAGCTAACTAATATTAATGAAACTTATGAAAACTTATTGTAAAGTGTTACCATTATTTTATTATTGCACAACTGATGTTATAATATTTATACAAAATTATTTTGTTTAAATTTTGATAAACCAAAAATAGTTTATCAATATAATAACCACCATTTGAATGATTTATTTATAACAGATTTGCAGTTTAAGCTTGATGAGCGGACTTCCCACAGCAGCCTGGACCTTTTTAAGAAGGACACGGGCGTTATCTATCGAATGCTTGGTGTGGACCCCTCTCTCGTGCAGGACACCCCTCTCCGATTCCGGGACTGGGCTGTGGTTCTTGCTGACTCCCACATTGATTCTGGACGGCACTACTGGGAGGTGACGGTTAAAAAGTCCCATGAATTCCGGGTGGGCGTGGCCGAGGTGTTGACATCACGTGATGAATGCGTGGGCACCAATTCCAGTTCATGGGTGTTCGCGTTTGTCCAGAGGAAATGGTTTGCTATGACCACTGGCAAGCAGGTCCCTGTGCCGTTGGTGGGGAAACCCGATCGGGTCGGGCTCTTGCTGGACTACGAGGCTGGGCGGCTCAGTCTGGTGGACATCCAGAAAGCTGAAGTGGTGTACACGATAAAAACACAGTTCCGCTCACCCATCTGTCCTGCGTTTGCACTCTGGGATGGGGAGTTGCTCTCACACTCTGGACTGGAGATCCCACCAGGGCTTTAGTGACTCTTGGTCATTCACACATGAATGCTACATGCCTCTTAATGGATAGAGAAGGAGAAGTAGGGGCCTTATAAAAAGACTAAGAAAGTTAGTGGGAACATAGCTGTTTTTTACTGCCATTAAACCAGATTTGAGCAAGATTTGTCTGTTCAGCTGGCGAAAACATCCTCTCTGTGTACTATTTGTGATATGCAGATGAACTAATGAATCCATATATGCACATAAATACTTATTGCTTAAAAGTCATTTCTCATTTTGCATCGGTGCCCAAGTACAGTGTTCAGAGAAGTTTTTCAATAATAAAAAAAAATTCTTCAATTATTTTTTATTTACAGTTCATACAGACATTTTTTCTTGTCTCATTTCATGTCATTCTGTCCATCTTACACTTTCATATGGAACAAATACACTCCTTTAACTATACAAACTTTTTTCTTTTTTTCTCTCAACTCACAGTTTTGTGTCCAGCAATAAAGTGTGTCCACGTACCAAGTTTTAAATGCATTCATTTCTGGCAAAATACGCACCAGATGCTTCCCAGGCAGGTTCAGTTAAAGCTTTTGTGCCTTATTTTAATGTAGTGTCTTTTAAATTATGTAATACCTTACAAAAAAGTCTATAAACTGGCTTAAGAAATTCAAACATTAAAAATAGTACAAATATACAAATACATGCTCATAATGTTAAGGGAAAGATTATTAATAACATGGAAAGATTTGCCATACGAACAACTGGGCTAAAGTTCACATTATACTGGCTTGCTAACCTAACGGTAATATGAGGTTTTAATGACATTTCCAGTATGGTTATCTCATAAATAATCTACTTTTTAAAGTGCATGCATGCTTTTCTTGATAGCTAGCCTACTAAATTTACATTTGTACTTTGTACTTAGTAAGCTAAAGGCAGATTCACAAAAATCTTCCTATGAAAGGAGCCAAGAAAGTGATTAGGATAAATTCCAATAGGTTTAAAAGATGGTATAAGCAATTTCTTGAGTAGTTCTTAAGAACATCTTCAAGAGCAAACATTTCTCAGCCCTTTATATTTTATGATTGTATACTAGTTTGCTAGTATAAATAGTAGTTAAGAATTTTAATCTGAAGTAAGTTTTGTGAATCCAGCTCCTAGTTACTGGCTTCCAGTTAAGGATGTGTTTTAATATAAATATCCTTCTGCGGTGATAAATGTGAAGGGAAAGGAAGATTCTGCATTTCTAAATTGGTCCAAGCACAAACCAAACTGTCCTTGAGGAGTTGTACCAGAAATTACCTGGAAGTTTCATAATCCTACAGTAGACTTAATGGAAGTCTAAGAGACTACAGTAATGGCCATCTTAAACCATCAACAGAAGCTAGCTGAGGTCTACATGTAGCAGAGCTTTGGGTTTGAATCTCAGTAACACCTGCGCACACCCACTCAGCATGTCCTTACACGGGATTCGTCAGAAATCTCACACCCACATGATTCCCTGAAGTCATGAGAGACTGACGTTTGGGATGTTCATGGTAGTTCTTGCTCATACTAAACCCTCCAGAGTCTCCATACTCTTCAGTTCATCTGCGTCCATGGTGGAATCAGGACACGCACCTGCACTGAGCTCTTCTGGCATTAGTGTGTGTGTGTAAATGCTCTGGTACTCTTGTAGTATCTTAACCACGGTGCTGTGCCCAAACTGCATAGCGTCATCGAGAGGTGTGTTTCCCCATCTGAAACACAGATGCATTTTAATAAAGAAGACAAAAACAGACCAGAAAAAGTGCAAGAGTGGGGAGTTTTGCCGTACCTGTCCTTTGCATATGGGTTGACTTTGCAGGTATGTGTTAAAAAACTGATTGCATCCAAGTGCCCTGAAATCAGAGTTTTAGATAAATTAATAAATGACTTGTTCATTTTCACCCAAAAGTGGAAATTGTGAAATTTAAAATAATTTAAAATGCGATGGCAAAGCTACATTTTCAAAAGCCATTAATCCAGTTTTCAGTTTCACATGATCCTTCAGAAATCATTCTAAAGCTGATTTGCTGCTCAAGAAACATGTCTTATCACTACTTATAACAACAATTTTTTTTTATGTAATCTGTGGAAATGGTTCTTTTTCAGGATTCTGCATAAATTGAATAAAAAGCTCAAAGAACAGCATTTAATTAAAACAGATACCTTTTGTGACATTATAAATGATTTACTGTTACTTTTGAACAATTTAATACATCCCTGCTAAATAAAAGTAAAAAATAAAAATTTCTGACCCTAAACAACTGAACAATACTGTAAATACACACAAAAAAAAATCCCAAAATGGCCTTATTACCTTCTGCTGAGGCCACATGTAGAGCGGTACGGGTGTCATAGTCAGTCAATTCCATATTAACTGCAGACAGAGCGATTCTGTGAAACAAATTAATATCTTACTGACCATTCTCATAAAAAAATCTTTGATTTATTTGCAATAAAAGAAAGAAAATTTTACCTCCTGAGAGCTGAAACATCACCACTGTAAGCAGCAAACATCAGATCCACCACAGACTTGTTCTGTAATATAAACATAATGATTGACTGATCACAACACTGAGCTAGATTCTAGCTTTTAACTTTAATTTGTTAGCACGGTGTGACTGAAATTTGGTCTGTGGTCTCACCCTCTCATGGCCTGTCTGTCTGCGAGGGTCTAACTTCTTCGCAAAGTGTCTCAGATTGTCATAGTTGTGGAAGTTAAAGAGGGAGACTAGCTCCTAAAAGACAAGCAAATTCAGTTAAAGGTCACACAGAAAAATAAAAACAAATAAAAAGAGAGAGACAAAAGCAAAGCTCATGAAAAAGTACCTGGCAGAAGTGAATGCCTCGGATGCTATTGCTAACACGGTCAAGAGCTGGAGACCAGCACATCACCCCCATGATATTAGGAACTACAAGCAGCACGGCACCAGACACCCCAGATTTAGCAGGCAAACCCACCTGAGGAAGAGAAACACAAACAATAACAGTGATTTTATTTAAGCAATTAGCTGAGGTTTAAAGCAAATGACTGAAATAGTTTCATCTAGCTGTAAAGTCCACTGTCTGTGTACTTCATCACACTGGGGAATTCTGCAAGAAATCAGTCAGCTGGGTGTGTGTGTAACTCACGTGAAAGGCAAACTGGCCGGAAAATTCGTACATGCCACACGAGTGCATGAGACTGAGAGTGTTGCGGACAGCCTCGGCACTGAGTACACGCTCGTCTGTGATTGGACAGATCCCTCCATTAGCTAATGTGGCTGCCATGACACTGCCAGACTCACATGTCACCTCAATAGAACACAGCTGGAAAGGAAAGAAAGACAATAAAGAGAACATTTTAGTGATTTAGTATGAGCAATAATAGCAAGTAACATTATTAAAGACAATTACGTGTCAGAGTGACAGCTGATTTACCTGAAAGTAGAAGTCAAGGGCTGCCATCATGTCAACTCCACTGGGAAAACACTACAGGAAAAAAAAAAAAAGCAGAGTAGCAGGTGAGAAATAAAAACCCTGTCAATATGCTTATGAAAATGACAGTGACCAAAGAGAGACTCACTCTTTTCTCTTTGAGATAATAGCCAATCGCATAGTTCCTGTCACCGGTCTCTTTCTCTGACTGGAAACTTTAAATATCACCAGAAAATGTTGTCACCGGAACATATTAGATAACAAACTGTAGTTTCACCTCTAAGAAAGTGTAATTTGATAGAAATAATGAGGTTGTATTTAAAACTCACGTGGCATTACTGAACCCAATGTATTCTCTGCCAGCCATTCTCTTCAGATAATCCATCATCTGACACACAAACAGAAATCAATATTTATAACAAGCGAGATAATAGCAAAGACCTGGGATAGTTCACATGGTGGAGATGTTGCAATTTACTCACAAAGTCAAATTTCTCTGCCTTGTTGGAACCCGGCTGTTATAGAGACAAAAAAGGAGAACGTGAGAGAGCATAGATTTAAAACTGAACTGCAATGACATGTTTTCAGATACTTAATTTCTAATTAAAAGTTAAAAAAAATGTAATGATAATTTAAATATATTTCAATGTAATTTCTAACTTGATAAAGTTGCAATTTAGTGCATTAAAATATATAAACTTAAAAGTGTAATATCAAATCAAGTACTTTATATGTGGTTTAGTATGTTAGTCAACAATCAATGGATTAGCCGATAGATTATTAAAACATGATTTAAAACTTCAAAGTAAAACTTTTAATTTGACACGATTACGTGCACAGAAGTGCACTTTTTAAAAGTTTATTAAGAAATAGTCACAAAAGTGTACTTTCTTTAAGTGGCCTTTTATTTTAATATTATACTTTAGTAATATCACACATAAAATTTAAGCTCACTTTTTAACAAGGGAAGTCCAGCCAATAAAATAAATGCAGGAGAAGAAGGCTGGTTTATAAGTAAATAAAGGTCTGTGTTTAAAATGACTTAAAAAAGGACTTTCTGATACTGTTTAACAATATAAATCGCACACAGTTACACCTCAAATATGAATTTTGAAACTATTAATTGCTTTAAAATGTACATTGCCAACGAGTTACTTCATAAGGCCTACACAGGTTTTGTAATTTATCAAGCATTTAAACTTACATTCTTGTGTTATATGTAGTTTATCTACAGTGTCTTTATTCAAAAATGTCAAAAACCTATTAGAAATTTCTGAGGGCTAACCCATGGCTAATGCTAATCCTTTTTAAGACAACAAACTGAACATCTCTACAGAAAGTCAGAAAGATCCAGAAGGAAAGAGTCAGATGTGAAACACATTCAACATTCACGACGTCCGCTCTAATTTAGTCAATGTGCTATAAATGAACTACATAAAAATAAAATTAGTGTCTGTTGGCAAGCAAAAAATAGCTAACAGTGATTCCAGTGACACAGTTTACTTTGGGACTGATCCAAAGATTCCTCTGCAAACAGTAATACAGTGGAGTATTTAGACACTTGGTGGCAGTGTGCACAAACGTGTACGGTAAAAGTGTGGTATGATATGATATCATACAATAACTGTCTTATCCTATAAAAATGCATGAAAATCTATAAAGGTTATGAGTTCAGTGAATATGTGTTATTGGTGTGAAACCATACAGCATCATAAAGGAGAGTAAATCTTATTTTCAAAGAAAAGATTTTGCAAATGTGGCCATGATCATGATCTGTCATTGCACAGTTCAGTTGCAGTGAACATGAAGTCAAATGACAGAGCATGAAGGACGAATATAAAACCAAATGATTCAACATGAACTGTTATTCCCTAACTGGTATTAGGGAAAATTACCCCACATATTGAGTTTCATATGTACTAAGATTTGATATTAAGGTGACCAGTTCCACGAGGTCCGAAAGGGAGTCCCATGTGCAAAGGTCAGCGCAATGCGATCACAGCTGTGAGATGTCTTCATCTTAAAAAGTACTCCCGTGTGTCTGTGCTCACTGATGTTGTGTAACATGTTTAAGGGCATAGGTCAAACTAGAAACTTGTACACTTTTGCACTTGAACTTGAAATAAAAGTGGGGAGTCCCTTAATTATACAAATAATTATGTATTTTTATATCAGTTCATTTAAACCACTGAAATCTTTTAGTCTTCCACTGCAGTCATACACCTTCAAGTAATTTTGAACATGTAGAAAATCTGACCCTATTTAATCATGCTTAAAGGCGTATTTCTCAGAACATCTTCTGATTGGCTGATCAGACACACCACTAGCTGCTCTTATTATGTCATTCTACTCCCCCTATTAAACACAAACACATACCTTGTCAGCTATTTAAAACCAGGTCAAAAGGAAGGGACATAAATACATTTGTCCAATTAAAAGTAGTTTGTCTATCATAGCAATAATTTCTGATATCAATGCAATACAGCAACGCTACTGAATTTTCTTTTCAAGGCTTGTGTCCCTGTAAAGGCAGGGGAAAAATAAAATAAAAAATGTGTGTGTCATGGCTGTTAAGATATCATTTTTTGTTTGTATTGTAATGTAATTGTATTGTAATCTCTTACCTTTAGGAGAGAGCTGATTACAATGGCTCCTGCGTTTACCATGGGATTATGGGGTTTATCTGGGAAATAAAAAGAAGTTGTCAAATTGACAAAACTCATTGTCAAAGGAGCATTATGCTCACTGGGAATGATTCCGTATCAGATTCATGTTCCTCAGTGGTGAGGAAATCCATTGATAAGATTCATACTGAAATAACTGATAACTGACAGCTGTTTTACAGATTCCTCTTATACCCAGACTTCATATGCAATAGAATGCAATGAACTTGTGATATCACTAATTTAGAGTCGTGCCATTGGTTTGAACCTCTGGAATTTCATCAAGGTCAAACAAGAGAAAGATTATAAAACACAACAAGTATGCTGACAATGTGTCATTTTAAGTGTTCAAATACTATTTGAGACCACTTTATATGGCCGTATCTTTGAGTGACAGCATCAACAAAAGAAATAAAACAGATTGTGATGGATTCTCACCCTCTTCATCTAAATAGAGTTTGTTGAATTTGAGGCCACTTGGTTCTTTCCCCACATATCTGTGCACAAGTTCAGTGCCGGTCTCGTGCACAGCCAGCGCATACTCCAGAGGCTTCACACATGACTGCAGACAGAATGGCATATTGGTGTCTCCAATAGCATGCCTATGTAAATAGGAAGAGATCACATTTAAGATAAAGTGAGTGAGAGGGGAAAGGGTAAGAAGACAAAATTACTATTGGTAATTTTGAAACATTTTTGAAAGAAGTCTCTTATGCTTAACAAGGCTGCATTAATTTGATCAAAAATACAGTAAAACAGCAATTTTGTGAACTATTATTACAATAAAAAAAAAATACTTTTAAAAATTTATTTTAAAATGCCATTTATTACTGTGATGGCAAAGCTGAATTTTCTGCAGCTATTACTCCATTCTTTGGTGTCACATGATTCTTTAGAAATCATTCTAATATGCCGAATTAATGCTCAAGTAAAAATTACTATTATTATCAACACTGAAAAAGGTTATGCTGGTTTAAATTTTTGTGGAATTTTCACTCTCATAACGATGTTTTTGATAAAGTGAAAGTAAAAAACAAAACAGAAGCCGACAATTTTGTATAATTAAATACTGCATTATGTATTATATATTTCACTGTCACCTTTGATCAATTTTTTGCATCCTTTCTGAACAATACTATTTAAAAAAAATTCAAAACATTTTCAATGGTAATGTATCTATGGTCAAAAATATTTCAAATACAGATATACATGTATGTACATGTGGAACATAAAGTTGTCTCATAATAACGATGTGTGTAAAGACTAAGTCTAAAAGTATATTTTACCTCTGACCATCCACAGTGCACAGAGAAACTCCCCACAGGTCTGGACTGAACTTAGCCAACTGAGGGATGTAGTTTGCAACCTGCACAAACACACATAGACAAATATGGATATGAGAGGTTGATATATGTTTGTAAACGTGATTCAGAAACAGTGATAAGGAAAATCAATGTCTTACTTTCCCTCCTTTCTGAGCCTGTGCGTTACAATACAGATGGTTTATGAGGGAGGTAAAGGACTCAAAGTCTGGAATGATGAACTTCCTTTGGAAAGCTTGAGTCAGAAGGACTATGTTACTGCCAACACATCTAGAAACAGAAACACACATATGCCCATGTGACACAACTGTGACTTAACAGCCACCTGTGATCTGTAATGTGCTAAGAGAGTTTTACATGACTGAAAATGAAATTTGATCCATGTTTATTAACACAGACTGAGCTGGTTCAAATGCAACTTAAGCGGTGCCTCACAGGAGTAACAAACACGTTATCGCTGCTTAGCATGGCTTCACACAAGCTTCACAGAACGCATGAACACACACATACAAACACAACAGGTGGTGAGTTGCATTTACCTCTGCTGAAGAACAGAAAGTCAGGTCAAGAATTTGTATGTGATGATATGCGCATGTGTGCGCATGATGAACTGACTGCTTGTATTTCCAGACATCCAAGAACATTGAGATATCATTTACCTGTAAGTGGCATGAGTGTGTGCACATATCATAACAGCTGCAGGTCATAAACTATAAGTGATGCCACGACATATCACAAAAACACACATACACACACACTCTCTCACTCTTTGCATTGCTGAATCAATTCTCTACTCACTTTCTGAACAGTTCTTGGTCCATCATTGCAGTTCCAACAGACTCTTGGACAGCTTGGTGGATCTGCCGCATGCAGTCTCTCAACCGGGGGTCAGAGGTCAGCAAGCCTGTACTTTTGAGTGCCTAAGAAAAACCAGAACACATATTCCAATACTGTTAATATTTCAAATATTGAATTGATAAATTGTTCAGTGAACAATTACTGCTTGAAAATTTTAGCACACATTCAAAGTTGAACTACTGGTTCAGGAAGCTATAACGCAAGTTATTTGATATTTTAAGTTGATTTACACCACTGATCAAAATCTTGGAGTCAGTATGTTGTTGTTTTTTTGACAGAAATACTAGTTTAATTATACTATTTATCAAGGACACATTAAAATTGATCAAAACTGGCAGCACAAGTGTTTTCAAAATTGATAATAAGAAATGTTTTGTGAACATCAAATCAGCACATCTGAATGATTTCTGAAGGATCAGATGACACTGAAAACTAAAGTAATGACCACTGAAAATGCAGCTTTGCCATCACAGAAATAAATGACATAAAAAAAAAAACATTTAAAATTGTAAGAATATTTCATAACATAAGAGATTTCTTTCAAATACATTTAAAAATATTACTGATCCCAAACTTTTGAACAGTAGTGTACTTGCGACTGAAACAGGACATTATTAAACAGAATAAGACAAGCTTTATTGGAATAACATGGATGCATTGTTAACAATAAGACCAGAAAGATATTAGATATTAAATATTAAAACAGTAAATAAAGTACATTTTAATTTTATGTTTACTTCATCATAAACTGAACCGAAACTTTATGGCACTGTGACATTCAGCTGTTGGGTATAGTAAAATAAAGAAATGCAGAGAATTATGACGAGTCCCAAATATACTTGCAATGATTGTAACATATGAATATCTTTAATCACATTTATTCATTTAGCTGACGCTTTTATCCAAAGCGACTTACAATTGCTATATATGTCAGAGGTCGCACGCCTCTGGAGCAACTAGGGGTTAAGTGTCTTGCTCAGGGACACATTGGTGTCTCACAGTGGATTCGAACCCGGGTCTCTCACACCAAAGGCATGTGTCTTATCCACTGCTAATCAAAGGCTACAAATATGAAGTTACTATAGTACAGTGCAACAGCGTTTACATTAGTCAAATGAAAGAGTTCATAATCAATCATTTGGTAGGAACATGTTTTATTCAGTCAGTGATATATAGCATTTCAGCGGTTGAAGTGCAGCTATGACCATCATATATAGACAAACCAACCCCATGCACATAAATTATAGCAATACACTTCTTAATGGGTGTCTATTTCTGGGTGGCATGTGTACTGAAATTCACACACACTGAAGGTGCAGTGCTATGTATGAAAATACAGAGATTAATGTGTTACCTTGGTTAAAACAGTCCATAATTTTATGTATTGCTCCCTGTAATATAAACTCAAACATCCAAATCTGGATCCACGTGTTTAGGAATAGGTATATTTATTATGGGATTTAATGGAGCTAGCCATTTTGCCCACACGTGGAGTCTATTTATAGTACCATTATATAACATCAAAGATTTATGATTATAACTTATGTACGAATAAATGTGTCTAATAATTTTTGAATAATACTAATAATTAATAATACTTTATTTGTAAGTCGCTTTGGATAAAAGCGTCTGCTAAATGACTAAAAGTAAAGTAAAAGTACTAAATGGAAATAATGTGGGTAGGCTACGTGCTGTTTATACCATGCATTTTATTCGCTTTCCCTCTCACTACAGTACATGCTGACTAAATCAAACACACATGCACTCTGTGATTATTAGTGCAACTCACAGCCAGGAAACGCGCCACTGAGATGTTCTCTTCTCCCTGGGTGATAGTGTAGAACAACAGGTCCTCCAACCCAAAAACCACCTTATTACTGCTTAAAACACAAAACAATACAGAAAACGTTTTACTCAACACATCTCATTTTAGAAAGATATTAACTCCTCTATAATCAAATTTTAAAAGCCCTTTATATTATCTCTATGGCAACACATCCAGCAGGTAAAGCCTCTGAGGATTATTTACCTGTACGTCGCGGCGTCCGTCTCTGTGATCACGTGCTGATGGCGCGGATGCTGGCCTGGAGATGCGCTCGAGTGCAGCAACCGAGCAGGTGAGCGTCTTCTGTACAAATTCCCCGCAACTCTCTCCCATTTTCCAGCGCTCCTAATGTGCAAAACACCAGCTCTGGACGCCCTTAGGGTCTTAACACAATGCATAATCAATGTCAAAAGTTTGTATTTCTAAACCAGCGACCTCTAAGAACTCTAAAACAGTCTGAATAAACCGCTCGTGTCTTATGCTTAAGAATCGCGTGCTTTCTAGTGAGTGCCAGATCTTCCAACGAGGCATGGGCGTTACTTCTGTTGACAAATTTAGCCGGTAACCGAGGAATCATAGGCAGGTGAGGACACGCCCCCTGGCGGATGTTAGGGGCGTGATGGTGAGAGAAAAAAACTATATGGCTCAATAGTAACTATGCAACTTAGGGCAGACTTACTGAGCTTGGGCCTTTTTCTGCTTAAAAGGTTTTGACACAAAATCAGACATAATAATTGCCCATTTAATCCCACCAGTAAAATTTGTGACCAAAATTTAGTTTTGAGCTTGAGGGGTCTATAAAGAATAAAAAATAAAAAATAAATGAAAATGCAGACCATTTGTGACCAATGGGAAAACATTATGAATAAGTAACTGATTGATTCACATTCAGTTACCATTCAGTTATTAAAATTGTATATATGAAGAACTTATTTGCAAAAACAGATAACTTAGTTTTATTATTTTCAAAAATCATGTTTTTTATTATGTTATCATGTTTTTATTGTGTTTTATTGTGTTAGTTAGGCCTAGCTGTATTTTTTAGTTATTTTTTTTACCTGATTGAGATTAATTGGAATGCACAATGAAAAAACATGATTTTTGAAAACTGTTAAAAACTTAGTTATCCGTTTTGTTTTCGCAAATGAACTCAAATATACACGTTTAAAAAATAAATAATATAGTAAATAAAAATACATTTTATTTGTATTATCATTTCCCTTTTTCCACAAATTGCAGAAAAGTCAGGAAAGCTTTTCATTGGGCTATCCAAAGAGTAATATATACACATGATCACATAAATGGGAAAAAATGGGATAATTTTAATGAACTTGCAGCAATTTATATAAATGTGTAATTACAAATGAGTATAGGTATATAACTATAAAAGTAAATATAGGTACTACACTTTTTACATCTCATTGCTGTAACAATAGCTATAAAACACTGCAAGGATGAACCTTGAGATACAAAAAGAACCTTGAATACACAGATAGGTATACCTGGAAATTACATTGAAAAAAAACCCCAGAAGAAAAGCTAGAAGAATCTTCGGTCAGAAAGTAAAATAATGTGTTATAAGGGTTGCACATATAAAATTTTAACAGTTAAAAATAAAAAAGCAATGCTCTCACGTTTAGGTGGTAGTAAGGCCAGTGGGGTCTCCCTGAAAGATGAAGCGGTTTTGAGTGGCAGAGAGTGGCTGAGGAAACTGAACTGATCCTGTTACAGCTGCAAAGTTATTGAAAAAATGTTGCTGGGTGGAAAGTTTCCATCACTGTCATACTCATGTCACAGAAGTGTTACTTGAGGTCATTAGGTGTGGAACAAAATTTTACAACTGGTCCCCTACAACCCCTACTTTGCTATGCCTGGCAAGTAGGCTAGATTATATAACAGAGGACCTTATTCAGCTCACCTCATCAACGGGCCTGAGACAACATTCCAGGTTGTTTTCATCTCATGATGGCCCTGAGCATACTACTGACATTCTAGACAGTCTGGGAAGTCATTTCTGAGACCTGGGTCACTGGGTCAGTATGACTCATGGCTTAAAGTCAACCTTGACTTTGGGTCAAAGTTACCATGTCCAGTGTGACCTTTACTCTGGTACCAGGTGTCACTGTATACCTATTCCATCTAAACTACTAAAAGAACTGCTTCCAGAAGTCATAGATCCTCTTTTGGCTATTATTAATTAATCATTGTCATTAGGATATGTCCCCAAAACCTTCAAATTGGCTGTTATTAGGCCTCTCATTAAAAAAACACAACTTGACCCCAAAGATCTAGTTAATTACAGACCGATCTCAAATCTCCCTTTTCTGTCAAAGATACTAGAAAAGTTAGTATCCTCACAATTATATTCCTTCTTAGAGAAAAATGGTATTTGTGAGGAATTCCAGTCAGGATTTAGACCGTATCATAGTACTGAGACTGCTCTCATTAGAGTTACAAATGGCCTGCTTCTATCATCTGATCGTGGTTGTATCTCTTTATTAGTTCTATTGGATCTTAGCGCTGCATTCGACACTATCGACCACAACATTCTTTTAAATAGACTAGAACACTTTGTTGGCATTATAGTCATATTCATTGACTATAGCTCAGCTTTCAACACTATCAAGCTGGCTTCTAAACTCACAGACCTCGGCCTAAACTCCTCACTCTGTGACTGGATTCAAGACTTCCTCACCGGCAGACCTCAAGTGGTGAAAGTTGGCCAGTTCACCTCAAACTCCATCACCCTGAATGTAGGAGCCCCACTGGGCTGTGTCCTGAGTCCCCTGCTTTACTCTCTCTACACGCATGACTGTGTGTCCTCTCACAGCTCCACATCTATTATCAAATTCGCTGATGATACTGTGGTTCTGAGGTAGAGAGACTCACATCATGGTGCCAGGACAACTGTCTCTCTCTGAATGTGAACAAAACTAAAGAGCTGATCATGGACTTTAGGACAGCCCTACACTCCAGTGGGACCCCTGTGGAGAGGGTGAGTAGCTTCAAGTGCCTCGGTGTAAACATCTCAGAGAACCTGACTTGGACTACACACATCCAAACACAGGTTAAGAAAGCCAGGCAAAGACTGTACCATCTGCGACAGCTGAGGAAATTCAGGGTCTCGCCAGCTATCCTGAAAACTTTCTATTCAGGGACCATAGAAAGTGTATTGACTCCAATCAGGACTGCAAAGCACTACAGAGAGTTGTGCGCTTAGCTGAGCGCATCTCAGGGTCTGCTCTCCCCTCTCTGCAGGACATCTACCTCAAACGCTGCAAAAATAGAGCTGTCAAAATCATTAAGGGCTCTAATCACCCTGGTAACCGACTATTCACTCTGCTACCATCTGGTAAGCGCTTCCGTAGCCTGATGGCAAAAACTGAGAGACTTAGGAGGAGCTTCTTCCCCCAGGCCATCAGGCTCCTAAACTCTAACTCTGTGTCATAACATCACTTGACTCCATGTAAATATCACTATATCAATAAGCTATTCATAATTTTTCTCTACCTCATATTGCTGCTATTTAAATACCCTGTACAACTATTTTGCGCATTCTTTTGCACATTCCTCTTATATTACTATTTAAGTCAACAACATACTGACCTGTACTGACCTGCACATTTATATTTATATTTTTTATCTTTTTATTTTATTTTATTCTTTTATTTTTTCTACTTTTCTTTTTCTTAATATTTGTATACTAAACAATTGCACTGTCCTTGGAGCGGACCTGACTTACATTTCACTGCTGATTATACTCTGTACTAATTGTGTATGTGACGAATAAAAATCTTGAATCTTGAATCATTAGTGGAAGTGCCTTAGCATGGTTCAAATCGTACTTATCTGACCGCCATCAGTTCGTTGCAGTAAATGAAGAATTAATTAAATCAATAATTAAACAATAAATAAACAATAATATCCTGGCCAGAGGAGAACTGGCCCCCTAACTGAGCCTGGTTTCTCCCAAGGTTTTTTTTTTCTCTCCATTCTGTCAAAGAGGGAGTTTTGGTTCCTTGCCGCTGTCGCCTCTGGCTTGCTCAGTTGGGGACATTTCATTTCTAGCGATAATCGTCAATTTGATTTCGCAGATACTATTTAATTAAACTGAGCTAGACAATGACACATCTGAATTCAATAATGAAATGCCTTTAACTGAAAACTTAGTGTTTAATCTTATTATTATACATTACTGACACTCTATCCTCCAATTTGATACTGTTAAGTGGTTGGACACAATCTGCATTGTTAAAAGCGCTATATAAATAAAGGTGACTTGACTGTATCCAATTAACTTAAGCTCGCTCATTGGGTTTTGCACATTTGAGTCTTTGCAATAGCTCATAACCATTTCACGAGAGGATTTAGCCTAAAAGTTTTAATTTTTTTTATTGCAATAATAAACAATAAAGATTACGTTACGTACAAAACAAACATAAAAGAACAGTGTGTACAAAACATGCAAAATACCTTTCAATAATAAACTACTTATAGATTAATACCAAAAAAACTCTTAAAAAATAGACAGAAAGGAGTCCCCAAAAAAAAGAAAAGAAGAAGAGAGGGCACACAAATAAAGATACAAGTATATTAAGGAAAAATCTTAAACATGGCACAAATTCTAGATGGTTTAATAGCTTTCTTGTTAACAGACGTTGAAGTTGTATTTAAATACAACTTCAGTTCTTGTTTGATGATGTTAAAGTGGGGTTTACAATTAGTATATTTACATTTAGGGATATACAACTTTCCAATAAATAACAGGAGGTTTATACAAAACTTGCATTAAATAGATTAATCTCTTTTCCTCTACAAAACCCCAAAAAAGAATGTATTTAAAACATAAAGAGAAATCATAAACAAATATTTTGGACAATCAAAGCATTAACATTATTCCAGAAAGACTGAACAAAAGGACACTCCCAAAATAAATGAACTACAGTTGCAGAAGAAAATTCACAGAAAGAACAAGAGGTATCAATGTCACTTTTAAATTTCTGCAAAAACTGCTTGACAGGATAAAACCTGTAAATTATTTTATAAGATATTTCTTTAACTTCATTTGTTAAGTAACATGAAGTAAGTAAGTACTTACTTCATTTAGAAGTAAGGCCCAAAAATAAAGACCTAACTTTGTGATTGGATTTTTGAACAGAAAAACATATAGAACTAACCACAGTGGATTCAGGACTGGGGTGACAAACAGAAATCAATGAGCCACTGTTATTATTTCTAAAGCGCATACAGATTTACAGAGAGATGGCCTTTAAAACTGTATTAGTTCTAGATACAGGAAAGTGATATCTTAAAATAAAATCAGAATAATTAAACAAATTGCCATCACTGTTAAACAGTTGGATCACTAATAACACTCCATTACTGAACCAATTTTCCAGAAACAAGGATTTCCTCTTATGTAAAATATTCCAGTTGTTCATATAGCCTGAAAGTGATAAGGTTTCTGCGTCCAAAAGATCGACTGAATCGGGTTGCTCGATTCGAGCGCCCTCGGGTGGATATTGGAGTAGCTACAAAGTTTAAGCCCAACTCTGATGCACAGGTGTGTCCGTCTAAAACATGTTTATAATATTTGTGAATTTTTGAATGCATTTATTTCAATTGTATGGCACATAACATCCATATAACCTGACTAGAATAAAATGAGGATAATGTGGCTGTGGCAGCTGGCAGCTGGCAGTAACCACCTTTGCGTCCCGTATCCAAGAGGAGCGCTGTTCGTATCCCTTTTTGCCTGTAGAGGGCAGAGCGCACCAACTCACCTCTGTAACCGGACACGGAGAATCAGTCGAGTTCAGCACCAACATACCGACTAACCTCACCTTTCCACAGCCAAATGTCAGTTGAGACATTATCCTTTCACTTACACTGGGGGTTTATTTACAGTCTCAATTTGTTCAGTTTGTGGAAGAGCATAAAATAAGTTGTGTTCTTTTTTTGAGCTCTGCACTGAGAGAATTGCCCGTGAACTCTGATTGAATGCATTCCAGGGAGGCTGTGTGGGCCATTGTATTGTTGTCTTTGGGGACCTGTCACACATACACACACATACTCACACTAAGAAATTGAACTTTATACTTGATACCTTCAGAAAAAAGTTACAATAGCTGTCAGTGGTGTGGCAACTTTTCAAAATTGCACCATTTAGGTACTAATATGTGCATTTAAGGTATGAATATGCACCTTTTTGGGATCAATAAGGTACAAAGGGGCACCTTTTTAAACGGTACCACCCTAGTGACAGTTGTAGTGTCTTATTTTCTGAGAGTGTGTGCCATTTGACTCCCCACTCTTTTCCTCTACCAGCTCCACTGCAGCTGGTAGATATTGAAGCGAGGACTCCTTTTAACCAGAGCCTGGAGTAAAATTACGCCCACTTATCATTAGATCAAACACCCCTTCCCCTCATATCATATCCTTTCGTGTTGGCACACATACATCCATACACACGTACACGCACACACCCTAACCCATGCCCTGCTGATGACCATGCGTCTCTTGGTGGAGAATGTTTTTCATTCCTTCACTGTGTCCATGAATGCTGGCTTTGTCTACCTGCTCCATCTTAAACCCCCCTCTCTTCCCTCCATCTTCCTTCTTTCTGCCTCTCCCAACATTCTCTGATCTCTGCACAGGCCAGAACTGCTATGTGTGTATGGTGACACTTAAATCTGAGAAACTGGGAAAATTCGGAAATCGAGAATTCCAATAAACATTCTGACAAACATAATTATTCATTAAGCACACATTACTGATTTGATTGTGTAAGACTTTTTGTGATCAAAAATACACATTGCGCTTACAGTGTACATTTAAAAGTTTGGGGTTGGTTCAGTAGTTTTTTTTATACTTTTGAGGGAAGTCTCTTATGCTCACCAAGGCATATTTGATCAAAAATGCAGCATAAAACAGAAATATTGTGAAATATTATTACAATTTAAAAGAACGGTTTTCTTTTTAATATATTTTAAAATGTAATTTCTTCCTGTGATGGCAAAGCTGAATTTTCAGCAGCTATTACTCCAGTTTTCACTGTCACGTGATCCTTTAGAAATCATTCTAATATGCTGATTTGGTGTTATATTATTAGGCTATTACAGTTGAAAACAGTTATGCTACTTATTTATATTTTTGTGGAAATTGTAAAAAATAAAAATAAATTTCTTTGAAGATTCTTTGATGAATAGAAAGTTCAAAAGAACACCATTTATTTGAAATAATTCATTTGTAGTCTTGTAAATATCTTTACTGTTATTTTTGATCAATTTAATACATCTTCGCTGAATCAAAGTATAAATTTAAGTATAAAGTCTTGTTTACTCCAAACATTTGAACAGAGGTGAGTTTGATTAAATTCTGTAATTTACTGTTTTACTTCAGAACTATATATTATATGTAATTATATTTATAATTAATGTCTGACTTTGAAGATTCTCATTGTTGATCACTCTGTACATTCATTCTTTCTGACTTTATGGTTTTGGTTTTCTGTAATGAATGCATTATTTGTGTCTTTATAAGAATAAGCATGCCACCTGGATGCTTTGAGAACCTGGTGAAGCTCTTGGATTGCAGTGTCCACAAACAGGGTCAGTTTCTCAAGCCAGTTCACAAGACTTAACTCTCACCCTCGAATGTGTACCAGGGAGCTGCTAAGAATGTAGAGTCCCTGCGGTGAACTGCTTGTTTTGTTTAAGTAATCGCTGTGTGTGTGTGTGTGTGTGCATGTGTTTGTTCTAAGATACAGAATTAGTAAACACTATTGATTCCACTGAAAGACTGAAAGCAGACTTCATGAAATGCTGGCTTTGCAAAGAGCTAAAATCATACCTGAGGAAATATTTCAAAAGCCTTTGATGCCTAGCATCTCAAAATATGATAAGCAAGTATAATATAATATAATATAATATAAAAGTTATTATTTTTACTCTGTGAGAAAAAATTATGGATATAATGAATATGAATATTATGAATAATACGTTTTATCTGGAAAATATTTAAATTGATTGTGTGTCTGTTTCTGCTCACTGTTAAAGTACTGTTGGATAAATCTGAAAAGAAATTAGTAGATTTGGTAACACTTTCTTTGAAGCCTTTATGTATAATGCATTATAAAAAATAGTTTTAATGCATTAATTATGCTTTGTAATGCACCTTATAATGCATTGTACAATCTCATCAATAATTGTAACCATAGTTAATACATTATAACACTTATCAATTCATTGTTACACTATGCATTTTAAACGTGGTTATAATTATTAGCAAAGGGGAGCTGTTAAACCCAGACAGTGGTGTCCTGGATGTATTAAGCCAATTTGTGGCCTAAATCACTCTATCAACAGGGACCCTTCATTCAGAAAATCATCCGTCCCAGGACACCAGCCACTTTGTTTGCCATAGCTTATCTCAGAAGTTATGAGAATAAATAGAAAGCTTTATGAGACCAAACAAAGACAGAACGAATCCTTCCCCCACTTAAGGCCCCCCCATGTGGACTGTAATATCAAACAGAACAGTACAGTTTCCCACGGTCGTCACAGTCAGATTAGGTGAAAAACCACAGAAAATGTTATTTTAATACACTCTCTTATATAATATTAGAGGTCAAATATCCTGTCTGGGAGAGTATTGAAAGAACAATTGTGCAGCACTTTAATTACGGTGTAGTGTCGTCAAAAACGACACAATTGTTCACTCATGTGAGTCCGTTGGGCTTCTTATCTTGGCACATGGATCAGAACATTTTCTAAAGTTAATGTTTCAGGGTCTTGCATGCCATCTAGTTGATTTTATCCACTTTTAAAGGGATAGACCACCCAAAAATGAAAATTTTGTCATCAATTTACCCACCCTTGTGTTATTCCAAACTTGAAGAAGTATGACAAGTATGACTTCTGTCAAATATTTTGAAGAATGCTGTTAACATTTTAGGTTCCCATTAGGTTCCAACATTGACTTTTACTGTAAGGACAAAAAATATAATGGTAGTCAATGGGAACCAGCACATTCTTCAAAATATCAAAGCAATGCAACATGATAATGAGTAAATGAATTATCTTTTTTGGGACCATCCCTTTAATTCAGCTTTATTTGCCTTTAGCTTTCAAAGAATGGTGGAAAAGACCCATATTTACAAGAAAGACTGGTGGGTGCTTAATCTTCAGGCACGTATCGGCTTTCTGATGCCTGATGCCAATCACGGTCAGAGTTTTATTCACGACACGGGTCCTCGTGCCAATCGGCAGGCCCCACATCATCTGCTCCACAGCAACCCAGCCACCCTACACACCCCTGGAGCCTCGCCGTGTTCCTGCCAACGCTCTTCTCCTCTCCTCATCCTTCTTCCTTTCTGCACCCTCCCTCCATCCACACCCGGTGCTCTCTTCTCCCCCACTGCCCGGTGCTCTCTCACATTCCTCAGGTCGGCACACAGAGCCGCATTGTGTGTGCGTCTTACAGAGCACACAGTCAGGGCTCATTTCGGACACACACACACACACCCAACAGGGTGTGTGCACAGTCGCACCGATGAGTACACACACATACACATACTCCTTCATAAAACTAATAGACATGCATTCACGTGCGCACACGACCACAAATGCACACACTGATTTTCATATGTGCACACTGTATACACAATCATCTGCATACACAGGATGTCTCACACCGAGGCTAAGATTCCAGTATCCTTATTCCTTCTTTTATGCTTCCACTCGCTTTTTGCAGTTTGATCTTTTAATCCCTTGAGCATTACAAATTTTCTCTCCTCTGTTCCCACAGTGGGATAGATGATATGGTAGATGTTTTATTGTGATTGGATTGTGGAACAGTTATATAAAGTATAAAGGAAATAAACTTGTATAAATTGCATAAACTGTTCATAATAAATTGTACAAACTACACTGGGGAAGACAACAAAAATACTGATGGAGCAACAAAATAAGTGCCCATTTAAAAGCAAGCCACTTTACAGTTAGATATTCAAAAGATGTGAAACATTTGAGGACAAAAATACACAGTAACTGTTATTTTTGTGTTTTATTATATTTATTCATATTTAAAATAGTCATTTATTCATTTCATGTTCATTTTATTTTTACTTTAGTAACTTTATAGGGTTTTGAGATTTTTTTAAATTATTTCTTTATTATATTTTATATTTCTATTTAGCTTTATTTTTTTTAAATTGTTTTAGTTGTAGTAATTTTATTGTCAAGTATTGAAGTCTAGTTGTTTGTTAGTTGATAAACAACAAGTTTAGAAAGTTGGAATTGTTGAATCAAAAAGACAATATGCTGTATGATGTTGCTTATCCTATTCACAGTGAATTGTGGGACATCAATATTTAAGATGTTCAATACCACCAGTAACATAATTTTTGGCCTTGCAAGAATGTTGAAGTATTATTGAAAATGCAAACTGCAAATATATCTGATACATCAGGACTGATGATGCTCACATTATATGTATGAGCACCCATGGTTCTCATACTCACAGTATTTTTAAAACTTCATGACATTATCTTGAGTTTTTATGGTCATGTGCAACCTAGTGGGTCAAATCTTTGAAACAATGAAAGTATTTTGGTTCTCCAAGTCTCTTTTCTGAGCAAAGGCCATTCTGATGCACTTTCATACAAAAGCACAGAGAGAAAGCCCACCACTTGCCAGGAAAGGGCAATGAGGGGAGGGGGTGGATGGGTTTGGATGGAATTGTTCTTGAGACAGAGGAGTGGCGGAGATTTTTTCCCCCTCTTCGTTCCCAATGGGGTGGGCTGGGGGGCTGATATGTCTCGTATTTCAGCGCTCGTGGGGGTCGGGGTTGGACTCACGTTTTGGGATAAACTAAGATTCATAAATGCGCCAGTGGACATAAAACCGCGGAGCTCTGACTGACGCGGTGGGTTCTGTCTGTGTGTGCCCGGCGTCGGATCCTCCCAAATACATCCACCTCCACTTTCACACTCCCCGCGAGCACAGAGCTGCTGCTCCGCCGGTTCCTCGGCGACTTTGACCCCTGAGGACCTGCATGTCTAATCTTTAGACATGTTCAGATTAGTGGATTCACGGACTCTCCTGCTACTTGTAGCAACGCATTGCGTTTTGCTATCCCTTGTAAGATGTCAACAAGAAGATGACCGTAAGTTGGAGTTTTTAACATTGAAATTCAAAGTATTATGCAAAGTATAAAAAAATGTACGGTGTTGCCATGGTGACATGAGAGGAAAGTTTGGAATGGATCAGTTTGTGTTGCGCGTTTCACCTCTGGAATGGGGAATGTCTTGGCTCCTTTTAAAAAAAATATAAGACCGCATGCTTGTCCTTTAGGTCTAAGTCTGCAGATATCCAAAGTTTAATTGCAGTCTACAATGCAAACAAGTGACGCAACGCGTCAAAACGCAAAATCTGTGTAAGCTGCATCGCGCTCCATTGATTTGAACATTCTGGTTGTCGCTCGTCGTACAGACAGAATGACCGATGCTGAGGCTGCGCGACAGCTTAACGCGCTCAGACTCTTGTGTGTATTAGATTTCTAAGTTAGCTAAAAGGTAATGAACAAAACAGCTAAAGTAGCTACGTATTCATTGTGCATTAACGTGTCTCAGCATCGGCTCAGCAACCACAAAGGTTAGAATGCAAGTTAATCAGTGCGCAAAACTGATGCTCGCCAAGTAGCCTAACTTTCTCCTGAGGAGGTTACTATAGCAACAGTACGCTGTTCAAGCTGGATAGGATCAGTATCATTACTGTATAGTGACAAAACATGTATCTTTCTCTCATTATTTATCACTTTAATATACATTTGATGTTTTAATATAATTGTGTTAGTGTGAGTTGTGAGACACAACAAAATTACTGACAGAAAAAAACAAGCTTCCTAAGAGTCACTGAATTATTAGCTGTATTATCTCCTAGTTCGTTTAACGTAGGAAAAAGTTACATGATGACAAAACATTTACTTTTAAATTTTTGCTTTTACGTTTCCAGGGAATTTTCATTAAGTAGTCTATGTAAAGTGCTCTTTTTCTTTATAATGGGATACCTACATGCAGAAAATATTGACGATCTTTAGAGTTCTAAGAGGAACTTTTAAGCGAGTGTGGTGAACCGATGCCTCAAGTTTTGTAAAGATAAGGGTTATAAGGGTGTAACCATTTCAGCATTATGATGACTGATCTCTATATATAGGCCATTAATACATCCACTAGTGGTAGTGTGAGCACTGTTTCACTCAAGATTAGGAGCAAAGGTTCTTGCAAGGGTTCAAACGGTGCTTCATTAGCACACGTGCAAAGGATTTATTTCGGTTTTAGTTCAGGGAATTTTACTTAGATTAGAAGGAGATTTGGGGAACTAGGTTTGGTGGGTGGATAGGGAGGGGGTCTGTGGAATGTTGTTTGAAACGCCAAAACATCAGACTGGCAACCTCAATGAGGCACAAGCATCTTGGAAGAGTGTCATGTGAGATATTTGGTAAACTGTGAAGCGATAGAAGGATAGTGACCCAGATGATGATCTCCTTGTGTTCTCACTGTGCTTATTACATTTCTCACTTCTCAATAAACAAGGAAATATCAATCATGCAGAACGCTTGCTTAGGCCTGCCTATATTTGCATCCAAGAAAAGTAGATTTTCCATATTTACAGTTCAAAGTTAAACAGCTATAATTGGCACATTCATATACACTAAGGCTGAAAGCTAAAGTCAAATTACACTTTCATATGAATATCTGAAACGCAAACACATCAAGGGGTTCTGTGTGTGTGAGGGCTGTCCTTTCCGACCCATGAGGGTGTGTTTGCCCTGGTGGTAAGCGAGACCATTAGATCCAGATGGAGCTTTCGAGAGGGGTGTGTTTGCATAAGGCACCAGGCTGTCAATGCAGCCCTGTCTGTGTTTGAGAAAGCCCCATTCATGGCTAGTTTAGTAGATTTGGGGTTCAGTTACAAATACGCAGACTACAGGAGCCCACATTTGACACCAGGGTGTCAGATATGCATCCTGCAAATATTACTAGCCAGTGTTGTGATGAATGTATAATCAAAATGTAACCAGATGCCAGCCACCAAGTGAACAGAAATTAGAATTTTGTTTATGCATATAAATATATCCATATATTTATATATCCATATAATTTAGAATATCAAATACTAAATATATTTTATGAAATATATACATATATATATATATATATATATATATATATTCTAAAATATTTCTAAATTATTAGGAGATCCGTACAGCTTGCTTTTTCAGAAAGAGGTTGATATTTTTATGTCGTTCACCTGTCTCTTACCCCGATGCACTCCTTTCTGTCGCCGCCCTCTGGTGGCTACAGAGGAAGACTTTGGTGGCTGCATCCAAGATGGACAGCAGTATGCAGACCGTGCAGTATGGAAGCCAGAAGCGTGCCGTGTCTGTGTATGCGATGCAGGGGCAGTGCTATGTGACGAGGTCATCTGTGAGGACCTGAGAGACTGTGCCAATCCCATCATTCCACCTGGAGAGTGCTGTCCCATCTGCCCAGCTGACACCGACGAACCTATCGGTCCGCTCTCTGCTCCTACACCTCTCTTTGCTTATCATACCTGTTCTTCTAGCTGTCTGCTCTGAGTTCTGTAACTATGACAAGTGTCACATACCACTAGACTACTCTAGATGGTCATGTGATTGTGTTCAGAACTCAAAGCAAACATTTAAAGGGAAGAAAGCAACACTTTTAAGTTTTATGTTTGCATTATAGTGCAAATTATGTTTTTCAGTTAAAGACTGTTATGGCTCAAATGTGTCCACTTTTTTCTTTTCTTTTTTTATATAGAAAGTGCACAATCTTGACACTAGTTTGCTGTGAAATCCTTTATTTTTAGACAATATATTTAGACACTATTTAAATAAAAAATAATTACAAGTGTATAGTGGTCATAAGTTTTGAGCTAACTTATACTTCAGTCCCATGTTTCATTCTGAGGATGATTTGACTTATTTAGGTAAAAGTATTAGTGTATTATATTATATTATATTATAAACTTTCATTGAGGGACATAGATATTCAATTTTTAACACAAAAAATGATGCAATAAATCTCTTGAGAGTGGACTCGCCTTGGCCATAGACTGGTTTAGTTTGGAAAAAAGCTGAAAAACAAGACAATGAGTCTTTGAATGGGAGGTCATGGCACAACCTCATTCAAACAACCTAATTAACAAAAAATTTACAAGTGTTCTTTCAACTTTTTTTTTTCATTTACTTCATGCTGATACTGTTCATTTTCAAAATTAAGTGTGTTGTTCCTGGCACAGATACACACAATAATAAGATGAACATAGTTATCAAAATATGCAGAAATGTTTTCCTAAGCATTTTAATATATTGCTTCTCACTGTAATCAGCTCATGGCACTCATACAGAATGAGTTTTCACTAAATATTTATTTTATTTATTTATTTAATTTTATCTAATTTGCTGAGCAGCATATGGCCTAATACTGCTTCTTATATAAAACATAATGCACTATCATGTTTTAAACGGATCATGAGCTTGCACCTTCATATTCTGCCTTTAACAATTTAACCGAAGCAGATTGGGAAGAGAATGATGCTGTTTTGGTACACGGCCTTGTGGGGTGCTGCTGTATTGGTCTTTTCAGCTATGTAGTTTCAGCAGGGAATAGCAGTTCATTAATTCTGACAGTAACACCAAGTGTCTGACTAGTTTACCGTCCTCATTATAATTAGTATTAGCTGATTACTTCATTCAGAGCCCGTTTTTCCCTGACCCTTTGGTGACCTCTAATTTTTTTATGATGAGCCAGCAGTATTATAATGAATGTATGATTCAGATGTTGTGACTGCAGACAGACTGTTTTTCTGCAACACTGATTGATTTTGTATGCTTGCTAATTGATAGAATACATGCAAAACTACTTCCTCTTGTGTCTAACCGTCAATCTTTATCTTCCCTTCATCCTGTGACATGGTTCAACAGGGTCACTTGGTGCAAAGGTGAGACCTTGACTTATTTATCATGTCTTTATGTAAGAAATGGATAATATTCTTAAGGTTTAGATTGAATACTGAATAGAATTAATTGTATAGTAAGTCTTAAATGTGTTCTTTCTTACTCTACACAGGGACAGAAAGGAGAACCAGGCGATATTGCAGATGTAAGTCATTTCACCAGTAAACAGCTTTGGGTTTTAGACTGATTTTACTAGAGTTGGAAAATAATATTTATTTGTTTGTTTCTGTAGGTTGTAGGACCAAGAGGACCTGCTGGCCCAATGGTGAGATGAATTATCAATACTTTGGTAGTTGGTTTTTGAATAATTTGCCACACATCATTGCTTTTCTCCACTAGGGGGCTCTCCAGACCGTTTATTTGAATATACTGTTGTCCCTTTCATCTCTGAGACCTCAAACTTTAATTTTTGACTTTTTTTTATTATTTATATTTGTCTTTTTGTGATTTTAGGGGCCCCCAGGAGAGCAAGGACCACGTGGTGAGAGAGGACTTAAGGGTGAAAAGGTAAGACATTTTGCCTTTTCAAACTTTTTTCTCAGACTTGTTAGGTAAAGTGATGTCAGATCTTATTAGCAGTTAACCGGGTACAATAAGGCGGCGGGGGACACACTCTGCAGGATGCTGTCATGTGAAAAGGCTTTAGTTAATCTCTTTTCTTTTCCGCTCATATGCTCTCTTATTTTTCTCCCACCCTTTAGGGAAATCCCGGCCCAAGAGGGAGAGATGGCGAGCCTGGTACACCTGGAAACCCAGGACCCCCTGGACCACCAGGACCTAATGGTCCCCCTGGACTTGGAGGAGTATGTTTCTTCTCTCCTTTCATCTATTCACTAAATTTGTGTCTCCCAAATGAGGGGTTACTGTAAGTGTGTTTTTCAATGTGTGTGCAGAACTTTGCTGCTCAGATGGCAGGTGGTTTTGATGAGAAGGCAGGAGGTGCTCAGATGGGTGTGATGCAGGGACCAATGGTGAGAAAAAAACAGTGTTCACAGACAATCTATATATCTATCTATATATATATATATTAAATACCTTTTGAAATTGTGTGAAATACATGTTTCTGTTTTAAACTGCAACCCATTTTGAAAGAATCTCTCATCAAGTCAATATTTTAAAAGTACTCAGTTTGGCTAATATGGATCTGTCAGAATAATACAAATAATAATAGTTATTATAGTATATAGTTCTGTAATTCCGAAACTGTTATATGAAAAGTTTGTAAGGTCTTGCAGAATGCTCTGGAATGACATTTAATTTCAAGCTGTAGTTTCATTTGTTCAATTTTAGTCTGCATGACAGATATTTTACATCCGTGTGAGCCAAGCATTTTTTAACATAACATAAAAAGCAAAAGCTACATTCATTAATAAAATGCATTAAATGCATAAAATGCTTTGTACTTTAAGATCTCCAAACATTGAATAAATGCAGTTCCAAAAAGGTTTTCTTTAAATAAATGATTGAACTCTTCATCATACAGAATAATAATATCTTGAGAATGAAATGCTTTTATCTGAGTTCTGATATTTAGTGCCCCCTACTGACTGATTTTGTCACAATAGCATTTCCAAATGCCACCTGTTCTCAAAAAGTTACAGTGATTCATGGATTCTAAGCGTGTAACATGAACATATACTTACAATATATGGGGTTACTAAAAATAAATCACACACAATGAAATAAATAATTATTCTAATTAAACTTCAACTTGCTTTGAAATATGATCTATAAATGATAGGAAATAGCAACAGTCATGCTGTTTATATTTATCTGGGCCAAAGTTGCCATGCTGTATTTCAATTTCATCTGTTTTATCTACAGGGTCCAATGGGCCCCCGTGGTCCTCCCGGCCCCTCTGGAGCACCTGTAAGTAAAAACACATCATTCGTAATCCTTTTATATTCCCAGTTAATTGAAAAATACAACACAATGCTGATTATATTCTCAGCCGAAGCTACCATTGATGAGACAGATATGAGTAATATGTTAGCACCCACCAACGCCAACTCCTAAGCTCTCACTGTCATTTGTTTCCTTTCCAGGGCCCACAAGGTTTCCAAGGCAACCCTGGAGAGGCTGGTGAACCCGGCCCTGCCGTGAGTGTCCAAAACCTTGCCTACGTACACACACATATGACATTTTACTAACCCACATATTACATGGCCCACACAGATGACACATTCAGATGCACATAGAGACAGCTTTACTAGGTCAGTTAAATCAATTTATAACAATTGTTTTACTACAGGGTCCTCTTGGACCCCGTGGCCCACCTGGACCCTCTGGAAAACCCGGAAGTGATGTGAGTAGTTTTTGTCACTGGCTTGATATTCAACCTTTTCCAGATGCTGAATGCTTGACAGACACTAACTACAATGTCTCTGCCTGCTCTTCTTTTAGGGTGAGGCTGGCAAACCTGGTAAGGCTGGTGAGCGTGGAGCCCCAGGGCCTCAGGTAAACAACATACACAAATAAAGACCTTTCTTTATTTGTCACTTGTTTGTGTTCTGATTATGGTCATATAATCTAATATAATCAATTTGTTACAAAGATGCTACATAATTCATAAATATATTTCTTATGTATATGACAGGGTGCTCGTGGATTCCCTGGAACCCCTGGCCTTCCTGGCATCAAGGGACACAGAGTGAGTTTCAATTGGAATTAATTGTTTTTCTGTATGTTTGTTTCTGTAGAAATACATGGATTTAATCTTTGAATGTGTTTGTAGGGACACCCAGGTCTTGATGGAGCTAAAGGAGAGGCCGGTGCTGCAGGTGCTAAGGTACAGCAACATAAAAACTGTGAGCCGAAACATCCAACTCTGACAGATAAATTATGAAAAATTCATCCTAACACAGTGTCTATAATCATATCTGACAGCATATAAGAAGAAACTGCAAACAAGTTTCACAGGGCTTCAGAATTCTATCATATATTTATCCAATTTATGACATAGTACGGCATTATTGTTTCCAAAATCTGCTTTGGAACAATATATATTATTGAATAATTGAATTTGATTTAATATCCACAGATATTTTAAATTAGAAAGATATTTTAAACTAATACTCCTATAAAACACCAGACCTTTGACAAACAGAGTATATAATAATAATATGCACTACCTGCTCATTTTCACCTAACTGTACCAGTAAAACTATACAAAAGTCATCCTATCAGACTGTCTATACTGATATTTGACAAAAAAAGCATACATTTCACATGGCATCAGAATTATAACACATTTATCAAATGTATATGTAGTTGTAAAGCATTATTGTCTGCAAATCTGCTTTGGAAAAATATATGTTATTAAATAATTTAATGAATTTAATTTAATTTCTACAGATAAAAGTTTTTTAAACTATAAAGACTCCTATAAAGACACCAGAACCTTGAGAAATAAATAGTTACATGTATTACCAAATGCTAAATGTGCTAATTCATTTTTAATTAGGTTCTGAGCAAATTCATTTGACCTAATATTATACAACTATCAGGTCTAATCAGTCTCCTTTCTCTTCTTTCAGGGTGAATCTGGTGCTAATGGTGAGAATGGTGCTCCTGGACCAATGGTCAGTACCTAGAGTCAGAAATGGCCTGACGATTAATTTAGCTGTAGTTTTCTGACACTGAAATAGTGCATCTAACACTCTCCATCCTGTTTTCCTCTTTTTTTTGTCTATCAGGGTCCACGTGGCCTGCCCGGTGAGAGAGGTCGTTCTGGACCTCCTGGTGCTGCTGTAAGTGAACATTAAGACAACTGGCCTAATAAACAATACTGTATACAATCAAAATTGCAGAAGCAAGGGTGGCTCCAGACTGTAATGATCTACTCATGTCCGTCCACAGGGTGCCCGTGGTAATGATGGTCTGCCTGGTCCTGCTGGTCCTCCTGTAAGTGCATTTCCTCACTTCCTCAAGTGCAGGAAGTCTATGTAATCTTTACATTATGGTTCCCATTCGACTCTGACTTGTTCTTATGCTGTTGCTAACTAATGGTAAACGCACATGGGATGCCTAGGGATATCAAGGCGGATGATTGTCGATATAATGCAGATATATGTATTTAACTTATTCATAGCAAATAAATTCATACAATATTCATACAATAATTTCAAAAAATATTTTAAAATTAGATCATTTGCATCACCCTTTTATAAATCACAGAAGAACATTATAGGGATGCATAAAGTGCATGAGGAAGTAAGCAAGCCTCTTTGATCATTTGTTGATGTTTCTATCCTCAGGGCCCTGTTGGTCCTGCTGGTGCTCCAGGTTTCCCAGGATCCCCTGGTGCTAAGGTAAAATACCATCTTCACTACAGCACTTCACTGTCAATTCTTAACCTATTCTCAATTTTCAGCATTTTTAATTTGCACAGATTAACATTATCCTTGATAATGAGATGTGATGTTCACTCCTGCAGGGTGAAGCTGGTCCTACTGGAGCTCGTGGACCTGAGGGTGCACAAGGACCCCGTGGAGAGGGCGGAACACCTGGATCACCTGGACCCGCCGGTGCATCTGTGAGTAAAATTACAGATGTTTTAACAAGCAAAGTATGATTTCATTTTATTTATCGGCGTAAACAATATTAATACACATTCTGCAGGGTAACCCTGGTACTGATGGTATTCCTGGTGCCAAAGGATCTGCTGTGAGTATATCCATATAATTTATTTTTCTCTTTCACTCATTTCTCTGTATATTTTAAAATCATTTTTTAGTCTGGTCACACTGTTGCAGTGAATCTATTGTAAACATTTTTCTCTTTTACAGGGTGGTCCTGGCATTGCTGGTGCCCCTGGTTTCCCAGGACCCCGTGGCCCCCCAGGACCTCAGGGATCTACTGGACCTCTTGGGCCTAAAGGACAATCTGTACGTAATCACACCCTGAACTATTTAAAAAGCTTTCAGTGTTTCCCAGACATCGATTAATAACTTCATATTGGTGAATTGCACAGGTTACTGATTATTCTGCCATTTGAGGTTCGCCATTGCGCTAATTAAAAACGCTCTTGTGTTTATACAGGGGGACCCTGGTATCCCAGGATTTAAAGGCGAGGCTGGACCCAAGGGAGAGCGTGTAAGTAACCCACATTATACTTATCATCAGTCGTCTGTTCTATTGTATCAGTCACAATTATTTGAAATATTGTAGCAAATTAATCAGTCTTTGTTTTTTCCTAATTACACAGGGTGTTGCAGGACCTCAGGGTGCTCCTGGGCCATCTGGAGAGGAAGGCAAGAGAGGACCAAGAGGAGAGCCTGGTTCTGCCGGACCTCTCGGACCTCCTGGAGAAAGAGTGTGTATCTTTTCGTAATTAGTTTTACTGATTCACTGAATGATAAAGAACCACATTAATAAGCCCATATGTGTTGTTCTTTGCTAGGGAGCTCCAGGTAACCGTGGATTCCCTGGTCAGGATGGTCTAGCAGGAGCAAAGGTTGGTGATTTAGTGTAATAGTTGGTTACTCATCTAATCAACCCATTTATTTCCTCTGTACTCAAATGTTCTGTACTATGATAGGGCGCACCTGGTGATCGTGGTGTTCCTGGTGTGACTGGCCCAAAAGGAGCAACTGGAGATCCTGGTCGCACAGGCGAGTCTGGTCTTCCTGGAGCCAGAGTGAGTGATTGCGGTATTTCTGGGATTTACATGAAATCTGATTATTCAGGGCAATTTAGATCATCATAACTGCAGATAACAAACATTACAATCTAAAATCAGCGTTTATGATCGTTGATTTAAAAGCTCATAGCATTTTTCACCATTCACCTGCTTCCTCTTCTCACAGGGTCTCACTGGGCGCCCTGGTGATGCTGGACCGCAAGGAAAAGTTGGAGCACCTGTGAGTATCTATGAAATTTAAAGCACTTTTAGGTTTGCTTCAACATTAAAGATGTTACAGCCTGCAAAAATATATACACTACTGTTTAAAAGTTTGGGTTCAGTAAGATTTTTTTTAAAGAAATTAATATTTTCATCCAGCAAGGATGCATTAAATTGATCAAAAATGTCAGTAAAGACAAATTTTAATGTTAAAATAGATTTCTATTTCAAATAAATGCTGGAGAAATCAGCATAGAATGCTTTCTGAAGGACCATGTGACATTGAAGACTGGAGTAATGATGCTGAAAATTTAGCTTTACCATCACTGGAATAAATTACATTTAAATATATTAAAATAGATAAGAGTTATTTTAACAGTGATTCACAATATAACCATTGTTACTGTATTTTTGATTAAATAATGCAGCCATGGTGAGCATAAGAGATTTCTTTCAAAAACATAAAAAAATCTACCAACCCCAAACTGAACACTATATGTTTTACCCAAAAAGAGACTCCATTTTGAGATAATAAATGCTGCACCTCATCACAGTACAGGGCAAACTTACTAAACAGTACTAAACATGTCTTATTCCTTATAGGGTACCCCTGGTGAAGATGGGCGCCCTGGTCCTCCTGGGCCTCTCGGAGCTCGTGGTCAGCCTGGAGTGATGGGATTCCCTGGACCTAAGGGAGCCAATGTGAGACCATTAGAGTATTTCGGCATTCCAGCTACTAGTGTTCATCTTTAGGTCCATAAATTTGTTTGGAAAGTTTACTGTATGTGTTGTACCTCATTGGATTGTATCTCTCTCTCACAGGGTGAACCTGGAAAACCTGGAGAGAAAGGACTTCTTGGACGCACAGGTCTTAGAGTAAGTCATGTTCCAATGTCTAGATTACTTGGCCTTGTATGTCAGTAAGCATCAGATCTAATACTAAACTTAGCAACCATATATCAACACCTTGGAAACAACCCACAACACCTAGCGAGTTTTTGTACAGACAAGCACCAAGAAAATGTAAAAATGTATTATTTCTCTCTTTATTATTTCTTCTGTTAGGGTTTGCCTGGTAAAGATGGAGAGACTGGAGCTTCTGGTCCACCTGGTCCTTCTGTGAGTTTTACATCACACTAGTCACAATGTCTTATGACCTCAATTCTTTCAGTCAGTCAATAAATGACCATGGTCTGAAACATTTCCTTTAAGACTAAATCATGATTTCAATGTGCTTTTAGGGCCCAGCTGGTGAGAGAGGAGAGCAGGGTCAACCTGGTCCATCTGGCTTCCAGGTACTTTCAAATTAATATTCTACTATATTATTCAATTGTGAAAGAGAAAACGGCACTTTTTTAAAATTACTGAAGCCGAACAAGAAGTCAGGACACAAAGAGTAATTATTTATATGTAAGTTTCATGGGATCAGGGTTTTCTAAGAATTACTCTGTTTCTGCACAGGGTCTTCCAGGACCTACTGGAGCCCCCGGAGAGCCTGGTAAACCTGGTGACCAGGTGAGGATTATTTCTCGATATTTATTTTAATTCACTATTTGTGCCTTTGAGATGTAATTAGTGACTTTAAGTATCCCAATTATGCTGAATTTCTCTCCATTTTCTCTATAGGGTGTTCCTGGAGAGGGAGGAGCTGCTGGTCTCACTGGACCAAGAGTGAGTTCCTATCTTTAATTAACAAGACTCCCAATTACTACTGTAAATCAGCAGTAATGTGACATTACACAAAAATAACTCTTGCCTGTGCTTCTCTTAGGGTGAACGTGGTTTCCCTGGTGAGAGAGGAAGCGCTGGCTCTCAGGGTCTCCAGGGACCAAGAGGACTTCCAGGAACTCCCGGTACTGATGGACCTAAGGTGAGATCACATCTGACTGAGATTATGCTCTACTATTACATATCAAATCTGTCCATTCTTCATTCTTAAGATACTTAAATAGTCAAATAAATGAATACCTTATTGTTCAAAAGTTTGTGGTTGTTAAGTTTTTAAAATGTTTTTGAAAGACATCTCACCAAACCTGTATTTATTTGATCAGAATTACAGTAAAAACAGCAGTATAGTGAAATATTATAATGTATTTTTTTCCTTTGTTGATAAAGCAGAATGTTTAGCAGCCATTACTCTAGTCTTCACTGTCACACAGTCTTTTAGAAATCATTCTAATATGCTGATTTGGTGTTCAGTTCTTCTTATTATTGATGTTGAACAGTTGTGCTGCTTAATATTTTCTGTGGCAACTGTGATACATTTTTAAAGATTCTTTGATGAATAGAAAGTTCAGCATTTATTTGAAATATAGATTGTGTAACGATATAAAAGTCTTTACTGTCACTTTTGATCAATTTAATGCATCCTGCACTGAACAAAAGTATTAATTATTATAAAAAATAATCTCTCAAACTCCCCCTCACATCTCTGCTTGATTTCCAACAGGGTGCAATTGGACCAGCTGGTGCTGCTGGATCACAGGGTCCTCCTGGTCTGCAGGGCATGCCTGGTGAGAGAGGAGCTGTTGGAATCTCTGGAGCTAAAGGTGACAGAGTAAGTGACTTTAAAAACGGTACTCAGTGATTACATCAACCTAATTTCATGGTATTAATTTACTGAATGAATGAGTGACTTACTGACTGTCTCATTTAATTAGGGTGACAGCGGAGAGAAAGGACCTGAAGGTGCTCCTGGCAAAGATGGTTCAAGAGTAAGTGCTATAAAGAGAGCAGATGTAGGGAAATGGCTTGCTTTTTTCTTGCTTATCATAAGTAATGATGTTTCTGTCATTTTTTCCCCCAGGGTTTAACTGGTCCAATTGGTCCACCTGGTCCTTCTGGTCCCAATGGCGCTAAGGTGAATGTCTCATCCAATGGTTGCATGTTAAAATTATTTGAGGAGATTATTTAATTCTCTTGTTTAATTACTTGTGGGGTGGTGATGGTGCAGTGGATAAGACACATGCCTTTGGTGTGAGAGACCCGGGTTCGAATCCACTGTGAAACACCAATGTGTCCCTGAGCAAGACACTTAACCCCCTAGTTGCTCCAGAGGCGTGCGACATATATAGCAATTTTAAGTCGCTTTGGATAAAAGCGTCAGCTAAATAAATAAATGTAAATGTGTACTCTTTTTCTTTTCTCACAGGGTGAAACTGGTCCCATTGGCCCACTTGGTGCTCCTGGTACTCGTGGTGCCCCTGTAAGCAAAACATTCATTTATTACAACTAGACAGCAAACAGAAGAAAGAATTGAGTTTGTGCTTTTGTCATATGTTTTAAAGGTTATCTTTAGACTTCTTCTAATTCATTATTGTTTCGACATCCTGTTAGGGCGATCGTGGTGAGATTGGTGCACCCGGACCTGCTGGCTTTGCTGGACCTCCTGTAAGTAGAAACACAGTTACAAAAAGCCTCCATTTTACGGAAGTGATAACATTATAAAAGATCTTTTCTAACTCAAAAATAAAAATTACTTTCAATACGGCAACATTAATATAATGGCTTAGCAATTCTGTAGACAGACGACTAAATTGAACTTAAAAAAGCAGTAAAAAACAACCAGTCGATAATACTGTGAATGTAAAGGGGTATTCTACAATACAAATATGGGCACTAACACCATTATACATTAGGTAGTCATTTTTAAAATGGAATATTCTTATAAGTGAAATATCTCAGGATTTTGGCATTTTAAAAAGTGCCAGTAAAATGATTAGCAAAACATTGTGTCAATTAATTATTACACTTTAAAAAATGTACAGTTCTCTGTTGCTACAATGTAAAAAGGATGTGGTGAAATAATTGATTAGGGAGTGTCTTTACTATTAAACTTGGAATGACTTTGAAGCATTTAGTCATAAGGAAACTCTGATTACAACCTTTTGGCACTGTCACTCTTTAGGGTGCTGATGGCCAGCCTGGAATTAAGGGAGAGCTGGGTGAGTCAGGACAGAAAGGTGAGGCTGGATCCCCTGGACCCCAAGGACCATCAGGAGCACCCGGCCCAGTGGTAAGTAGTTCTGCTTCACTACCTATTGATAATTTAAGGTATTTGGTAAATCGTTTTTACACTGATATGTGGTTAAAAGAGGCAGTTTTTAGAAAGCACCTTAGTTTTGGTTATTGCCACTTGACATCTTTAAAGTGCTATTGTCTACATAAATTAAGAGTTTAGCACCATGCATCAACTTTGTGCTGTCTCTGCATGGACTAAATGATTATATTTGGCTCATTGGTGTTCACTGCTTGATTTCAGGGCCCAACTGGTGTTACAGGACCTAAGGGAGCACGCGGAGCCCAAGGAGCCCCTGTGAGTTACTTAATTAAATTACTTAAGTAAATTAGTCATAAGTAATCATACCAAGTATTTACCAGTAAATACTTGGTATGATTAATAAATACCAAGTATTTACCAGTTACTTTGACAGTAAAAGTTTTTGACTGGTATTGTTTCTTAATAATAATATATTTCCCTGTTGTAGGGTGCCACTGGTTTCCCAGGTGCTGCAGGAAGAGTCGGACCACCTGGCCCCAATGTAAGCCCCTCAATATCACAGACACATCTCTGCAGTTCCTCCATATTTTAATCAAACTGAATGACTGTATTATCATAAACGTATCCAAATCCGAAACTTATTTTTTAATTATTCTTTCCCAGGGTAACCCTGGTCCTCCTGGCCTTGTAGGTGCTGCTGGTAAAGATGGTCCTAAGGGAGTTCGTGGTGATGCCGGTCCCCCAGGCAGAGCAGGAGATGCTGGACTGCGTGGACCTCCTGGTGCTCCTGGAGAGAAGGGAGTGCCTGGAGAGGATGGTCCTCCTGTAAGGCTCAGATTCATTCATACATACTTACTTTAGCATTGAAGGCACAGGTGTATTCTGTACAGGTTCATTGTTTCTTTACTGTATTCTTAACATTTCTTCTCTCAATATTTCCTGTGTAGGGTCTTGATGGTCCTTCCGGCCCTGCTGGTCTTGCTGGTCAGCGTGGTATTGTTGGTTTGCCCGGTCAGCGTGGTGAAAGAGGTTTCCCAGGACTTTCAGGACCCTCTGTAAGTAAACAAACCCACCGGCAACATCATTTCTATATGAAAACATCTTATTGTCATTCAAGCACTGTTTAAATTCACGATATAGAATAGATTTTTGTGTTTTATTTATCAGATCAAGAAAGTGATTTATATTAAGCATTAATTTTAAAAATGCTTTTTTAAGGGGCCACTTACTTATGTTTTATCTCACATATGTCTAAATAATTTTTTCTTAAAATTAATTTTGTATTATTACGCAAGAATACCTTTTGCCCAGATAATCTGATACTGATGGAGGGTGATACAAATTTGTACCACAGGGTGAGCCTGGCAAACAGGGAGCTCCTGGCTCTTCTGGTGACCGTGGACCCCCAGGCCCTGTTGGACCTCCTGGATTGACTGGGCCTGCTGGAGAGACTGGACGTGAGGTAAATAACACATACGTGCATAACATGATAAATCAGTACCAAACAAAGTAAAAATAGACTGCAAAAATCTGACTCGCACAGATAGATAGATCCGCTGATCCACAGATAGATAGATTCCACTGAAGTAAAGTCAGTGAACACTTTAGTGAACATTTTCTTCCTGTAGATATTATAAGACCAGATCTCACTCATCCATTCTGTTTGTCTTCAGGGTAATCCTGGATCTGATGGTCCACCTGGTAGAGATGGTGCTTCTGGTGTGAAGGTAAGGAAACAAACAATCTCATATAATATCCTTTTGTTGTCCCCTGTTTTTTTTTTAAATCAAAAACAGTCCAGCTTGGCTAGTCCATCTTAATTCCATACAAGTAAACAAAATATTACTATTTGTCACATACACTGAGGTCAAAAAGTCTGAGACCTCTAGTGAAATTATTTTTTGCATTACTGTTTTGAAATTACTCGTCTGTTTTAATTATTTTGTGTTATCAACATATTTTACTGAAAAAAATCATGAATTTCAGAATGAAATTCAGAATTATTTATGAAATATTTCTTACTTTTTTATGTAATTTTGTAAATATTTGGACTAAAATGCTGGTTAGTCCATGCACAAATGAATTTCCAACCAGCTGTAATAAAGAATGTGTTTTACTCGTTCTTTTCTAGGGTGAGCGTGGTAACACTGGCCCAATCGGTGCGCCTGGAGCTCCTGGTGCACCTGGTGCTCATGGTCCCATTGGTCCAATTGGCAAACAGGGAGACAGAGGAGAGAATGTGAGTACATCAACTTCAAAAATCTCATTTTCAACAGTATAAAGATTATATCTTCTGCATACAAGAATGCATGATTTCAATACATCCACGAATTTTGTGGTCTGCTTTGATAGCATAATTACAATCAACAATAAGTACAACTGGTACATAAAACACATTAGTGTTACACCATTAAGACCAGATCTAACATTAACATTTCTCCCCCCAAAAAATTCACCTGTAAGATATTAGACAAGACCATCCTTATTAAGATCAAAAGCTCAGAGCTAAGGAGTTTTAGCAGTGTCTACCACTTATATTACATTAAGTGTTTTATTTATTATGTACCATCTTCTTTCCTTTTTAAAGGGCCCACAAGGACCTTCTGGACCCCCTGGACCCGCTGGAGCTAGAGGCATGGTTGTAAGTACATTTTATGAAGTGCGTGGAACAAAACAGAACATCGAAAACATCAGGCTTTAAAATTCTTGAAATAACCAATATCAAAATATATAGGACATACAATATATGGCTATGAAGAAAATCCAGTAAATTGACCTGACAACTTCAGAGGGGTTTCTTACACCTAAACACCTAAATTTGACTGCTTTACTTTTTAATAATATTTTTAAGTTAAAAAAATCACATCAGGTCATTTTGTGGTTTAACTGTCTCTCGCTTTATAGCTGCTCACATGTTGATGGACTTTTTCCATTTCTCTGTATCAGGGACCCCAAGGACCTCGTGGTGATAAGGGTGAGGCAGGAGAAGCTGGAGAAAGAGGTCAGAAGGGACACAGAGGATTCACCGGTCTGCAGGGTCTGCCTGGACCTCCTGTGAGTCTCTTTTACAAGTCTTAGTTTTATGAACAATTTACAATGGTAAAGTAGATTTATTAGGTATGCTTACACTTCTGTCCTGTCTCCTCAAAAAAGGGTACTCCTGGAGACCAGGGTGCTGCTGGACCTGCTGGACCAAGTGGTGCTAAAGTGAGTGTGGTTCTCAGCTAGTTAAATTGAGACTACTTTTTTTTAAAGGAATTACTTCCTTTAATGCTCAGATGGATTATTAATGTTCTGTTTAACTCATATTACTTGCAATAGGGACCTGCAGGACCTGTTGGACCAGCTGGTAAGGATGGTTCTAATGGTCAGCCTGGACCTATTGGACCACCTGGACCTCGTGGACGCTCTGGAGAGACAGGCCCAAGTGTGAGTGCACATAAATCCTGATATATTCACTGACATCAGGTCTATCGACATTAAAAGAGCATTTCTGATTCCTTTTGTCTTCCTATCTGCTCTCATTAGGGTCCACCTGGTAACCCTGGACCCGCTGGTCCTCCTGGTCCCCCTGGCCCTGGCATTGACATGTCTGCCTTCGCTGGGTTGTCTCAGCGCGAGAAGGGACCCGATCCTCTGCGTTACATGCGTGCTGACGAGGCCTCCAGCTCTCTTAGACAACATGATGTGGAGGTGGACGCCACACTGAAGTCAATCAATAGCCAGATCGAGGACATCCGCAGCCCAGATGGCTCCCGCAAGAACCCTGCACGCTCCTGCCGAGACCTGAAACTCTGCCACCCTGAATGGAAGAGCGGTGAGAGATTCAGAGACAATCTAACTTTAGAAAATGTGTGTATGATACTCGCTATTATTCACTTAAATATGTTTGGTCCCTATCCACAGGTGACTACTGGGTGGATCCTAACCTTGGTAGCACTGCTGATGCCATCAAAGTTTTCTGCAACATGGAGACCGGAGAGACCTGCGTGAAGCCCAGCACTCCCAAAATCCCACGCAAGAATTGGTGGAGCAGCAAGAGCAAGGCACAGAAGCACGTGTGGTTTGGAGAGAGCATGAACGGTGGATTCCACGTGAGTATAATCCTTACATTTTGGAGATCTGCACTTTAAATTTGAGTAAAATGACCACAAGCACAACAAACCTCAAAGCAAATCCTAAAAAAGTTTTGAAAAGTTGACAGTACCAAAAAAGGTACATCTGGAAGTGATTATGAACAGCTGTTTTATTCCCAGCCAGAGTGTCTGTAAATTCTCACTGCTGGTTTGGGGAGCTGTTCACGGTTCTGAATTTCTGTTGGTCTATGTATATTTGTAACATCCAATCGACAAGGAGCTGTGCTGAAATACTCTCTCCTTCCCTTTGTGTCACTGTCTTGCCTTACATTTAATTAGCTCTGTTTTCTTTCAAGTAATATTAACGACCATATTTTAAAGATATTAAAAGATATTTTCTCTTTCTCTAACAGTTCAGCTATGCTGATAGCAGCCAGACTCCTAGTACTACCAGCATCCAGCTGAACTTCCTGAGACTGCTGTCTACTGAGGCCACTCAAACCATCACCTACCACTGCAAGAACAGCGTTGCTTACATGGACCAAGCCACAGGCAACCTGAAGAAGGCCGTTCTGCTGCAGGGCTCCAACGATGTGGAGATCAGAGCAGAAGGCAACAGCCGCTTTACCTATGGAGTACTTGAGGATGGCTGCAAGGTGAGTCACACAATAAAATATCATTTTCAAACATTCTGGCTATAAAATTAATTCATTGAAAATTAATTAAAAATAATTTAATTAATATTTAAATATATTATTATATTTAGTGAATAACTACCATTCAAAGGTTTGGGGTCAGTATGATATTTTTTTAAATGAAATGAATGCTTTTGCTCAGCAAGGATACATCAAAGTGATCAAAAGTGGCAGTAAATACATTCATAATTTTATAAAACAATTTTTTTTAATAAATGCTGTTCTTTTGAACTTCATATTTATCAATAAATCCTATAAAAAATATTGTTTCCACAGAAATATTAAACAACACAACTGATTTCAACTTTGGTAATAAGATAATGTTTCTTGAGCACCAAAATCAGCATTTTAGAATGATTTTTGAAAGATCATGTGACACTGAAGACTGAAGTAATGACTGTTGAAAATTCAGCTTTGCCATCACAGGAATAAATGAATAAAATATATGAATAAAATATTTTAAAATAGAAAACTGTTATTTTAAATTTTAATGATATTTCTTTTTTGATTTCATTTTTAATCAAATAACTGCAGTCTTGGTGAGCAATAAAAGATTTCTTTTAAAAGTATCAAAAATCTTACTGACTCCAAATCAAAAATAATCAAATATTTATTCATATATATACTTATTTTTATTTCATTTATATTTCTTTTTTATATACTTATCCACTTAAATGGCTTTTTTGCTGTCTTACAGAAGCACACAGGTCAGTGGGCCAAGACTGTGATTGAGTACAAAACTCAGAAGACATCCAGGCTGCCCATTATGGACATTGCTCCCATGGACATCGGAGGAGCAGATCAGGAGTTTGGAGTGGACATTGGTGCAGTCTGCTTCTTGTAAAAAAAATAAAAAATCAAACATATGTGGATTATGAAATAAGACATGGAAAAATACCAATGACGAGCAATAACTGTGAGGATGCAATACACTCTCCAAGTAACGAAATATGGAAGAAAAGAAAAGAAATCTGAAAATTGACGAAAGTTTTTTTTCTCTAAAACACAAAAAGTTGTGCTGTCCACGTTTAGTGTGCAGGAAAACCAGCGCTAAATGGGATTGCCCCAAATAGTCTCTCCCTCTGAAATCCAGCCATGTTTCCCACAAGCCCTCAGTGCAGCGCCTCCTCCTGCCGGGAGCCAAGAGGGGAACAGAATGAGCAAGCGCAACCAAAAGATTCAGAGATTCAAAGAAAGACAGAAACATGGCTTGATGTCATCACATCCTGCAGGGGTGGGTGGTTGGGTGATGCTGTACAGCGTCATGGCTGGATACCACAGTAGTCCCTCCCACTAAAGAAGAAAGACGGCCATGCCCAGTCCCACTTCACCCTGCCCTCTGCCTCTTGACTGTGACTCAGAAGAAGACATCACATTATGCAAGATTTTGTGAAATGTTAAACCTGAGGAGGGAATAAGTTAATATTTACTGTGCATAGTAACAGTCTGTACTGAAACAGCCAGATCTATATATTTTCACAATTATATGTTTGTGTGTGTGAGCATGTGCCTATACACACCGACAATATTTTGGGGAAAGTGCAGTTCCATTTCTTTTTTGTTTGTTTGTTTGTTTTGTGTAAATCTTTTTTTCCCCCATGATTGCCCAAACTAGGAAGTTTTGGTCCCTTAACATAACAGCAGAAAAAGAAAAAAATCTAATAAATTTGGAAACCATTTCTATTTTTTGTTTATTTGCATGATCTTCATTTTTCAAGAAAAGCTACCTCACACAGGAAAAAGTTAAAATCTGGATGTGAACGAAAGCAGCTTGGGGTTCGAGAGGTGTCAGGAAGACCCCCCCGGCATGGCTCAGTCCATCTTCAGAAGGTGCTATTAGTATTGATTTATCAGTCAGTATTTCCCACAATTCCCAGACCATCCCACTCCCTAACTAGCCTCATTCGACACACACAGCCTGCTCAGAGGATGCGGAACTATGCGGGATGATCGAAAGACAGAGGGACTCTTTTGGCAATGCCGGAATTTTGCTCCCAAAGGATCGCCGTATCGCTGAACAGGATGTGTGTGTGTGTGAGGGTGTGTATATTTTTGCTATAATTAATATTATTATGATCTTGGTCTTTTTTTTTGTTTGTTCTCTCTTTTTGGTTCTGGTTTTGTTACGATTTTAATTAATGTAAATTGAAAATAAAGGAAAAAACGAGGAATTATGAAGTCAGATTTTAATTGTGTTTTTAATCATTATGAGCACAAACAGTAATATATTTTTATTTGGCATAGATGTACGAAACTATGCACTGCTTGTGTGTATGTGTGTGTATAGACACCCCTGACTATAACTTTTTAAGAAAAGATTTAGTTAAGTAGAAGTAGATGAGAAATAGAGTGGTGTAACTTCATGGATAGACTATCCCAGATGAAAAAGTGCAGTAAAAGTACACTTCCATAATGTACTTAATATACTAAAACTTATTCTTTAGTACTTCTTAAGAACATCTAAGTGTACTCAACTGTGCTATTTTGGGACACCATGAATATGTACTAAAATGTGCTATTAACATACTTTTTCTGTATTTAGTTACCACTTGTAGTACAATTGAAACCATCTTTCATAAATATACTCATCATACATAAAAAATACACAATTAAAATATGAATATATACAAAATGTATTTATAATGTATTGCCCATATATTTTGATAGAATAAATAATTTCAAATATATTGTAATTATGTTAACATTCCCTTTATATGATATACTTAACATGTTTGTGTTTTTAAATAGTACAATCAAGTACACTATTACTGTGCCATTAGTAGCACTTTTTTTCCACATTAAACAAATAGCACTTTTAGTACTCTATGCTAAAAGTACTTACTGGTAAATTGTGAATTTTGGTACACATCTAAACACACATGAATGAATAATCCTATCATGTGCTATTAGTGCATTTATAGTAGCCTAAGCACAGTAACCTATAGTTGTCATGGTTACTGTATTGTTAAACACACATGAAGAAAAACAGTCTTTAATAAATCCACAGAAGATAAATCCAGACAGAGGTTAGGCTTGTAACGCATGTAACATAGACAAGACTCAACAAATCAGAAACAATGACAACTGACTAAATAGTGAAAACGCTGCAAAGTTCAAACAGTGTGATGGTGTAACAATAGGGGTTGAAAATCCAAATAGAACTTAGTGATAGTATATATAAAAATCCCCTAAAATTGTATGTAAAGCAATTGTAGCACACTTTCAAGCATTGCAATTATAAAACACTTCTGGTACTTTATCTGACTACACTTAAAAACAGAGTTTAGGGTTAGTGATAATTAGTGTATTTATATTAAGTGTACTTAAGTAGCACAGCTGGGAAAATGTACTTATACCTATTACATTACTAATATGTTTTAAATAAAACCTATTTAATTTAAACTTAAGATGACTATATAAAAGTGAACATTGAAATAACTTTTAAATTATTCAAAGCACACTTTTAAGAAATACACTAATAAAAGTCTTTTGTATATTTTTGCGGTAGTATACTTTATTTCAATGTTCTAAAAATCAATTTAAATATCAGTGGTATTTAGTATACTTTTGCAATTGCACTAAAGCACTACTGAAGTAGAAACAGACTTTTAATTAGTGTATTTATGGCATTACAGCCTTGTGCAGATCTACAATCTTGTCCCTGATGTCCTTTGATAGCTCTTTGGTCTTGCCCATGGTAGTGGAGAGGTTGGAATGGAAGATACTTTTTTTTTTACATATTTTACTTTAGATACATATTTTATGGACAGGTGTCTTTTATACACACAACCAGATGAAATTAGGAGTATCTTCTTAAAGTGACAGGACTAATTTGTGTTCCACATGTGCACATAACCAATCTGTGGGAGCTGGTTGGTAGGGGATCAAATACTTATTTGATTTACTAAAATATAAATCTTTTTTAAACATTTGTATGCTGCTTTTTTTCTAGATTTTTTGTTTGATATTCTGTCTCTATCAGTACTACCTACTATAAAATTATAAACTCTTCTTTTTTTAAGTGGGCAAACATACAAAATTTTTTTTTGGTATTTTTTAGGGGTATATTGCTTTAACAGAGATGTCAAGAATGCATGGAAATACTGCAAAATTACCTGTTTCAGTCTGTTGATATAGAAATGTATATTAAAAGGTAACACCTGTGACCAGAAATACAGGTATAGAATATCAAACATCATTTGTATGATGAAGAGTTTGTTGCCATACTATTAAATTAGCCAATCAATATAACATAACAAACCAGTAAAATAGCAAACAAACAAAAGGGAGTCATGAAATATATAAACACAAATATTCGTAAATATTCTCAAACAGATCAGATCAGCAAGCAGTCTGTATGTACAAAATCGCAAAAAATCAAAAATCTTATTTTCGATATTGCATAATGCTCATCTGTCGAGTAAACGCAGACCAACTCATCCTCACCATCAGCTCAACCACGTCTCTCATTATTCCACGCTTCCCAAACATGAGCGTCCACGTATCACGTGACCTCGTCTCGACCAATCAGACGCGCCATTGCGCTCACTAGGAAATCCACATTGAGAACACACTAGCAGAGAGCCAAACGGACTAACGGAGCATGCGCGGCGCACGAGCGTCCCATGAAGTCATCTTGACCGTCTGTGCACCGGACCGAATTGGGGAACGGTATAGCTTCTCAGTCGTGAGAATCTCGCTATATCGTGGGAAGAGATGATCCTGTCTTCGGGATTGACATAACGGTTTAAGGTAATGCGTTTAAACCGCGTATTTTTGCTCTTGTGTGGTTTTTTATTGTTTAGTTAAAACCGCGTTACATAACGTGCGCCGGTGACCCCATTTCAACACGTTTGTTTTCCTATCAAAGTTTTTCAAATGTTTTCCTTATAATCCTCTATGTTGTTCATTTGAGTAACTCATTTTAATTTTCGAGAACGTAAGTTAGTGGGCAACATGAATGTATACATTAAGTTTAAGTGCAATGTCTCGCCAGTTTCACCTGCTTGGAATTGACCTAATTTCTGCTCCAGGATGCTTTTAGTGTGTCTGTGGAACACTGACGCGCGACACTGTAAAAGGTGTTTTAGTGTAAAACAAACGATTTATGCAATATTTATATTGTCTATAATGTATTTGTTTTGCTTACTGTTATTATATGTACCAGTATTTGTGGTGTCTTTGTCATGAATGGCAATTGGAGTGCAATTATGAAAGTCTGACCCACTCCTAACCACCGCATCCTTGTTTGTTTGTGGGTGCATTTTTTCTGAGATGTTACCAGTATACTACTTGTAGACCATCTTAAACGGGTAGGTCAGATTTGCAATACACCATTAAGTAAAGTTGTCTTTTTAAATAGATACTTTAGACTAGATATCACAGGTGAATAGGGTCATTTTTTTTAAGTAATAGACTTAGTACATTAAGACAAGTACATCACAGTATAAGTGTGTTGTATTACAGGTTTTCTGAAATATTTTGTTTAAATATGCATATGCTGCTTTATGTAATTTATTAGGCATTAATAATTTGCATACATTTGTATCACATTGCTGCCTGAAATACAATTGCAAAAAATGGAAACAAAACAGCCAGGATAAAAATCGACCTACTTTTTTTAAAGGAATAATATGTTCTATAAAACTGAAAAATTATACAAAAACAAACCCTATTCTAAAAGAATAGAGAATATAGAAGTTTGGTTTAAGTGGAGTTTTCTGAATCATGAGAAAAAGATTTTAAATATATGTATTGTATACAGACACAAATAGATAAAATTGTAATAAACAATTAAATGTGTATTTTTGTTTTTATTTTGCAAGCAAAATAGCCCAAAAATCTCAAAATTGAAAAATGCGTGAAAAAACAATGGGTCTCATTCACTAAACATGCGTACACACGAATTTTTGCGTGAAATGTGCGTACGGACGTTTTCACGAATAAATCATGATTCATCAAAAACTTTCGTACTAAAATTTATTCTAAATGTACGAAAAAATTCAAGAACAACTTATACCACACGTACGCAATAATCATGTACGCCCAGGGCCTTATAAGCATGTATAAAGAACCCCTCATATAATTAGATATGTTATGTACAGGGTGGGTGAAAAGTAACTAGACGTTAAAATTGATAATAAAGTATAATTAGAGGTCCAATTTTATATATATATATATATATAAAATTAGAGGTCCAAACAACAAATCACCTGATCTATCCTTATATAAACGGTGATTATTGTTTCTCACCTTGTGTTTGGAGGCATGGCACACTTGGTACTTGGTACTGCTTGAAGACATTGCGGCGCGTGCTCTAAGGAGAGAGCGCGTCTTTAGAGAGCGCACAGCAGGGCCGGTGTTCTGAGGATAAAATGTCAGGACACCGGCGCCAAGGGGGGCACTCGTGGCCGTGGCCCCCCAAACGAGTTACTGTGCCTCCCCACTTTCCATCCTCTCCCCTCCTTGCTGAACGCGATCGATTTTGAAAGCGAAAGTATCGATAAAACATCGCACTAAAGAAAGCAATTGAACGCTTTAGCGAGCGTCAGCAACTGCACGCGATCACAGATTGCACGCTCTTCACGAATACACCCCCCCCACACACACACACACACAACGTGATTTGTGCCCTCCCTTAGAAATTGAAATGCCCCCCGATGGAGGTGCCCTGGCGCCTGGCACAGATATGTTTGCTGCAGTGACGAATGGCTGTTCAGTTGCTTTTAAATAACACATTTTTTCTGGCTTCCACCTCCAACAGCAAAACCTCACGTTCATTATCGTTAAAGTTATTTTTCTTTGTCTTTTGTTTCGATGCCATAATTGTCTTTCTCTAGACGAGTGCCGCTTTGCGGAAAGCCCTTATATGGAGCTGGTTTGGGCGTGTATTATGCTAATCACTAACCTCTTGCACGCGGCAGGGTTATTATAGTTTTGCATTTTTCATTAGTTTTTATTTTTATTTCGTTTTGACTTTGTTTTCAAATTCAGTTTAGTTTTAATTAGTTTTTAAAGTGAGTTTGCTAGTTTAGTTTTTATTTTTTTGAAAATGCTTAGTTTTAGTTTAGTTTTTATTAGTTTTAGTGTTAGTTTTAGTCTTTTTTGTAATTTGGGTTATTTGTCAGGGGCAAGATTCAAAAAGGTCAGAAAAAGTATTGTGTAATAATAACTCAACAAAACCATCATACAATTTTTGAAAATATTTATTCAACAATAACACCAGTAACGTTACATAAAATGTACATATGGACACAAATATGTATGTAAACCGTCTCCGCTGTAAGTGCAAAATGTGTAAGTGACGTACGTGTGCGCAAGAGTGTGTGTGTGTGTGTGTATGTATGTGTGTGTGTGTGCACGAGTGAGTGAGCATGTGTGTTTGCGCGTGCGATCGCGAGTGAGCAAGAGTGTGTGTGCGAGTGAGCAAGAGTGTGTGTGTGTGTTGCTTGAGTGTGTGTCTGTTGCTTGAGTGTGTGTGTGTGTGTGTGTGTGTGCGAGAGTGTGTGAGCATGTGTAAGAATACCTCTTACAAAATCCACACGCCGTACCAAAAATCTACACATGTTCTAGAATTCACACCCTACAAATACTACAGCTGTACAATTTTCACACCCTATACTAAATTTACCCTATAGCCTACAGTCAATAGCCTACTCATCTGGATTGAAGCAGCAAACATTCAGTGTAAAAGTAAAAAAATTACATAACATTATTTTATATTTGAATCACAGCTTATATAGTGTTTTGGCATCGACAACCACAACCAAAAAGTGCATTTTACCTCAAACTTGCGACTAGTTAACTTTCTAAAGAAGGCAGGGGAGGGGCTGTGTGTGTGTGTGTGTGCGCGCGCGCATGTGAGCGACACATCATATATATCTATGGCGACACATGAGTGACAGAGAGGCGGAGGGAGAGCAGGGAAAGGAAATGTTGCTGAACGAATATGCTGCATGTTCTAAATAGCGTTAAAAAATTAAAGACCTTGACAAAGACGAAAACTAAGGACATTTACTCTATAATTTTATTTTATTTTAGTTAGTTTTGCCAAACACACATTACAGTTTTAGTTAGTTATCGTTTTTTTGTAATGCCTCGTTTTTATTTTTATTTCAGTTAACGACAATGTTTTTTCCCACCTAGTTTTCGTTTTTTCGCTCGTTTTCGTTAACGATTATAACCTTGGCACGCGGGCGCTCTTTTAGAAGACTCCAGATTCACTAACAGAAGAATGAGTTTAAGAACAAACTCATGTGCATACGCACATGTTGTGAATTAGGCGGAAAGATTTCGTGAGAAGTTCAAATGTGCGTATAAATACGAAAAACGTACGCACTTATTAGTGAATGAGACCCAATGGTTTTGCCTTTAGTGTCTTGCCTTAAACAAAGCCTTCTGTGACGGTCTAATAGTGGCAGGTAATGTGTAATAAACTGATATTGCATGGAAATTAAAACGTAGTGGTGCAGTATACTGTAATATATAGATGAAAACCATGTACTGTATAGTTTTTATTGTTGTTGTTGTTCAACAGATTTTTATTTTACACATTTGCTTAACATTAGTGCTCTATTAGAGCTATGAATCAAGATGGCGCCGTGCATGGCAGCCATTGTGCTTGGCTCTCCAGTTCTTTTAGTTCTTTTGTTAGTTTTTCCTGTTTTTTGTTTGTCTAACACGATCAGTTTCACCAGGGAAGAACTGCTGAACATTCGGCAGAACACTCCACAAAATCTCTAACCGGTTTTCGATTATTCGGATATTTTGCTGAACATAGAAGTCGGCGGAGCTGCTGCGCTCTTTAGACGCTTCAGGATGAGCAGATGGGGGAAGCGAGCCGGCCCACTCGTGAAGCTCAAACAGTGCGGATTTCGCATGCCGTTGCGTAGCATCCATCTGGCTAATCTCCGCTCTCTACCCAACAAAACGGACAAACTCCTTCTCCTTTCCCGGTTTAACAAGGACTTTTCAAACTCTGCTGCTCTGTGTTTCACGGAAACCTGGCAGAACGGCGCCATTCCAGACAGCGCGTTAGATCTGCCTAATTTCACGCTGATCAGAGCAGATCGCAATGCGGAATCAACGGGGAAATCGTGTGGCAGCGGGACATGCTTTTACATCAATGAGAGGTGGTGTACAGATGTAACTGTGTTAGAGAAGATGTGCTGTTCAGATCTAGAAATGCTCTTCATTAACTGCAAGCCGTTCTATTCGCCGCGGGAGTTCTGCTCGTTCATTCTTGTGAGTGTTTACATTCCGCCGCAAGCACACGTGAGCTCAGCTTTACAGAAACTTGCTGATCTGAGCACAGACACAGAACAACAACAACCGGACTCTGTTTTAGGGACTTTAATAAAGCAAATCTCTCCCGTGAATAGGGCTGGGTATCGTTCAAAAATGTTCGATATCGATACCGATACCGATACCTTGAGTTCGATACTGGTTCCTGAACGATACTTTTTTCGATATCAATTTTAACAAGATTACATTATCTCAAAAAACTTGAAATAGTTTAAATATAACTATAAATATAAAAACTGGTTTTATTTTTTTCAGCTTGTGGCTCAAAGACTCATCTCCTGAGCCACTGCACAAAGGAACAAAATATAGCCAACACAATTAATCAGTACAAATAATTTTAATAAAGCTCAAATAGTTTTCAGTTTACACATAGCTCAGACAGAATCATCATTTCTATTCATTTATTCTAGGTTGTTAAAGACTTCAAGAAATTTAAAATCTTTATCCACTTTCATAAGTGGATGTTTTATTTTCTTTCACAATATGTTTTATTATTATTAAATTCTATGTTGTAGTATGTCTAATTATTTGAATGCATAAAAACTACTTAGTTTATTCAAATTTATTCTTAAAACTTATGAAATGTTTTCTTTTTCCTCAGAAATTCTGTGTTCTGTATCTGGTTTTCAAATGAAGGGATAAAACATTCATTTAATTTTTCTTTTAAATTATTTAAAATAAAACTTTATTTTGGCAAACAAAATTTTACTATTAAAATGAAAACATGGAAGAAATGTTGTGTGATCATTAATTAAAAAATAAGAGTTTTAATAATTTTAATAGTAGCCTAGTAGCAGTATGTACACTCTGCTGAACAATAGTAATTTATTTCTGCCGCAGTGTCGGCAGAAATAAAACCGAACTTTTATTTTGAAGTTAAACCGAACTTTTATTTTGACGGGTTTCCGTGAATACCTTTACAATTCTGTGTGTATATGATATGACGCAAGTTTTACTCAAATCAAACGGTAAAATTTTCATGAAGTGACTCTCAGAGCAGTTCTAGAGCTGTTGTTCATGTGTTTATGTCCTCATTTAGTGAGACGGCAGACGCTGAAATGTCACGCGAGCTTCAGTCTGTGTCAAGTAAGAGAAACTGCGCGATATAGAGAGCAGACTGCTCCGTACTCTTTCGAAACGCTCTCGCGGATGTCAAGCACTGATCAATCAGCACCGCGTCACTTCTAGTCAAACACATCTAGTGCTGCAGGCTTATTGGCTCACTGACGTTAATGAGATTAACCCCTTAGGTATCGAAATTTGGTACCGAACGACAAGACGTTTTTCGATACTCGGTGGTATCGAGGCAATTCGGTCGGTGCCTAAAAAGTATCGAACTCGATACCCAGCCCTACCCGTGAACTGCCAAAATACAGACAGCATGTTACATGTCCCACCAAAGACCGTAATATATTGGATCACTGTTACACCGCGATAAAGGACGCATATCACTCTGTTCCACGAGCAGCTTTAGGACTCTCTGATCACTGTTTGGTTCATCTTATTCCAACCTACAGGCAGAAATTTCAATCTGTTAAACCTGTATTAAGGACTGTAAAGAGATGGACTAATGAGACCGAGCGGGTTTTACAAGCCTGTCTCGACCTTACTGATTGGAGTGTTGCAACGATCTGGACGAGCTCACAGAGACTGTAACATCTTATATCAGTTTCTGTGAGGATATGTGCATTCCTACCAGGACTCATCTAATTTATAACAACGACAAACCGTGGTTCACTTCAAAACTCAGACAGCTCCGTCAGGCCAAAGAAGATGCTTACAGGAATGGGGACAGAGTCTTGTATAAACAGGCCAAATACACACTGGAAAAGGAGATCAGAGTGGCAAAGAGGAATTATTCTGATAAGATAAGGATCCAATTCTCTTCCAGTGACACGGCTTCAGTGTGGAAAGGTCTGAAAGACATCACCAATTACAAGACACCATCCCCCGGCACTGTGGAGATTCAACAACTGGTAGACGATCTGAATTCTATTGCAGGTTTGAAAAAAAACACCATTCACACCTCCTGCAACCCCCCTCTCCCCCACACCTGAACTGCAGATAAGAGATGACATGCGCCAGGTCTTCAAAAAGAACGAGAAGGAAGGCACCAGGCACAGACGGTGTGACACCAGCCTGTCTGAAATCCTGTGCTGACCAGCTGGCCCCCATCTTCACACAGATCTTCAACAGATCACTGGAGCTGTGTGAAGTCCCCTCATGCTTCAAACGCTCCACCATAATCCCAAATAAACCCAAGATTACAGGATTTAACGACTACAGACCTGTGGCTCTAACATCTGTGGTCATGAAGTCATTTGAAAAACTGGTTTTGGCTTATCTGAAGGACATCACTGGACCCTTACTGGACCCCCTGGAGTTTGCCTACAGAGCAAACAGGTCTGTGGATGATGCAGTCAACATGGGACTACATTACACACTGCAACACCTGGACAGACCAGGGACTTATGTGAGGATCCTGTTTATGGACTTCAGCTCAGCCTTTAACACTATCATTCCAGACATCCTCCTGCCCAAACTAACTCAGCTCTCCGTTCCCACCTCTGTCTGTCAGTGGATCAACAGCTTCCTGACAGACAGGCGGCAGCAGCTAGTGAGGCTGGGAAAATTCTCATCCAGCACCCGCACCATCAGCCCTGGAGCTCCTCGGGGCTGCATTCTCTCCCCACTACTCTTCTCCCTCTACACCAACGACTGCACTGTCCTGTCCTGTTGCTGTCATTCTGTTGCACTGTGGAGCTACTGTCACTAAAACAAATTCCTCGTATGTGCAAACATACCTGGCAATAAAGCTGATTCTGATTCTGATTCTATTTGCCAGTATGCATAAGTATGAGTGTTTGTCCTTTTAGTACTTCCAGATATTTAGAGAGTTTGTTGGCTAAACTTTTTTTTTTTTGGAAAAATAGTGATGAGTAGGCCACCTTTAACAATTTTGTGCACATGCGGGACAGTTGTAGCAGATGGGCTGCCAGTACAAGTGGCTGGATCAATCCCCGGTAGAGGTGGCCTACTGTAATTCCCAGGGCACAGACAATCGAGAAGTTGCCTCAGAGACAGAGACTTAGCCTTGCGTATACAGTAGATAAATCAAGATAAATCCTCTGCCCCCTTGAGACCAGTTTTTTTGCATGTGTGTGTATGATGGTTGTTTTTGAGCAGGGTTTAAAAACATGTCCATGATTGACATGAGGCTTCTCTGAGTGTCCTATCACTCTCAAGAAACAGAATGGCTTTGACATATATGACGGAATTCAGTCCACTGCGCACGTCACCCATCTGATTCAGTCTGAGGAAAAGCCAAGAACTGAATGTCACAGAATGAGTGCTCAGATGGTTTTTAAGTCCAGATTTGGAGGATTCCTCTGTCATGAAGGGGAAAGAGGACAAAAAAACTCAAATCTATACCAAATGGCAATATGAGCAAAAGTTAAAAATGACAATCCATTTTTACTGCTGTGGTGGTTTCCCTTTTCTATGAAGAATCACTCTCAGAGCCTTGGGGTTCTGATGCCAGAAAATACACTTTATTAAAAGAGAATAAAGCCGAGAAGTTTTCTGCAGAAAAGATCTCCAGAATGTTTTCTGTCTTCTCTTTAAATAGTCTCTTCTCTAGGCGTGTTCAATACATTTCAGACACACGTTTTACCTTTTTAGGCCGTGTTTACCTTATATGTACAATTTAGTCTCTCTCTAGGGAGAAGCTATACGTGTTATAGTAAAAAAAGAGGCCCCCTTTCACATTCTGCACATTTCATCCGTGCCTGCCTCCAACACACACATGCACATGATTATAATGGAAGGATAACTTGATACATAAATGGATAAATTCACATTAATTATACTTGATTAATTCACCTTTTGACTAATAAAAATCTACTTCACTGCCTCAATGTAGGACAGTGGTCTCAAACTCAATTCCTGGAGGGCCGCAGCTCTGCACAGTTTGGCTCCAACCAGCTCTAAATGACACCTGCTTGGAAGTTTCTAGTGATCCCGAAGAGCTTAATTAGCTGGATCAGGTGTGTTTGATTAGGGTTGGAGCTAAACTGTGCAGAGCTGTGGCCCTCCAGGAATTGAGTTTGAGACCAGTGATGTAGGATATTAGGATTGTAATGTGTGTAAAATAAGAATGGAAAAGTCTCACAGACATGGTCATCAGTATGTCATTTAATTTAATTTCTGTTATATGGTGGTGACGTGCTGGAGATGGTCAACAATTTGCTGTTTAATTATGATGCCAACATTAGCATGCTAAGAATAAGATGGTGAAAAAGTGTATAATTTATATATGTTTATGTTTGCCAACTGCTGCCAATGACATCCTCAATTAATTAGCAGATTCTAGAATGAATGTTTTTGTCCTGATTACATTTTTTTTTTTTTTTTTTTTTTTTTTTTTTTGAAGGGTGACTCAGTGACCATGGCCCCAAATTCCATCCACTGGTTCCGGAAGGGCCTCCGTCTCCATGACAACCCTGCACTTCAGGAGGCAGTACGTGGGGCAGACACTGTTCGATGTGTTTACTTCCTGGATCCCTGGTTCGCTGGGTCCTCCAACCTTGGGGTCAACAGGTGGAGGTGGGTGCAGATGTTTTAAATTAGAAGAAAGAATGATTTCATCTCTGTTTGTAAATAGTATCCACAAATGAGTGAAAGACATTAAGTGTGCTCATTGAAGTGCCTGATATGAACATATGCCATTGAGCCATCAAATGCACTGCCCTTATGCAGATTTTTAATAGGACCACTACGCAGTACAAACACAGTCATGTATTTAACGCATGCACAAATGTGGTTGCAACTAACAATAAAAACTAGCCCTGTCTAGGTAAACCTGAAATACTAGTTGACACAATGTGATGACCACATAAGCAGTCTATTGAATATTATTGCAGTTTGTTCAAACTATAAAAGAAGACAGGGCAAAGTCATGACATGTTGCTTTAATAAAGGTTAAAAGATTTGATGAAGACCTGAGGGTCGAAACGTTGCTGTTATTAAATTAATTTGGAGCAGCTATTTTCAGTGTGCGGACTTCTCTCCTTTTCTTTGTTCAGGCTCCTCAGTTGTCCTGCACCTGAGCCCGATCTGGGTGGTTGGGATGTGCACGCCTGGTTGACTTTTTTGATTCTTTAAAAGATTTGATTACCATGTTGTAAAATTTCTACATAATTTTACAGTCACATCATGCCTGCAGTGATCATAAAGGTGCAGTCTTATCAGCTGATGCTAGAGGTCGACCGATATGGGTTTTTTCTCTGGTCGATGCCGATATTTAGAAATCAGGGCAGCCGATATATGATGCCGTTTTTTTTTTTTCCTTCTTCTCAGGGATGTTCTTTTTTTCAGTAATTTATCAAAATATTTAAAAAGGTTTGCTGCATGGTTAAAATATGCTGTGTGTATAAAAAAATTTTTTTTTAGAGACGGAGAGAAAAGTCATGTATAAGTCGCATTTTATTATTTCATTCAGAAATAGGCCTAATGCCGACACGAAATGTTTACAAACATTATAATAAACACTGTAAACATAGCTAGGCTATTTTAGTTCCATTCACTACAACAAATTCTTTCAATTAACAGTATTTAGAAAAGAACAAGAATTAAAAATATAAGAAGCTAGCTATAAACGACAAGCCAAAACGAATTAATAGGCTAAAATGAAACTGAAACCAACGCTGGGTCTCTCATTCGACACAAAATCAAATGTTTGCGTATTCGCGATGTATTTGAATGCCAAAATATTATTTATGTACAGGACAGGTGCATCTCAATAAATTAGAATGTTGTGAAAAAGTTAATTTTTTTTCTTTTAAGTTATTTCAAAAAGTGAAACTTTCATATATTTTAGATTCATTGCCTGACCTGAACCCCATAGAGAATGTATGGGGTATTGTTGTCAAGAGGAAGATGAGAGACACCAGACCCAACAATGCAGATGACCTGAAGGCCGCTATCAAAGCATCCTGGGCTTCCATACCACCTCAGCAGTGCCGCCACAAACTAATCACCTCCATGCCACGCCGAATTGAAGCAGTAATTAAAGCAAAAGGAGCCCCTACCAAGTATTGAGTACATACAGTAAATGAACATACTTTCCAGAAGGTCAACAATTCACTAAAAATATTTTTTTATTGGTCTTATGAAGTGGGTTTTTGTTAAATGTGAGCCTAAATCATCACAATTAACAGAACCAAAGACTTAAACTACTTCATTCTGTCTGCATTGAATTTATTTAATACACGAGTTTCACAATTTGAGTTGAATTACTGAAATGAACTTTTCCACAACATACACCTGTACTTCACAGAATTACTGAATTTCACAGAAAAGATTTGTTTATTTTTTATAAATAAAGAACTGTATTTCTTTAGTCAATTATTAAAGTATTACATGTTACACGGGCTGATTTATTCATTTTTATGTATTTGGGATTTTAAGAACAAGTGGAAAATGTGCTCAATGTTTCATTTCATCCAAGTGAAATTAGCAAACAGTTAAAGACTTAATTTACATACGTTTCAAACGCGGAGCCAGGCGCGATCGAGTGGACACAGGTCGCGCGCGTGCGTCAGGCCTCGTCCATATTGCCAGATGCGCTCGTGAGAGACTTGCGGAGCAGAACCGGACGCGAGACCGTGAGTATAAAAGAGCATTACGAGACAGGCTGCGTGTAAACGGCTCGTCCGTGAGACGCGGGAGACGCGCAGCGTGGGGCTGTGTGTGCGGTCTTCTGAATTTGCGAACATGCAGTATATATAGATATGTTTTCTTTAGTTTTAATTTGCCTAACTTTCGAATTTACCCTTTTTAAATGGTGGGCGTTTACGCAGTTGGCTAGAGCAGTGCTGATCGGGGAGAAGGTGCGCTCACTCTGTTGGTTAGTAAGACTGTCACTCAAGGCTGGCAATCGTGCATGCATATGCTCTGGAACAGAGTAATATCGCGAACACATCGCAGGCTTTGCAAAATAGCAAATCGCAGCGTCTCAAATCGTGATTGCAATTCGATTTCGATTAATTGCACAGCCCTACCAGGTAGTTCTCTCTTCAAAAAGTTAGCAGGCAGAGGGGGACATCACAGGGTTATACTTTGTGCCAGTAGAATGCAATCTGCTTGCCGCACGAGGCAGCATCACGTGTTGCTTGCAGACGCGCCTGTATATTAATCGGCCTAATTTGCAGCACAATCGGCCAATGCCGATTAATTAAATGCCAAAAATCGGCCGATCAATCGGTCGACCTCTAGCTGATGCAGCTGCATTTTTATACATGTAGAAATATCACATGTATTCTCTTATGATCTCTGTATTTCTTAAATGTTGGGTGATGGCCCAAAATGGATTGTAAATATGAGTAGCCTAATTGTAGACAGCATATTGTGTATTGCTGGGTTTATGAAGTTCTTGGTAATATTACAAATAATTTTAGTACTGTGTAGGGTGCCAATTAGATGCCTAATGTAAATTTGGCGTCCTGTAGCAAAATCAGTTGCGAACTGCTGATTTACACAGTGGTTAAAATTAAGAAACGCTCCATTTGAGTTCTGTTGCTTTCACTAAAAGGATTTAAAATTTTCATTACAATGGGATGTGAGCACTGAGCAGTCAGGCATGTCTATGCGTTTCTATTTTAAACCAGTGAATACCCACACATGAGGTAATCTGACCACATGGCCATGTATGCAGATCGATCCAGTGCCATAACAGTCAGACAAGAGGAAAGTAGGCCAAGTCGCCAACCAGCAGATGCTTCCCTTTTAGAAGACAATCAGACAGTCTGCTCTCAGAGCTGGTCATTCAGCTCTCCTCCTACTGAATGGATACAGTGTGATCTGACTGCATATTTAAGAGAGCTAATTCACCAGATTAAAAGACTAAGCACCGGTGACTGGATTTGTCATTGTCAGCTGTAGTGTTCAGATGGCCTATCCAAGTCTTGCTTAAAACACCTGTTGAACACCAAGTTTAGGTACTTTAATGCAGGGAGATTGCAGGCCATACTGTGTTGTCTGCTCTAAATCGCCTTTAAAAATTGGGGTGTAAATGAGTAAGCTGCTGTTAGGATTCTTTGTCTTGACTGCGGTCATGCACGCTACACTAAGCATATTTTTGACATGAAGTAACAAATCTCTCTTGAGGATGTAATGATGTAATGCAGTAGACAGTCACTCAATAAACTGATATGCACTGACACCGATAGAACTGATGTAACTGATTAAGTTAATGATAACTAGTTGTTATTGGTTCACGTTATCATGTTCTAGGATGGGAATGACATTCACATAACACTAATACATGTCGAGAAGAAACATAACAAACTAAGACAGACCAAATCCAGAAGAACTGTGGCAACATCTCCAAGATGCTTCAAGAGACCTACCTGCAAAGCCACCTGAAAAACTATGCGCAAGTACACCCAGGGCAAAAGCTGCTTTGAACGCAAAGGATGGTCACACCAAATGTTGATTTAATTTAGTTAATTGATCAAGAAAATCTATTTGACACTTATTTTTGACAGCATTGTCATTTTACAGCATTTTTACAGAAGTGCTTAACTTAACAGTACACTAGCTTTGCAGGTAGGTCTCTTGAAGCATCTTGGAGAAGTTTCCACAGTTCTTCTGGGTTTAGTCTGTCTCAGTTTGTTCTGTTTCTTCATGTCATTCCAGACAGACTGGATGATGATGATAACCAGATCTCTGTCTGTAGCACTGGCTGTTGTCAATCTCTCTGGATTATTACAATTAATGACAAAATGAATATTTGTAAATGTAAACTTTCTATCTATCGATCCAATCTTATTGCATACATATTATAGCATATATTACATTTGATGACATCATATTTTCAGTGTAAAGCAGCAGCTCTGTTACTTTTATACTATTGTTCATAGATTTGTCAGTAAGAAATGATTACTTCCAATGAGCCAGGACACATTAAATTGACCAAAAGTGACAGTAAAGACATTTATAATAATTTCTATATCAAGTAAATGCTGTTCATTACAACGTTCTATTCAATAAATTATCCTGAAAAAAAGTGTTGTGGTTTCAACAAAAATGTTGGCAGCACAACTTTTTTTCTTCATTGATAATAAGAAATACTACTTGAGCACCAAATCCGCATATTATAATGATTTCTGAATGATAATAAATTCAGCCTTTACTTTTCAGTTGTATTCAAAGTATTAATTTAATCAGTTCATGTAGTAATTGAACCCATGACCATGACAAAGGAATGTTACTGTCTTATTTACATCTACCTTAAAGGATGAGGCACATGTACCTAGTTAGTTACCCATTTTGTGTAGTAACTGACAACATGAACTGTAGGCAATAACTTATCGTGGTTTCCTAGAAGCTGGATGGATAGTTTTTCACTAGTTGTCATGGCCAGAAATTGAGTTCTAGACTTTTATTTTAAAAGACTGAACCTTTTATTGTCTCTCAGCTGTTTTCACGTGATCTGGGGAAAGGGAATACAAGGATAAGTGTGCTTTTTTTTCCTCAGTCTAGGTGCTGAGAGAGTGTTGTTGTGGTTGAAAAGAGGTCACTGGGCTAATTTTATGCCCTCCAGTGGTGGAAACCAATCACGCTGCAAATCTAGGCCAGGCCAGTTACATAAGGAATAATGTATGACGGGCAGAGTTCTGAAAATTAGGTTTGAGTGTCCCCCAATAGCTATTAGTTTTTGTGTTCTGTCTCATTCTTTTTGATTTCATGAATGGAGGTGACTGTGTATGTGTTTATATGTGTGTGCTGGTGGAGTTTTTTTTCTGTTATGTATGAGAGCGTGTCGACCGGACAGCCAGTATCTGGAGCATAGGGAGCTTTGTCCCTGTCCAGTCTCTAATCAGGGCTTTAGTAGCATACAGTCTGACTTTGGGCTCAGTCAGGACTCTAAAAAAAAGACTTTGCACAGTTAAAGTTAGTTAAAATATCACAACAAGGACTGTCACAATACCAAAATGTTCTCCTTTATGTAAAAAGTTAAATATTGATCATTTTAGGTTAAATATTGAAAAATACGAAAAATAAAATAAAATCTAAGAAAATTGTTTTCTTATTTTGTTTTACCTAAATACCATACTTGTTTATATATATATATATATATATATATATATATATATATATATATATATATATATATATATATATTATTTTTTTTTTTTTTTTTTTTTTTTTTTTTTTTATGTGAAATCAAAAAGAATCTGACCTCTTTATTCAAATGCAACAAGTGTCATGTGCTGGTTTATTCATGTTTCTCGGTAAAGGCTGTAGTGCTTAATGTCCCTTCGGCTGGTAAGGCAGATGTGTAGAGAGGAAATGGTAATTAAGCTCCTAATGTTTTAAACGGGTCATGAATGAACAGATTTGTGAATGGAAACTCAGAGCATCTGTAGGTTTGAGGGACATCTTGCAGAACAGGATAAGCCTCAGGGCTTTGCTTTAGATCAGTAGTTCTCAAACTTTTCGGGCCACGTACCTGGTCAAGTCAAATCAGGACGTCCCTATTTGGAATGTGAGACAGTGTAGACAATCTTAATGTAAAATAAAACACTTTCTAAACTCCAATTGATTAGAAATAGTCCATTTGATGTGGATGTGCCTTTATGGTGGAAAGAAAATACAAAAATACCTGTACATTAAGTTTTCTGATAAAAGTGGTGTATGGCAATAGTTCCTATATTAGGATTGGTCAGTAACGCTTTTTAGGTGAAGCTCAATTTTGTTTTTTTAAATTTATGTTCGGGTATCTCTACTAGACTTTACCTTACCTTTTTATTGTAGAATTAATGTTAAGTTTTAAATTTATTCCTGACAGATTTCTCCTGCAGTGCCTGGATGATCTTGATTCCAATCTAAGAAAACTCAATTCCCGCCTTTTTGTCATCCGAGGCCAACCAGCCAATGTTTTTCCACGCCTTTTCAAGGTAGAATTATTCAAAATATCTCGATCAATATGGTATCACAAAAGAATTTCATTGATTTGTCTAATTTCATGTTGTTCTGAAAGCAACACATTCCAATTTAGTTTAATCCACTGCATTGATGGTTTTGAGCAACTATCTAGTGTTTGTGATCTTTTCCTGCAGGAATGGAAAATATCCAGGTTGACCTTCGAGTATGACTCCGAACCGTTTGGGAAGGAGCGGGATGCAGCTATTAAAAAGCTTGCGATGGAGGCTGGGGTTGAAGTCATAGTCAAGATCTCACACACCCTATACAACCTTGATAAGTAAGAACTAATTTCCTTAAATTTAAAAAGTTACATTTTAAATACATTTTTCTATACCTGCTTAATGTGCAACTATACGTAATCCATTTATAGGTTGATTTCTCTAAAAAGTGTGAACATTCTAGCATCCTACTAGCCTGACACAGCAACTTTTGTTCAACTGAACGACATTTGAGGAGACTTCAGGAAGCATGTTTGATATTTGTTTAAAAATGACACACTTCAGCTTTAATGATCTCCACCTGTTTAATATGTAATGTCAGCTGCACCATTTGCTTTGCTATAAGTTCAAGTTCAAGTTGAGCTTTATTGTCATTCCGCTACATGTGGGGACATACAGTGGAACGAAATGTCGTGCCTCGCAGGACCACGGTGCTACATAAATACAGACATACAACAACGGTCCATGTTTCCATGTTTCAGGAGGTAGGGGTTTCAGAGGGGGGCGGGGTGGTTTGAGTTCAGGGCTCTCACAGCCTGGGGGAAAAAGCTGTCTGGCGGAGCGGGCTCTGATGCTCCGGTACCTTCTTCCTGATGGTAGGAGCTGGAAGAGACTGTGGGAGGGATGGGTGGAGTCCTTCACGATGCTGTTGGTTTTGCTGGAGCATCGTGTAAGGAAAATGTCCAGGATGGAGGGGAGAGGGGCACCGATGATCTTTGCAGCTGTGTTCACTGTCCGCTGGAGGGTCTTGCGGTCAGCAGCACTGCAGTTCCCGTACCAGACAGTGATGCAGCTGGTCAGCACACTCTCAATGGTGCCTCTGTAGAATGTGGTGAGGATGGGTGGAGGGAGACTTGCTCTTTTCAGCCGGCGGAGAAAGTGTAGGTGCTGTTGTGCCTTTTTGGAGAGTGACATGGTGTTGGTGGTCCAGGTGAGATCCTCTGTGATGTCATTAAGTTCTTGAAAGAACATCTAGAAATTGCTGTCTCTTTACTATCTCAAATAAGAGTTTTAAAGCTTTTGAACTGTACATGTCGGAAGGATGGTGGCAAACAGGAAGACACTGACACTCTATCCTTCACGTCATTTCAGGATCATTGAACTAAATGGCAGTCAGCCTCCCCTCACTTACAAACGGTTCCAGACTCTGATCAGCCGAATGGATCCACCAGAGATGCCAGTGGAAACCCTCTCCAACACTATTATGGGCGGCTGCGTCACACCTGTCTCTGAAGACCATGGGGACAAATATGGTGTGCCATCTCTGGAGGAATTAGGTGAGCTGAAAAGAGCTTTATCCATTGAGTTTAAAGGGATAGTTGATAAAAAAAAAAAAAAAGTACTCTATTGTCCCAAACCTGTATGAGTTTAAACATAAAAGAAAATATGTTGAAGAATGTTGGTAACCAATCAGTAGCTGGTAACTATTGACTTCCATAATATTTTTTTCCATACTGTGGAAGTTGGTTACCAACATTCTTCAAAATATCTTCTTTTGTGTTCAGCAGAAGAAACCTATACAGGTTTTGAAGAACGTGAGGGTGAGTAAATGACACTGTTAAAAAGTACTTGACCTGTCCTGAATGATAACATCACTGTATCCATTTCCTGTGACCTAACACAAATGCATGAGTTTCGTAAACTGCAATACAATAACCCATCAAGTTATGTAAGGTAAGCATTGTTTTTTAAACCACATTATCTTGACTCAGGATTTGACATCGAGGGACTACCTTCTGCTGTCTGGCCAGGAGGTGAAACCGAAGCATTAACAAGGATTGAAAGGCATCTGGAACGAAAGGTTTGATCATATATAGATGCAGAGCAGTGGTCTCCAACTCGGATTACCTGCAGCCATATGGCTGGTGGTGTTTAACAGCTGAAACAAATACAACAGAAAGTGTTTTTACAACTATGATTTTTCACTATATACTGTGCAGTTATTGGCCCAGTTTTGCCGTTATTGATGAATTGATGGACCTTTTGCAGATACAATAAGTTGTATATCAATAGATGTATATCAATCTTTATAAGAAATAAAAGGACAGATTGAAAGTGAAAATTAAATTGAAAAATTGTTAGTCCAACATGTACTGCATCATGTGCTCATTAATAGCAGACCAAACTTTACCTTTTCCCTCCTAAATATTTTTACAGGCTTGGGTTGCAAATTTTGAAAGACCCAGAATGAATGCCAACTCTTTGCTAGCCAGCCCGACTGGCCTGAGTCCCTACCTCCGTTTCGGCTGCCTCTCCTGCCGCCTCTTCTATTTCAAACTCACAGACCTCTATTGGAAGGTACAGACTTGACTCTACACTATCCATCTGTGTATAAACCTAGTATACTTGCATTGTTTCACTTTTTAATGATGGTGTATTAATTAGGGTTGGGCAATAATGGTATATATTGCATGTTGTATAATTATACAGTTAATTTTTCCTGGGATTTCAGGTCTATTTTGATTTAGTATGAAGTGAAGTGAAGTGAAGTGACATGACATACTGCCAAGTATGGTGACCCATACTCGGAATTCGTGCTCTGCATTTAACCCATCCAACGTGCACACACACAGCAGTGAACACACACACACCGTGAACACACACCCGGAGCAGTGGGCAGCCATTTATGCTGCGGCGCCCGGGGAGCAGTTGGGGGTTCGGTGCCTTGCTCAAGGGCACCTCAGTCGTGGTATTGAGGGTGGAGAGAGCGCTGGACATTCATTCCCCCCACCTACAATTCCTGCCGGCCCGAGACTCGAATCCGCAACCTTTGGATTACGAGTCCGACTCTCTAACCATTAGGCCACGACTTCCCTATAAACAAATATAATATCTAGATTTATGTGAAATTCTTCTTGCAGGTAAAGAAACACAGCACTCCTCCGCTCTCCCTCTATGGTCAGCTGCTGTGGAGGGAATTTTTCTACACTGCTGCCACCACCAACCCACGATTTGATAAGATGGAAGGCAACCCAATCTGTGTGCGCATCCCTTGGGACAAGAACCCAGAGGCTTTGGCTAAATGGGCTGAAGCCAAGACAGGTTTTCCATGGATTGATGCCATAATGACCCAGCTGAGACAGGAGGGCTGGATCCACCACCTGGCCCGTCATGCTGTCGCTTGTTTTCTCACTCGTGGAGACCTGTGGATCAGTTGGGAAGAGGGCATGAAGGTGCATCTCTAACACATGAGAGATAAAATGTTTTTTTTTGATAGAGCAGTGATTTTAAAACTGGGGTTTAGGGAGCCCCAAGAGACTATAAGGGAGTGCTAGGGAGTCTGTGGATAAAATTTGAGGAAAAAACATATTATAAAAATAATATTACATATGTTGTCAATCTGAATGAAACAGTACTTTTTACAAACTCTTTTATTAACTGAATAGCAAAGAGCGCATCCATTTACATGTGCAATCTATTCCAGTGATACTAGATGCAGCCACACCAATTTGAGTCAAAACAGGTTGATCTGTGCTGCACTTTCAGTGGGTTGCTCTGCGTGGATCAGTTGAATTACACCGTATCACTCGTGCTCATGGTGGCGATGCAGCGTGGTCTGTGTTTTGTTCTCAGAACAATACTTTGAATACATGAAGAACGTGTTAAGTAAGGATTGTATATTAATTTTTGAAGGCTGAATTTAAAAATGGCACTTAATATCAGAAAGGTTGCTGGCCTCTGTTATAAAGGAATATAAAAATATGCTTGATGGATTTGAGACATTGTTTAGGTCACACTAGTAATGACAATAGAGTGACCTACTTTTATTTTATTTCCAAGTCATGAAAAAAAAATGACGGACTGACCCCAACTTTAAAACTGTAGTGTAAAGGTCTGTTTTTAATAGTTCTAAATGACTGCTTAATAACCACCATCTCTGATTGGCTGGAGAATAATGGTAGTTATGATTGACAGGTGTTCGAGGAGCTCCTATTGGATGCTGACTGGAGTGTAAATGCAGGCAGCTGGATGTGGCTCTCCTGTAGCTCTTTCTTTCAACAGTTCTTTCATTGCTACTGTCCAGTGGGTTTCGGCAGGCGCACCGACCCTAACGGCGATTTCATTAGGTTGGTAACATTCCTAAAAATGTACACCAATTCCAGGCTGAATATCCTGCTTTCACTAAAAGGCTCTTGTTGAAAAGCTAGACCGCATTAAAGATTAACTAAACAGAAGGACAGTTTAATAGAATGAGGAAACATTTTTAAAGAAACTTTAATTTTGGGGTCGTTTGGAAGGGTAAATGATACATTCATGAAGATTTTAGAGAGTTGGGGTCATATGCATAACTTTTATTGTACTATATGGCAGCATGTATATATATATATATATATATATATATATATATATATATATATATATCCAGTTCCAGCCTTCCAGTTCCAGAATTTGGTGTTAAAGGATTTTGGTAGTTTGCCAACACATTGTCCTCATTATAAACCCCTTCAAGAAACAGATGTCTGCTTGTAAACATTGCTGTCTTCGTATTTGCCATAGCTCATACGCACGTTTGCCCAAAGCTTGTATGTTTTTGTGTTTCTGTGTGGTCGTCTCACGGATTGGGTGAAAAGTTCAGCTTTCCCCTTCCCCTTTGTGAATTGTGGTTGATTGCTTTTAAGACGAAAGCCATTCTTAGCCAAATCATTTGGAAACCTGTTAGCTGTGAATGTGGTTGAAGCTTGATGCTTTATCAGCGGGAAATGCAGTAGCTTGTTCTTTAGCTCGGTAGCATCTTGTTTCATCAAAAGGGGTTTTAACCACTTGGTAGGGAAATGCATATGAAGCCTGGCCTGTTTTCAATGCATAGAGAGCCACATTGCATTTCCCAGAGAGCATTATGGGAGGTGGGGCCCAAAGCCAGAGCCAGTGACTTCAGTCTAGCTCTGGACAACTCCTTATCAGACTCTTTTTGAAATGTTTAGCGGCCCTCTAGGTGTTGAATGCAGCCCTGCCTGTGCAAGAGAATGAGAGTCCTGGCTTTCAGCGTACCCCTGTCCCAACGAAGTCACTCACGGTTCATAGGTCATGTAGTAATTTCTCAAATCTGCTTCTGTAGATGTAATGTGTTTCTGGCCGTTTGCTTACTCAGGCAGGATGTGACTCTTCCTGGCAAAAGGGTTCTGGACTCTTTTAGCAAAACGAGGGGGCCACCCAGCAGTCGAGGACAGTATACTGCGTTTCTCCTTTGGCGGCTAGCAGGTTTCTCTGCTTTGGCTTGGGATCACTGTCGTCTTAAAAGCGATCAGTGGCAGTGCGAGGGGCAGGGAGTGAACCTGAACCTCTCACTCAGCCCTGAGTTTCCATTTGTTGAAGCGGGTGGGATGGGGTTGTGGGAGGGTGCTGTGTCATTGGATCTGGAGGGATTGGGAGGGCCTGGTTACTGCCTCTGCTTTCTAATGCGTGTTGTAGTAGGAATCTCCATAGTGTCTCAGCACAGGCGGGACCTGTTGTCCTGTTTAAACTGCGTCCGCCTGTCTGTGAGCCGTGCCTCCTGCTGCCCTCCGTCCCCATGCTCTGGTAAGGTGGAGCACCTTAGGTAGGTGGCCTTTTCTGTCCCTGGGACCTGGAGGAGAGACGCAAGTCCTGATATCATTGGAGCTTGAATTTTTCAGTTCTTTTCCATTTTTTTATTTTGTTGTCGTTACTTTATGGTGGTTTGGTGACCGTTTTATTTGTAGTATGAATTGGCACATATCTATACATTCACAATTATTACACAGTTAAATGTGTGAAAATACCATGTTGAGATCCCAGTAAATGAATCACTAACACAAGCTGCTTGTTGTAATCAGAGAAACTGTGTTGTTCTTTTTGTACCTGCTTGTTCAAACATGGGAACCCAATAACCATCTCGCATAACCTTTCTCATGTTTATGATGAGACTGTGGTTCAATCTCTTTGTTTTTTCAGACGATATTTACCTATTCTCCGAGGCTTCCCTGCCAAATATATCTACGACCCATGGAACGCCCCAGACTCTGTGCAGGCCGCTGCCAAGTGCATCATCGGTGTCCACTACCCCAAACCCATGGTGAACCATGCTGAAGCGAGTCGCCTCAACATCGAGAGGATGAAGCAGATCTACCAACAGCTTTCACGCTACAGAGGACTCGGCAAGAATTTTAGCAAACATGCAATCATATTTATCAGTGAAAAGAAGCCTCACATACAGTTGATAAAGAGTAAAATTGTCGGAAGTTGTAGCAAATGCTTAAATGGTACATTGTATCAGTAGAAGATTATTCTACATTCTATTTTACCAGGACTTCTGGCCTCTGTACCATCCACACACAACGGGAATGGGATGGCGTACTCCCCAGGAGAACAGCAGTCTGGGACCAATACACCAAGTGAATATAATTTTTTAAATTTTTTTCCCCTCTTCTTTTGAGATTGCAGACAAAGACAAATGATAACTTCTATTACTTTAAACCTATCAGCGTTTTTTTTTATTCTTAAATGTTTTAAGAAGGCTAATAAATAAAAGGTTCACTTTTTGGCTTGTTTAAAAGCAATTCTATTTTTATACTGATGTGATATAAATTGACTTTTTGACATCCTAAAAGCACCAGGTGTATCAGCCGGTTCCAGTGGTAACAGGAGTGGAAGTATTCTGCTGAACTTTGACAGTGAAGAGCATCAGGGACCAAGTGGAATTCATCATCAGCAACAGCAGCAATTAGGTGTCCCCTTTCACACTTCAGTAGTACACTAAGAGATTTGCAGGTGTAAATGATTGTTAATTACAAAATTAGCAGCATAAGATCTGCTTTCTCATGCGTTTTTTTTCTTCTCTTGTTTGTTTTCCAGGATACCACCACATGCCCGAGACCGGGCACAGCAGTCGACTTTACAAATGTAATGTCTCACACGACATGGCAGGTCCACAACATTCAGGTAACAGACATGGAAATGTGTACTACATGTTACATGAGTTTCATAAAGTTAAACACAACACAAGTTTAAAAAATGACTTTATTAAGGAAGAGTTTTAATATTTTTTTCAGTTTTCTGTTTTTTTAATGTTAACTAATACCTATTGTTTTCTGTATTTACAATATTCTGTGTGGTGTTCAGTAGGACACCTGCTGCACACAGGAGGAAGTGTGACAGGTAAGAGGGAGCGAGAGTCGGAACGAGATATTGACGATATTGAAGATAACACCCTCTCCACTTCTCACAAGTTACAACGGCAAATTGCAGAGGTCACGTCAGTTCATGCTACCAGCAGGAACTAGTTGAGTATGGTAAATATAACTCGCTTCAGTCCTTGATGTATAAATGTTAAGAAATCATCCATTGTATTTAAGATTGACATTTTTCTGTTCTTTTTCCAGAAGAGTTAGAGGGATGTGTCATCGTACTGAGGAGGACATATTCAAAACATGACGCAGTCTGAAGAGGACTGACTTTAAATCTGGTTTCCTATAAACAACTCATGTTTGAGGATTTATTTTATTTTAATTTTTTTCTTCCGTTTTTCCATCTCTTTTTTTCCTTTTCTTACATGTTCAATTGATATGAATATTAACTGAGATTTTTTTTATTTATTTAATGAAATTCAGAAGTTAATTTCACATCCATTGACAGAATTTTCAGAAAAAGACAGATTTTTCCTTGGTAAACCTCTTTCTCTCTTGCCCATCTTTGCACAGGTTAGGGTTTTATTTACTGTCAAGTGAACCATACCAAGTGGGATATATTTATCAGCTTTTACCAAGCATTGTACAGTCATTGCAGTGAGGATTTTTACAATTTGGTTGGCACCAGCATCAGCCATAGGTTGGAACCACAAACCTCAACCATCACACAACACTTTTGTACATTTTTCTCTGACATTTTCTCATTGTACAATTTCACTGATTCTCAGTAGAGTGGTGTACGTGCCACTTTTTGTAAACAGAAAAATTTATACAGGTATATTTTATATATTGGTGTTTTGTTCTTTGCCAGTTCAATGTATTAGTGGTTACTCAGAAAATCCATATATAAATGAATAAATATTAAATACCAGCAGAGCTGACATTTTTAAAATAGGGTTTAAAGATTTCTAGATTTTAAAAACATCTACATAAAATTATATTGCTTAGCTGATTTTGAATTCATGTTTTTAACCTTGAACCCATTTGTAAATTTGATCAGGGACAGAGCTGCGGTGGAATGCAGTTCTTGAATGTTTTTAAATGGGCTACAATGGCCCATTAAATGCATCTGTTGACTAGCTATGGTATCTTCTTCATTGTCATCCTTGGCAGACACACACAGACAGCTGATCTTCACGGTCAGGCCTTAAACACTGATAAAAACGCCAACCTGAACTCTGCCAAAGCCAGGAAATGACACTGGAAAAGAAAATTTTCCTAGCTCAACATTGATCATCACTACAGTACATCTATGAAATAAAGCTTTACAGATATTTAGGAAGGAAATGTATGGAAATGACGACACCCTGTTGTATCACTGACCCATAAGACGACTTAGCAGATTATACAGGCATTTTTTACTTGAAAAATTCTTAAATATTTTAAATACATTCATCTGTTTGTGCATGTTCAGCTACAGCAAAAGCATCATCTGACATCTTACACGGACTGACATTCCAAAAATATGCAAGACATTGACTAATAATCACTTTTTTTTTTTTTTTTTCACTGTGATGATAATTAGGATTCTGAAAATATTTAGCCTCTGCATTTGGCCACAAATGCTTTATACCTAATGCCCCTCTACTGACCAAATATCATTTAATTTAGCTGTTGGTTTTCTAATACACATATAGGCCTCTTTATTGAATCAAATTAAACTATCAATTTGGGAATATATGTGCTATCTGAAGAAAAATCTCCTTCATAAATAAATAAATCTATATACTCACAAATATCAACCACAGTAACTGAGACTTCTGATAAATCCACAACAATATCAGTGTTTTGTATTTTAATATTACAGTATCACAACACAGATGCTCTAATGACAACTATTGTGCATAACTAGACCATGTATATAAAGATATGGGCCCTTTAGTTCATGTATGGTTGTTTATCATGGTGATCTGGCAACCTCTCACCGAACTGGACTAAAGCTATTGGGTCTGAATTTGTTTGTATAGCTGAATCTGCTTTGACACCGTGACCTCTGTATTGCTTTTGTCGACCAGGAGAAGTGTTCAGTTCTAATGTGAATGTTTTTATATGGCAATTGTAGAAACCTCAGTGCATTTTGACTGTAATATCTCTGTGCTATTATAGTTTTTTTTTTTTTTTTTTGTAACAGCGGAAGTGAACCATTTCTGTTTTCTCCCCTTTTGAATAGTTAATTTGTTTGAATTTTGTTTTTATTTCCTTTCTGTGAAATAAATGTGACGTTGAGTCTAAATCTTGTCTTTCAAGTCTAAACAGTTGTAAAAGTAAATCTGATTGAAACTGGATTTGTTTTTCTGAGTCTTTTTTGTGTGTGTATGTTTCTGACCAGATTATACTGTAAAAAAAAAAAATTAGTTGATAAAATTAATTAAAAAGAAAAATAATGAAAGGGAACAATACAGAAATGAATGACTATATTTAAATGGAATTACTGTATCAAGTAAACATTCTAAATCCTTCATTATATATTTTATCTTGTTATTTATCTATTTGTAATTTTTGCAGGTTTGGTCCTCCATAAGTAACTGAACATCTTAAGGTAATGTAAGCTACTTTTTGTGGGAATGCAATGAGTATCTGCGACCGTTGGAGGGCGTGGTTGATGCGTATACAAATTCTCTGGGCATTGCGTGGGTTTGTCCCGTGCGTAGCCGTGTTTATACAAGATTCCACTTAGTTTTTGAGAATTTGTTTGTTTAGTTTTTCTAATAACAAAGAAAGTGATTAAAACAAGATTTGAGCATTTTTTTCTCAAGCAGCAACTGCTGTTGCTGTTCAGTGAATGTAATGAAGTTTGCTAACTTTAGTAGGTCATTTGACCAAAAAGTAAAAGAACCTGATAAAAATAAAGAAAACTGAGCAAGAAAATATCTTATGAATTTAAATTCTGCATTGTTTCTGTTTTGTATTCCGTTTCTCATAATTGTCAAAGTCTGTGGGGACTGAGTTTCATTCACACAGCCCAATTTTGTTCTCTATCAGAGGCTTGGCACACAACATGAAGGGGAGAAAAGGGTTGAGATGTCCTGGGCCCTCAAAAAGCAGGGAAACTTGGCCTCTCCGGGAGCCATTGCAGCACCTACTCTTGTTTTTAGATTGCCATGTGCCTTGAATACACAAGTATGACAAAAACTTTTTTGCCATCCTTAAACTAGCATCATGATTTAGCGAATCAGAATGAAACTCACTAGCGTTTCCTGTTCTCTATTCGTGGTGGTCCATGGCTCCGGTTGCGTTGTTTTTTTGTGCCCAGGACTTCAGTCCAGACCCTGATTTGTATGTTAGTGTACTCAAGGGGCCAAAACTAGTTGCCACAGCAACTGTGTTGAATCTCTCACGGACCCCCCGTCCCCTTCCACCCTCTCTCAGCCTCCCCTCTCAGAACTCTGTGAAACAAAACAAACATTGTCCCTTAACAAGGCGCGGAGAGACAGCGTTCTGTTCAGAAGTGCGGGACATTCAGGTCATATTAGTCCTTCCTCATTGAGTTTAGTCTGAGAATAAGCGAGTCCCCACATACAGGACACTCACCACTTTCTCACGTCTGCTGAGGGTGACTTGAAACGGGAAGCCCTGGAATCACCTCACCAGACTGTCATCTCGCCCATGCCAAGATAGCTCTTAAAGGTGTACACAAATATTTGCTGAGTAGGCCTACATCCTTCAGAAAAGAAGAAGGTTAGAGTTCTGAGGCATAGGGTCTGTCTTTCATCTGTTAATACTCTCATTTCAATGCAGAATGGAAAGTGGACTGACTCTCAAGGGAGCACAGATCAACATCACTAGTCAAACAATGCAATTATATAAACTTCTTGCCTTTTTGTTGTTTCTCAACATTAATCTTGGGATTTCTTCTTTGATGCGAAATGTTGTGTGATGTAGCCTATTAGTATTCAGATAAACTCACATTTTGAGGGGAATTTGCAAAATTATTGGTTTGTTTTGACATTGATACGCAACATGTGCAACAAATGCTCATTTGATGGTCTACTAATGAACTGAAACGAACTGAACTGTATTACGGTGTTAATAACCAATGTAGCTATTTAAAAATAAATGGTTTGTTTGTTTGCGATACAGTGACGAATGTTTTTCAACCGTGAATTCTGTACACAGCAGAGATGGCAAAAGTACACACATCCTTTAGTCAAGTAGAAGTAAATACTCGTGTTTAAAAATGCTCTGGTAAAAGTAGAAGGACTGACTACACTTGTTTACTCAAGTTAAAGTAAAGAAGTATGGGGTCTGACATGTACTTAAGTAAAAAGTACCCATTACTACTACCCGTTTTAGTATCACGCTGGTAACTGGACCTCACGTCATATTGACACATTAATACAAAATACTATATAACTTACATTTAATATTACATTTAATATTGTTAGCTAATGAATGTATCATGACGGAACAACCACCATGTAGAACAGGGCAGGACTGGGACAAAATCTCAGGCAAGGAAATCTCACACTCATCCAGACCAACCCATACACCCACAACAAATTCTGAAACCACGGATAACCCCCCTTTTTTTTTTTTTTTTTTTTTTTTTTGTATGGCCAAATGGCCATCACATTAAAAAAAAAAAAATGTTTAAAACCTTGGGCTGGGGCCATGCAAAATAAGGTTCTCTATTTTCCTTTTCAGTCTCTTCATTTTCCATTATATCTATCTACATGTCACTTTGTGTGTTTACTTTTTTCACAAATTTTCTTGTACCTGTCACTTTTCCCATCAGCCATCTACTGTTATGAACAGAACTGTCTCCACCTTTTTGCAAACCAACCACCTCATTGTATTCTATTTGCAATAACATAACTTTATTTTAGTTCAATTTATAGCATCACATTATGACCATGTGTTGTTGTTCTATCTTATAATGATAGATAATAATAATAACAGTAGATAATAATGATGTCCTTTATCATACAGTATTTTGAGTGATGATAGTAGGCTAATTTATTTTAGTTTAGTTTAGAGTAGACTATTATTAATCATCTGGCTGCTACTGCTAAGAGTTGCTAGGAGTTTAATTCTTAACTAAATAAACAAACACAAAACTACAGCATATTTACAGATGAAACTGACCGCACTTGAAGTCATGAACTAATAAATAGTCAAGTAAAGTAGGGGAGAGCGGGGTCGAAAGTAACAAAGCGATTTTCTCAGAGCCCTGACTACATTTGCTTTCCAAGCTATGACAGCAGATTCAGCACGCAACCCTTGATGGAGCTGAGAAATATCACGTGATTTTGTCATTGTTTCCCGAGGTTAGGTCCAGAAAGCAGTTTTCGAGTACAATAAGTAAATTATGGAAGCAGTAATTTTTTCAAATTAATTGTGTTTCTCGTTTCATGTGTTTCACGTTCCTGTTGGGACGAAAGTAACACTTGTTACTTTTGTGCCCCCTACAGTGACAATACGTGTTTCTTTTGTCCCGCTGCAAGCTAATGTGTTGACTTTCTGTGTCTTGCATCATTTATTAAAACATGTTTATGTCCTATTATAGCAATAGAATATGCCAAGGCAAGAGTGAGGGTCAGAGGGACAGACAGAGGTCTGATTCAGCCAGATGTTCATGAGAGGGCGTTTCTGGACATAGGCTTATCTGTCAGGAAAATCAGCCTCAGGGCAGCTGCTATGCCACATTTACCTTAGTCATATTTAGGTTGTAGCTATACCTTAGCTTTTCCACCTCCACCTATGAATTTGCAGTGTTTCGATGTTTTTATGCACATTTTGAATGTATGCATACAAACAACTGGATGGAAACATGACTAGGCCTACTGTTACATTATGTTGAGAATTTATATTATGCTAATTTGATTTAATTTTCATATTGTTCAATCTATTAAAAATGTTTTATAAAAATGAATTGAATAAAAATAAACAAATAAGTATTTTAAACAATTCAAGTTTGTACAGTACAAACTTAAATTTAAAATGAATGTCATTTAATATTTTTTGCAAAGATAAAGGACAAAATATGTTTGCAGTTACATATTAACAAGGTCATAGTCATGTATTTAATAAAAACAAGAGTAACACGTGAAAATCTAGCTTGTATTGTTGTTACTTTTGTCCCAACCGACGGGGTCGAAACAAGTAACAATGTGCATCTTATGTTCAACGTGAAATTATACTTTTTATATTTGTACAAATTACCACCTGGTATTGATAGACAACACTTCTGAGTTATAGGCCACAGCAAAAATATATCTCTGTCTACAACATTATCTTTTTAAATTATGTTTTTCTGAAAAATGGTACTTTCGTCCCTGTTCTTCCCTACAGATACCAGACAAATCCACTTAAGTACAGTAACGAAGTATTTGTACTTCGTTACTTCCCATCTCTGGTACACAGTAATGCTAAATTGCAAATAATTTTTTCTTCGTTTGGAAGTAGCCTACATTTTTTAAATTAGAGCTTGTTTCTTTAGTCCTTCAGAAAAACGTCACAACTGCTGACAGTCTTTGAGCGCGCGATGATCGTTGCGAGCAAAATGTTTTTTTTTGTTTTTTTTTAAATGTCTGGCGTTTACATGGGTTTATAATAAATATATCGCTTTCAATTCCGAAACTTTTAGGTGCTTGTGCTGACCAATTAATCGCAACCAAGCTCGTTCCTTTTGCAGAAAACTATCTAGAGAGTTTTGGAGCATGACGTCAAATACGTTTGTCTACTGAGATCAGTAGCTATCTCTTGTTCAAAAGGACATTGTCCTGGACGTGACCTCAAAAAGAACTCATGGCATTGAACAACTAATGTGAGCTGTCATGCTTAATTGCACAATGAAATAGAGTAAATTTGAATGCAATTGAATTAAATCACAATTGTACTTTCCAAATACAAATATGAACGTCAGAACTAGCTACCTGTCTTAATGTTTTTTTTTTTTTTTTTAATTCCATGATTTACTGTAGTATAATGCTTCCTGTCCTATTGGCATTGAGTGTTGTGAAGAGATCGGTTGATTTGTGCCACAAACTTCATTACAGGGAACAGAGTCTCGTCTGTTCTCCTTCAGTCATTATGGCCAGTGGAGCTCTCTCTTAAAGCCCTGCTCAATTCTCTAATGAGGCCATTCTCTACCTTTCTCACTTGTCTTCTGAATCTCTGACAGGCTCTGAGCGCAAGCCAAAACCACAAGATAGAAGAGGTCCAGCCCCTTCCCAACAACCCCCTGCAGCAACACACGTCAGTCTAACCCAAACATTTGTACCTTTGATTTAGTTTATTATGTTTCACGGTCCGCTGAATGTTAGATGATCAATTTGAAGATGAGTTTTTCGAGAGCCCATCTGGAAAAACGCATCTTTTATATGACTAATGACTCCTCTCAGTGTCTAAAATAGCTTCCATACACACTGGTCAGCACAACGGCAGACATGACAAGCGTACAAACGTTGTACTATTGACAAATTCTTTGATTCCTACATTGACAAGAAAAGGTGGCAAATCCAAGTGGGTTTTTGTTCACACTTGGCCATTCTGGAAAAACACGTGAATTTTTAGACGGTATCTTGGCAACTCAGCCTTAGTCTGGCTATTGATATTCACAGTAGAAGCTTCCATCTCCTTTTCAGAACAATAGAAACCTTATGAGAATGAAGAAACCAAGTCTGTTAGGACAAATCTTCTCCCTCAGGCCCTGATGGACATTTGAGAGATTAGTGCAACTCTTGACACTATTTCTCGCAGTTTCAAAGATGAATGAGACAACATAAATTATTTAAAGGCATTTATTGAATAGAGTTTATCAACTGTTTATGGACTTTTAAAAGAATTTGCTTATGAAAGCAGCTATGTGCAAAAGTTACAACAGTCCCTTGAGGAGGTACACCATTGAGATTCCTGTCTTTTTGTCCCACTGTACTACATGAAGGGGCTCAAAAAGCTAGTTTGCTCATGGAGTTTGCTTTCAAAAATGATCTATTTACATTCTAATACAGCGCTTATATACAGAAGTTGGCAGTCAACGGTGTAGTGGTTATGAAAAAAGTGGCATTTATTAAAATTAGTGATAAATAACATTTGCCTGAGTAACAGACAAATACTCCTTACATTTTTGTTTTGCAAGTTTTCCTATTATATGAACAAGATGTGTTATTTGTGATCTGGTAGTATTCACTGCATTTCTGATCTCACAGAGTGTTTAGCTAAATATTTATACACTCTGAGCTATGTGTAAAATTCATAATTGTCTGTACAGAAAAGTAGAACTATGAATGTACATGTGAACATTCATTTGAATTTGACATTTGAATGTCAAAATTACAGTGACTTGAGTGGAGACCCTGGTGATATATTAAAGGGATAGTTCACGCAAAAATCAACATTCTGGCATCCTTTACTCCCCCTAATGTTGTTCCAACTCTGTATGATTTCCTTTCTTCTGTGGAACACAAAAGAGGATATAATGAAGAATTATTTTGTCCATACAATGAAAGTCAATGGGGTCCAAAACAACACAGGATCCCACTTAGCTTCCATTGTATGGACACAAACATGGATACATCTTACAAAATCTTCTTTTGTGTTCTACAGATGACAAAGGGTCAATGGTTTGAAATTACATGAAGGTAAGTACATTATTGGGCGAATTATCCTTTTAAGACTTTATAGGTACATTGAGCCATCCTGAGATATTATGGAATGAATCTTCAGACTTAGAATTTTAGATCTTAAAAACGTTTTTTTCCCACAAAGTTTGTATCAAAACCAAAATTGCAATTTGGCCTCAGATTTGTTGAACAATGCTAACTTGCTCCAACATGACAGTAAGAACTGCTAATGTAATGATGGCCATTTGTGGATAATGGGAAGAAGGTAGGTTGTAGGTTCCATGTCATCTCATGATGTCATCACTTGGGGACGGGATCCGCCTACTCAGCTGCCAATGGACAAGATGGTTGAACTGTCCTTGGCTTTGTCAAAAAAAATGGAGGACACGTCATTGGTGGTCTTGAGCTTTCCTTCAGTGATATTTTGGGTAGATGAAGAGTTGCTCGGTTGGCATTCTTCACAGCAGCAGCAGCAACAGTCCATGAAGGCCTGGCCCAGAGACTTGCACAAGCAAAGCAGCAGCACTGGTGTCACGGATGACTTAAAGAACAGAAAGAACTGGTTTATGAGGGCCAGAAGAGAAGTCACCTCCTCAGACACCTGGATGGGAGTGTACGCCAAAGTCAGGTTGCAAACGTTCTCGGGCAGTGTGCAGACACCATAAACCACCGCTAGAGCCATGACCGTGCAGTTGAGCTGCCGTTCGATTTGCTGAGCGTGCTGAAGCTTTTGTTTTTTGGATGGAGATCGCTCCTCGGGCCGCTTTGGAGAACTTCCGCTCCCACCGGATACATGGCAGGTGGCCAGCTGACAGAGCAGGGTGAAGACAACGGGTAGACAGAAGTAACAGCCGAAGTACCACCACATGCGTGCGTCGTGGTAGTTGATAACAAGAGAATAGATGGATTCGGGGAGATCTGGATATGGACTCATGATGCAGGTGTCCACTTGGTCACCCAGACCAGGTGGTGTCACCTGATGCAGCTGCCACAGGAGCAGCTCGGGAGCCGCCAGCACCATGGAACCAATCCACACCACCGCCAGCTTGGCCAGGACCTTCTGACAGCGCTCAACTCGTCGGGCCTTTGGCATGGAGCTTGTGGCAGCGTGGAAGCGGTCAATGCCCAAAGCACACAGACTGAAGGTTGTCACACCAAGAGAGGTTACCTGGAGGGTGTGCAAAAAAAAATCATTATTGCTATAATATATTTTAGTGTTTTTCATGATGTTTTTTCATGAGATACAGTAAAAATAAATGATTCAATTTGGGATGATTCATTTAGAAAACTAAAAAAAAAAAAATGCTACAAGTGAATGTATGACTACAAGTGAAAGTATGAATAATGTATATACATCTGAGACTTGATGTGTAATATTGCTATTAAATTATTTTACATTTGAAAATGTTACTAAATCACTAGCTCTCTTAAAGTTAATATTACTAGATAAACTTTAAGTGCACATTAGATGATGACAAAGGTAATCAATATGTTAAAATAAGGGGAAATGCACAATTAAATTGATTAATAATGATAAATAAACAATCTGTAACATTGCCAAATAATATATAATCAATATGGAGCCAAAACATTGTGCGTCCCTCTTGATTGTCATAAATAGTAATCATAGATTTACATATAGATTTGTAAGCATTTTAGGTGACTACTATATGGGTGTTTATAATTGTTAATTCTGTGTTTTTTATGAAAACATTAACGTTAAAATTAAAAGGTTATGTTACATGGTCTGTAGTGTTTGAAATCCAGAATACTGTGTCAGTCTGAAGTTTCTGTTAAAGAAATATTGGCACTATCTAAACTTTGGCCACATTTTCAATATAATTTTCAGGTAATTTAGGCCATGAGAAATTGATCAAGATTAAATGTAAACTTGACACTATGCCTTAGAAGGGCCTCACCTCTATGTAAGGCACAACTCTGCAGGAGAAATCTCCCAGCAGCCTCTTATTGGTCAGTTCGTTAAAGACCACCACAGGCAGACAGAAGCACAGCACCAGAAAATCCCAAAAAGCCAAACTTGCAAGAAAGTAGTTCCATGCGCTCCTCATGAAGTAATTTTGCCACACAATGCACATTACTGCCAGATTACCCACGACGCCAAAGGCAAACACCACAAAAGCCAGAAAGAGAATCCCATAAGCGCTGTAAGAGCGGTCAGTAATGGGAAACAAAGGATTGTGGATTTTTGTGATGCTCCTTTTTGTTGGACTGCTATTAGGAACCTGTTCAGCAGTCACATCAGTGCTGTTTCCATTTTCAGCCAGTGAGGAATTGACCATCTCTGTGAAGGGCAAAGGACTTGTAGTTTGTGTGTCCATGGATCCTTTATCTTCATCTTCCACTTCGAGCACTTCTTGCTGTGTGCTTTCTTGTGAATCATGTTGATTAAAACTATCCTCCTCAACAGGTGTCGTGTCTTGACTTCCACTTTTTGCTTCTGAAGCACAAGCACTCAGAAGCAAAGCCAGTGTCATAAGATAAATCAATTTATAATCTTGTATCCCCATCTTCAAGGCAAAGTCCAGTAATATTCAAGTCAGAGAAAATTGCTTCAAAATCAGTAACTAAAAACAGGGAGCAGAAGCTGAGGTAGAGACCCTGGTGAAGGCACTGCTGCAGTTTGGGATCCCTTGTGCCAAAAGGCTCTGTTTTCTGCAGTCCTGTAGACCAGAGAGCAGCTCTCTTATCAAAGCTATGGATGGCTGCTCCCTCTCAATAGGGGTCTATGGAGTCACACCCCCTTTTGCTGCTCTCCCTCATTGACTGATGGGTGTGATTGCCCTCTGCTGGCATTAAAATGCTGTTTTAAAGCATTATAATTCACTGAACTGAGAGTTTTTAACATCACTATTAAAGTGAAAGAAATTAAACTAGTTTTCAAGCTGTGGCAAATTAAAGAGATGAAACAAAATGCATAAATGCACATACTACCAGAAGTGTGGAATAAATGAGATTTGAAACAAATCTCTTGTTCTCACCAAGGCTTTAATATCTTTTAAACCGCAATTTATTCCTGTGGTTTCAGCATCTATTACTCCAAGAGTCATATGATTCTTCAGAAATCATTCTAATATGCCAATTTGGTAATCATTCTTAATACATTTTTGCTGCATTATTTATTTATTTTTATTTTTTGGAAACAGCTGAACAGTATTTTTGTTTACAGTGATGCAGCCTGGCAGACATAGGTTAAAAAGCTGGCTAGACGACAATCCTTTAAAGATGACATGACTGAAGTTATCATGTCTGAATGGGTTAGAAGATTGGATTGCTTCCAGAAAAGATTAGATTGCGTTAGATTAAAATGGAAAAAGAAAACATGCATGTGTAAAAAAGACATCTCTATGTCTGTATTTAATCTCAATCAGCATGATATCTTGTATGAATACATTACCTTTGAAAATGTGTTGTTGTTTTTTTTGCTGCAGTTCCTGCCTTGGTCTGGGGAGGCCGCAGGTTTTGAAACAAAAAGATGGCAATGGCCCTTCACAGACCACGAGTATTAAAATGTGTAATACATGTTAAGTGCCAAAATGTGTCAGCTACAAGCTTTCAGAATCCTTCTCTTGGAGTTAACAGTTTGCATATGTATAATGCTTAGTAAAGCAACACTAACAACATACGTGTGACATGCTGCTAGTGATTCAGAAATGTCTTCCTTCTCTTTGTGCAATGTATTTGCATGACATCATTCATTAAATTTTAAATATGTCTAATACTGAAATCCATTAGCTAACCAATGATATTCACATGCAGAACGCTAAGTTTGTTAGCTCAAGATTATTTGCTCTAGATAGGCCCACAGTATATGACTTAAAATAAGCTGATGTCACGAATATTATTCTCTGTGATATTTGTTCTTAATGTCTGCACAGCCAATGGTTCTCATGGAAATTTCTAATGTACTGTAACAGTTGTGTGTGTGTGACTGTAATTAATAGATTGTATACTATATACATTAAAATGTAAGATACTCTGCATAAGTGTCATCACACAATTCTTTGCAAGAGTCACAGCATACATGGCTGCTAAAACCAGAAATGTGATGCTTCATGGGCAGTACGGGTTACGAAACAGGAAGGAGTGGAACATTTACACATTTTGTGAGTATGTGTGGTGGATAGATTATCTTCTATATGGATGATATTATCTCTAGGCCCTACACTCACATGCATGCAAAAAGCATAAAAGATTAACAACAAATCATCTTCTAAATACTAGGATCCCATCCACATCAGTCAGAGTTATGCGTGCACATAAACCATCCTTTTTTTATCCAAGATAAAAATAAATAAATATTATATATATATATATACTGTATATGCATACACTGTATTTATATTGTCATAATATTTGGTTACTATATATTTAAAGTTGAATAGTTGAAAATGAAATGTGTAAAATTTACTCACCCTCAGGCTATCCTAGACAAATTTGTTTCTTCATTGGAAGAGATTTGGATAAATTTAGCCTTACATCACTTGCTCACCAATTGATCCTCTGAAGTGAATGGGTGCCGTCAGAGTGAGAGTACAAAAAGCTGATAAAAACATCACAATAATCCACAAGTAATCCACACCACTCCAGTCCATCAATTAAAATGTGTGAAGTGAAAAGATGCAAGTTTCATTTTTGGGTGAACTACTATTTTAAATATGAATCCTATCATTATAATGATATGCAATCACATCACAAAATTACTGCAAAACCATAACATGTAAAATCTAAGTGCTTTAAGATATCTGATACCAACAGGAAATGTCATCTAATACTAATGAGGGCATCATTAGTGGTTACTCTGAGAGACTTTTTCTGTGTTTTACTCTGCTCCATTTACAGGAAATGCATGATGTTTCATATCTGAGAAAAATGCTGATGCTAAAGGCGTTTCGATTTTTCATTAAAATGACAGCGTTTCTGAACTTAACAAATTAACTCAACAAACTGATGTTTTAAAACTGCCAGAGAACATGTTTTGTGATAATATAGTTTTCCTACTGTTTGATAAGTGGGCTGAAGCGTTGTAGACGTCTCCCTGTGTCAATAAGGATATGAGGAACAAACTACAGTAGGTAAAGCTGTAGGATCCTTTGGTCATGTGGCTTAAGTGAGCATAGCATGCACACACACTTCCTAGTTAACACTTTTTTTTGTCTTTCTGACTCTCAGTTGTTATTTGGCTCATTTTTGAAGTGATTACTTTTGAATGTTTGTAATATGTAGTCAGTTATGGCTCGTGCAAGTTTTCGTCAGTCTCACCTGACTGTCTGTTAACAGTCATTAATATGCAGTCAGCCAAAATCTGTGTATGACCTTGCCCTTATAGGGAGATCTGAGCTAAAAGTGAGATTTAACGAACCAACGGAGGGTAGCAAAGAACCTGTAAAATACTGGGTTTGGAGATTATGTGAATATAAAAATATTTCCAAATGAGGCCATAGCTAAGGGTAGAAACAAAACCTTCTATGGTGTCAGAAATGTTGCTGTGGTTGCATGTGATGTATTCACTGACTGAAGCGCTAATTAGAAAAGAGTCAGCATTTAGAAAAGCCACCACTTTAGTTATTGTATATTGAATAATAACTGTAAGGTTAAAAGCTTGCTAATGTGCAAAGTGGTTTTAATGTAATTTCAGGACCCCAGATCTGAGAAGGTTGTTCTGTGACTTCAGCAACATGTTTTACTTGTGCGCCAACATTCCCAAAAATGCAAGTACTTACTCAACTGGAGTTTTCACATTTTAATCCAAAACATGGGGTTGCAGAAGGAGAGAGAGTGGTAAAGTCGTAATAAACTTCTAATTGACTTTCAGCGCCAGCCAGCAATGCAAATCCAGCCACAATTGCATCCCATCTCTCCTGAAGCTTGATTTGAATGCAAAATTGCCTGGACATCCATTTTGAATACGTGGAAACACAGCTCGACATTTAGAGCAAGTACTTGTGCACAGATGTGATTTTGCATGTCACAGATTTTGCGTAGGTATCGTTTTGCTGATGGTGGTTTTTCCATGGCTCCTTATTGCGAATGATCGTTTTATATACCAACTTGACATACTGTGACCTTTTTATACATAAATGAATGGAAAGATGGATTGCACCTTTCTCAACTGTGAATCTCTCAGCATAAACCACAACACATCAAAGTGTGAAACTCTTTTGCTGTAGTAACTGTCAGTACTACATCCAAGAATATAGAGCTGCTGGAGTATCAAGCCTTCATTATTTCCATTATGCACAAAGACTTGGTGGATATGACTAAAAAACATATGCTGAAGCTGAACTGACCTGTCAAAACGAAAATAAAATTAGATGTGCATCTATATTTAAACCAAAAGCCCCATTGTATTGTGTTGCTGAATATCATGTTTTGTCTTATGAACTAAAGCAGGAAATTCAGTCCAAGTTTATAAAATGAGAGGTTGGGTGGGTCTGTTTTTATAGAAGCCTGTACAGCTTTCTCATAGAGGAACCTTCTCATACTCTGACCCTTAACATTTAATTTTGTTTTTGAAACATAACGCTAGGCAGATTATTTATTAGATTCAACTATATGACACATTTTTACACAAATATATTATAAACGGTACACAGGTGGGCCTATGACGTTTTAAAATAATCGCGCCAAATGGCTCATATTCTAACAAAAAGAGCTGTCTGTCCAGAAGTGTTATTGATTGTTTTAGCTTTCTCTTTCTGTCAGGGCTCTCTGTTGCAATGTGGCGAGAGTGTTAGCGACTAGCGAGTCTCATCTGTATTCTTCCACGCGGTGCCTCCCCTGCAGGCGTGTTTTGACTTGACAAAGTTACGCGTGCTTCCTGGTTTGAAGCACTATGACCTCAGGTAGGCTACGCCGCAAAACTCCAACGACGAGTCACTTCTGCTTCTCGGACCTCTGCGCTCGACATTCCCAGCTGCACATCCAACCGATTAACTTTTGTAGGTTTTCTTTCCTTTGCACGTTTTCCAACTCTACCGGGATGCATTTATACTTCAACTGTGGGTGAAGCGCATGCCTACACCCGCTTTATATCAGGAAGAGTTTGTAAGAAAAGTGTCCGGGCTCCTCAAGATCAGACTGAAGCATCCAGACTCCTGCGTGCTGTAAATTGCAAAGATGTCTGATTCAGCGTCCAGTTTTCTGCATATAGGGGATGTTGTCTCCCTGTATGCAGAAGGAACTGTCAATGGCTTTATAAGCACACTGGGGTAAGTGTTTTCTTTCATTGACTTCTCTGTCTTTCTGCCTGCCTTCACCTCAGCCCAAGACCCTGCACAAAATACAGTTTTATGTTCATTTAAAACGCAGTAAATCATAGCCATCATTGTGTAATTTAATTTCTCATCAGTTGTTTATTTTTCAATAAAATGATTGGCGTTCTAGTCTTGAGAACTCAAGCTTTGTTCTTTTTCTTTGCTAGTTGGGTGTACTGTGGCTTTCTTGTACTCTGAGCTTTGATGTGTTTTGAGTTTATGGGTTGCAAAAAGATCGAGAGCTGCACACAGGTGTGCAGTTAACTGCCTAGAATCATAATTTGATTCACATTTTGATTGATAGGCAGGCTGTCAGACAATTATATATACTGTAAATATGTCCATGTATATTTTATATATATATATACACACACAGGTCCTTCTCAAAAAATTAGCATATTGTGATAAAGTTAATTATTTTCTGTAATGTACTGATAAACATTAGACTTTCATATATTTTAGATTCATTACAACACAACTGAAGTAGTTCAAGCCTTTTATGGTTTTAATATTGATGATTTTGACATACAGCTCATGAAAACCCAAAATTCCTATCTCAAAAAATTAGCATATTTCATCCGACCAATAAAAGAAAAGTGTTTTTAATACAAAAAAAGTCAACCTTCAAATAATTATGTTCAGTTATGCACTCAATACTTGGTCGGGAATCCTTTTGCAGAAATGATCAATGCGGCGTGGCATGGAGGCAATCAGCCTGTGGCACTGCTGAGGTGTTATGGAGGCCCAGGATGCTTCGATAGCGGCCTTAAGCTCATCCAGAGTGTTGGGTCTTGCGTCTCTCAACTTTCTCTTCACAATATCCCACAGATTCTCTATGGGGTTCAGGTCAGGAGAGTTGGCAGGCCAATTGAGCACAGTAATACCATGGTCAGTAAACCATTTACCAGTGGTTTTGGCACTGTGAGCATCTTCATCTCATAAAGCTTTTCAGCAGATGGAAGCATGAAGTGCTCCAATCTCCTGATAGCTAGCTGCATTGACCCTGCCCTTGATAAAACACAGTGGACCAACACCAGCATCACTGACTGTGGGTACTTGACACTGGACTTCAGGCATTTTGGCATTTCCCTCTCCCCAGTCTTCCTCCAGACTCTGGCACCTTGATTTCCGAATGACATGCAAAATTTGCTTTCATCCGAAAAAAGTACTTTGGACCACTGAGCAACAGTCCAGTGCTGCTTCTCTGTAGCCCAGGTCAGGCGCTTCTGCCGCTGTTTCTGGTTCAAAAGTGGCTTGACCTGGGGAATGCGGCACCTGTAGCCCATTTCCTGCACACGCCTGTACACGGTGGCTCTGGATGTTTCTACTCTAGACTCAGTCCACTGCTTCCGCAGGTCCCCCAAGGTCTGGAATCGGTCCTTCTCCACAATCTTCCTCAGGGTCCGGTCACCTCTTCTCGTTGTGCTGCATTTTCTGCCACACTTTTTCCTTCCCACAGACTTCCCACTGAGGTGCCTTGATACAGCACTCTGGGAACAGTCTATTCGTTCAGAAATTTCTTTCTGTGTCTTACCCTCTTGCTTGAGGGTGTCAATGATGGCCTTCTGGACAGCAGTCAGGTCGGCAGTCTTACCCATGATTGCGGTTTTGAGTAATGAACCAGGCTGGGAGTTTTTAAAAGCCTCAGGAATCTTTTGCAGGTGTTTAGAGTTAATTAGTTGATTCAGATGATTAGGTTAATAGCTCGTTTAGAGAACCTTTTCATGATATGCTAATTTTTTGAGATAGGAATTTTGGGTTTTCATGAGCTGTATGCCAAAATCATCAATATTAAAACAATAAAAGGCTTGAACTACTTCAGTTGTGTTGTAATGAATCTAAAATATATGAAAGTCTAATGTTTATCAGTACATTACAGAAAATAATGAACTTTATCACAATATGCTAATTTTTTGAGAAGGACCTGTATATAGTCAGGACAAAACAAACTCTTTGGGTTTTATACAGAACTTAAGAAAAATCCATTCAAACAGCTTCATTTGATGTCCATGCTCTTAAATAAAAACACAATTTACATTTATAATGAAGCCTATAGTATAGAATTGAAAGTGAGAGACCTTTTTAGCCTTATTCGCACTGTATGAACTTTTCAGCCCAAACCTTACTGTTGTTTTAATGTCAGGAGGAAATACCACCCTTGTTTTGGATCCATGCCAGAAGCAAGAAAAAAAGATGGAGACAGTCATCTTAAAAAGCAAATGTTTTGCAGGAATGGCTCTCTGAAACGGCATTCAGAAGTGTCCAAGGTTTTTCCTTGGACTATTTCAGCCATTCAGGCTCAACGAGTGTCTTATTGTACTGGCGTGGCAACTTATAAACACATTTTAACCTGTTTCTTAGAAACCCTCAAAGGCTGTTTGCAGTTTCAGGCTACTCTAGGGGTATTATTGAGTAGGACTGGATATATAATATAACATAAGTAGACCTTAAAGGCATTTTGGCTGAGCATCGACCTTATGATTTAAAGTATTTAGCAGGATGGCCACCAGAAGTCTGTAGAAACTAAGAAATTCATGTTCCAGGCCAGGACTGAAGCTCTTTTGCATCTTTATGACCGCTGATACCGGTGTGCCTCTTGAAGGCTTTTGAAGAATCATTTTATTGAGATGACTCTGTGTGTTTACCTTCCCAGGCTGGTGGATGATCGTTGTGTCGTGGAGCCAGCAAGTGGAGACCTAGACAACCCTCCCAAAAAATTCAGAGGTATTTTATAAATAAAATTAAAATTTGAAATAATCTTTCACACAGCTAAATGAAGTTCCAGAATGATTATTACATACTGTAGCTCTTTGGAAGTCTTGATCCTGATTGGTAAGTTGTGCTTACAACTTTTGCGGTCCCCAGAGAGAAATTCAAAATAAGAAGACGTGTTGTATTTTAGTTAAATATGCTACTTAACTAATCCGAATAATAACTTGGATTGCAGATTAATCATAATATATGAAGAAATATTATATTGTTCCAGTGTTTGTCTGGTTGCGAGGCCAATTGTTTTCTAAATGTAATGAACTAAACGTAATAAATTTTTTTCGGTGCAAATCTATTTCATGTCTACACAGTATATCAAATTATTTGGTAAGAAGCAATATAATAATGTTGTTTGTTTTTTATTTAAGTTTCATTTATGTTTTTAACCTAATATTTATATTTTATTTTTATTTCAGCTTTAATTCAATTTAATGAATTTTTTATGGCTTTCAGCTACAAGAGTGGTACAGTCAGTCATTTCACAAATGTGAAAAAGTGAAACATAGCATGTAAAATACGTATGGCTGGTTTTGAGTTACCTGGTATTGCTAGGTTATATTTACTTTAGTCCTGTTGAGCAAGCTGCTATTTACGTTAGTGTTGGTTTGTTGGTAACTAACTGGGTCAACAATGCAGTGAAGTAACCTCAAACCATAAACCCTCCAGCCCATTTAGATCAGATCTGATATGCAGATGAGACAAAAGTTTAGTTGAGATCAAATGTGAGCGAATACAAAATTAGTTTTTCCTGTTTCCTGTGAAAATCCAAAGCAAATTTTAAATATTTATTTTATTCTTCCCCAAAATTCAGTATTTTTCTCAAAATTTGGTCTCTCAAGAACATTGTCTACAATTGTTTTAAATTTATTTATTTATTTTCCAAAAACAGACACACAAACAGTTACTTTTTTTATTTTGTGAATCTAGACTGCCTCTTTAAGGTTTATCCCATGAACCGATATTCTGCCCAAAAACAGTTCTGGAAGGCTAAACAGGCAAAACATGAGAAGGATAAGATTGGAGACATGGTGCTTCTTCAGAAATTGCAAGTAAGTCACAAACAATTTTATTGAATTTAAATCATCGACAGAATCCACCTTTGGTTTTTAATTACAGCTGAAAAGGAATCTGATGTATTTAATCTGCTTGCTGGGACACATTTCATATGATGATTGACATTAGAGCTTCTTGCAGTTACTCATTTGTTTTTTTTTGGTTCGTACCAAAGCATGCAGCTAATTTGGAACAAAAGCAGAATGAGGCCGAGAACAAAAAGGTCCATGGGGATGTGGTAAAATACGGCAGTATCATTCAGGTGAGAATCTGCATTTAGTAAAATGACACCTGTTAATTAGTTGCTGATGCAGTCAATGTGATCCAATGTTTTGTTTTTTTTATGGGTTGTTTGTCTATAAATACATCTTTGCTGAATGTTTGTTGTTTTTTAATATTTCACATCAGAAAGGTTTCCCTCTACATTTCTTCAGGACATCATTACTCCATTTAATAATTCTGTTAAAACGTACAAAATCAAGGTTTTGTAAGGTTATGTAAAGCTCTATCAAACAGCTGTCTATTCCCGACAGCTAGACTTAAGTGTAAAACCATTTAATCCCTTATATAGAGGAGTAGAAATGTGCAGTTCTGTGACGTAAACCTTGTTTCTAGAAACAAAAGATTAAGAGTTATCCTAGTCACCCAATGTAATCATGCATTTCATTCAAGATTCAAGGTGCAACACCAACTATGGACTCTAAAAAGAGTTATTATATGACTTTTAGCTGTTAAAAAAAGATGCTTCTGTAATATGGGGACATTGGGAATTGACTGGATCTTGAAAATTGGGTGGTCATTTTCAAAATAGATCAATGTAATTGGCTGGACAAGGTCTGTATTTGACATTTGGAGCTGGGTGAGTAATATTAGCAATGAATGAAATGAAAGATAACGCAGACAGATATTTGGTTCTTTGGAATAACATACATCACTGAATCTTGCACAGTATGTGTATTAATAAACTAAACAAAGTCACTTATGATTTTATGTTGACTTATGTAGACATGCTGTGTTTGTTAATGGGGTCACAACTATTCCTTTATCTGAGTCAGAAAGGCAAAAAAGAAATGTGTTTCCTCCCTGTTAGTGACGTCAGCTACAGATAATTGCCTACAGCAATGCCACACTATAGGAAACGGTGCCTTTTCCTGTTAGTATAGGGTATCCTAAAATAAAAAAGAGCTTCTCATATCCAGTGATTCCTTTGGGTTAAAGCTGTTTCTTAATAAACCAGCCAACGTGCTTTTTTTTTCTTTTCTTTTTTCACTGAAATAACGTAGTCTTTAGGAATTGTTGAATAGTTTAACGTGATCAGCTCTGTTTACTTCCATTCAGCAGACTCACAGTGACAGAGGAGGTGCAACCATATTATAACGTATACATGATTCAAGATATTTGCAAGTTCTTTTTTTTTAAAAAAAGGAAGTACTTTCTTTCTAATAAGCTCTGTAGTAGGTGCAGTGCTGTGGAAAAAAGCAATAAACCACAAAGGCTGTGCAGTAAAGTGAGAGGGTGTTGTTGGCACGATGGTCTCGAGTGACTTGCATGTAAAAAAAAATCAGTAACGATATGATTGAACACACAAATGTTCAGCTAATAATTCAATTTCTGGATTAAAATCATAATAGTTTTTCCGCCAGGTAATAAAATGAATATGAACACCCAACCCTGTTATAGAACCTAAACTTTCCTTTTTGTCTATAAGAAAGAGTTTACAGACTAGAAGTTTTCATTTGAATAAATTTTGATGTGTTTTCAGCTACTGCACATGAAGAGCAACAAGTATTTGACGGTGAATAAGCGTCTTCCAGCATTGCTGGAGAAGAACGCAATGCGTGTCACTCTTGATGGGACAGGGAATGAGGGATCCTGGCTTTTCATCCAACCTTTCTGGAAGCTCAGAGCCAATGGAGACAATGTAATTCATGCATGCATATACAAGCGCACAAGAAACTCAAAAGTCACACTGTATGAACAAGGTCATAAGGGTAAATCGTATGAAACTTGTCAAAAACATGCCTGAGTGATTTTTTTTTTTACGCTAATATCAGAATAAACACAAAAAATTGCATACAGTTGAAGTCTGTTTTAGATCTATTAATTAATTATTATATTTCGTTACAACTGAAACTAAAATTAAAACATTGAAAAAACATTTTGTTACTTGAAGTAAAATAAACGTTAACTGAAATAAAATCTAAAAAAACTTTTTTATTTCAGCTAGTTTCCAAGGCAAAATTGCCCATTTTAATTTTAACTAACTTTATATAATAAAATAACTAAAACTAAAACTGATATAAAAAAAGCTATATAGACATGAAATAAAAAACTCAACAAAATTATTGAAACTTCAACCAAATTTAAAAAAGAAAATGGGAAATGCAAAAATAAAAACACAAAATATTAATACAAACTATAATAGGATTGCTATGATACTAGAATAACACTGCTTCCTTCCCATAGCTTTTGTAACTAATGTAAAAATAAACAAATTATGTACAACTTTAAAATATAAATGACTTAAATCGGGTATTTACATTATGCAGTATTTGTTTCATTTGTTCTGAATTTATTACTGTAATATTTTTACTGTAATACATTAAAAAAATACTGTATTAAAGATAATTAAATGAAAATCACAGAAATAACATCTGAATGCCTTAAATAAGCTATGTTTCTGTATGTAAAATGCTTTTTACGTATTTTTCTTTTAGTTTTGGGTTGCAGTATAACCTTGCATGCTTTTATGAGATTCACCTTTGTACCTATATTCACTATGTACCTATATACACATGCACCTATGTTTTTTAACGCCACACATTTACCTGCACACCTAATAATTACATATCCTAGTCTATACAAATATAGGCACACATACTCAGCGCACACACAGCCCACATACACACTCGTAAAGTTAGGTAAAATGCATGCAAATGACCCTATACACATATAAACTGGTTTGCCAAGCTAATCCGACTTTAAATGCTTGTAGATTGCTTCTCCCTTGTGTAAACTGATAGAGATGTACATATTTGATCTTTAGATATCTGTGGCTGTGACAGTCATATTGAGCCCCTCACTGAATCGTTTGTACTCCATTTCAGGTGGTAGTTGGAGATAAGGTGATCATAAATCCTGTGAATGCTGGACAGCCTCTCCATGCCAGTAGTTACGAGCTTCCCGATCACCCAGGGTGCAAAGAGGTGGGCCTGTTTGAGAAGACATGATCAGTTTGCCTTTAAGTTCTTTGTCAACATGCCTGTTAAGTAGACAGATGGATTGTGGGTGATCGTATGCAGCCCAGATGATTGTTAGACACATTTACTTGTGGCTTAACTTGAGACTGTGAACTAATTGTTGTCATTTCTCTAAAATGTACATGTTTTCTGAGATTAGTAATGGTTCTGTGAGGGAAAGTCAGCAAAATAAGCTGAAATAAGTGCCACTGTCTTTTAATAATGTAAGACTCCCCCCTACAGATCAATTCAGTCAACAGCAACACCAGCTGGAAAATCAGTCTGTTTATGATGTTCAGTGACCATAAAGATGAAGTCCTTAAGGGAGTAAGTGCAACGAGCACATGTAAAAGTCATTATTACAAACCTGTGCTTTTGCTTTTGCAAACCGGCTTTTGCATACACAATAGCCACATTTTCAAACCAATTTTATGATATATATGCAAAGCCAAGGCAGTCATGTTGATAATATTCATGCTATTCATGCATAGGGAGATGTGGTGAGGCTTTTCCACGCAGAACAGGAGAAGTTTCTGACCTGTGATGAGTACAAGTCTAAGCTGCACGTGTTCCTGCGCACAACTCTGCGTCAGTCTGCTACTTCAGCCACCAGCTCCAATGCATTATGGGAGGTTGAGGTAAGAGCCTCCTTGATTTAGCAGACTTCCTGCTAAATCCTGGTAGGATTTAGATTCGGATGTGTGTGGGACTGTATCCTCAAAAAAAGCAAAGAAATGTATTCAAAATAGATTAATGCTAGGATATTAGCTGTTTTAAAGTTTAATGTACATATTATATCATGTAATATTTTTAGAAGCCTGTTACCTGATTCTTTTGATATGCTGTTAAGTTGCAATCATGAGTGATAAAGTTATCAATTTTAACTTTTAAGAATACATTTTTAAGGTCCAAAAATGTTTTGAAAGGTGCCTCCAAAGTGACAGTGTTTGCTTGTTGGTTGTAGGTGGTTTACCATGATCCGTGCCGTGGAGGAGCAGGACACTGGAACAGCCTGTACCGATTCAAACACTTGGCTACAGGAAACTATCTTGCTGCTGAAGTAAAACTCTCTGCATTTAGAGTAATCTCATAAATGGTTTCATAATATTAGAATGACTTATTTACGTAATTGATTTGTGTTGCAGGAGAACCCAGGTTATAAAGAAAACAGCAATGATATAGAGGTAGGTAAAAATGACATGTTCTGTATGACTTATTGCTATATGGCATGGTAACCAATGGAAAAACGTTCTGGTAGACATCTGACAGTAAGACTTAGATCAGGAGTTCATGAGATGTTAAAAATGAGATGCAAAGACTGTTCCTATCTTATTTGTTCTGAAAAGAGCTTTTTGCTCCAAAAAGTCTCTTACTTGTACTTTGTCCATAGGTGGATATTAGCCGTATCAAGAGAAGCCTAGGAGAAAGGATAAAATACAAGCTATCTGCTGTGCCTCATGGGAATGACATTGCCTCTCTATTTGAGCTGGACCCCACCACACTGCAGAAGACTGATTCATTTGTGCCACGGTATTCAATTCTATGCTTTACTCTCTCTCTATTTCTTATGCTGCATTCTGTGGGATAACAGAATTTGTTTGATTAAGAACTTGATTATTCATCTTCTCAATTTCCAACAGAAATTCTTATGTTCGATTCCGTCACCTGTGCACAAACACTTGGATCCAAAGCACCAACATTCCCATCGACATTGATGAGGAGAGGCCTATTCGATTAATGGTGAAGAACTTTCTCTGTACAATCTGTCTAACCCTCACTTCTTAATGTTAAGAATTCTTTATATATTTATGTCTGAAACATTTTCACTTAATTTTATACCAGGTAAATTTGAAAACATAAGTTGTATGTTTTACTGCTGCATTTATTTATTTATTTACTTACTCTGCATTGTTGCATTGTTACTTACTCTGCAAGTGTTGTATATCACATAATTTAATCATTTTAATTAATAATAAAGGTCGGTAATATTTTACAAATGTTTTTGAAAGAAATTTCTTATGCCAAGGCTACATTTATTTGTAACCTTACAGTAAAAATAATACTTTTGTGAAATATTCTTACAATTTAAATCAGTTTTGTGTTTTGGTATATCTATTTTAATATATTATGTTTGATGTAATATTTTTAATTTTATGTTATTGTATTTATTTTAATATATTTTAACATGTAATTTATACATGTGATGGCAAAACTGAATTTATCTTTTTTTTTTGTGGAAACTAGATATATTTATTTCAAGATTCTTTGATGAATAGAACACACTATATATATTATATATTTATTTTAGTCTTCCTTTTTTTCTGACTCTTTCTCATCTCTTCCTCTTTTTCTGCTAGCTGGGCACCTGCCCCACCAAAGAGGACAAGGAAGCCTTTGCCATTGTCTCTGTGCCAGTCATGGAGATTAGAGATCTAGACTTTGCAAATGATGCCAGCTTCATGTTGAGCACCGTCGTCAAAAAATTCGACTTCGGTTTCCTCTATCCTAATGACAGAAGGTAGAGTTGACACAACACTCAAAGCACCGAACCAAAGTCTCAGCCTGAGGTTTTAGGCCCTAAATAGCTATGGTTTTTACTTTGTAAATATTTGTAAACCTATTGTAGAATATATTGTGTCAGAGCTTCATGCACCTTCTCTATGCAAAGGTATGCCATTAAACTGCTGGAGGATGTGGTTTTCTTTGTCGTCGATCAGTTTAACAATGGCCAGCCAGCCCTGGAGGTGACAATGAACAAGCCAAACCGAGAGAGACAAAAACTTATGAGAGAGCAGAACATTCTCAAACAGGTCAATTGGAAAATTATAGTGTTGTCTACAGTTGAAACATCATTTTTGCTGAATGATCTAGTGAATGATCTTGCTGTCTCTATTTCTGCTTAGATATTTGGGATCATTAAAGCCCCATTTAAACAGAGGGACAGTGATCCACCTCTGCTAACATTGGATGAGCTGTCTGACCAGAAATACGCCCCCTATCAATACATGCTCAGACTGTGCTACAGGGTGCTGCGTCATTCACAAGATGACTACCGTAAGAATCAGGTACTCCAATCCATACTAACACAGGTGCTCAAGAATGGTAAACTGGCATTCAGACTTCCTGGCAAACTAGAAAGAGCCACAAGGCAGCATTCAGATGGGGATTTGTCTTACAGGAACACATAGCCAAGCAGTTTGGAATGATGCAGTCTCAGATCGGCTATGATATTCTGGCTGAGGACACCATCACAGCCCTGCTACACAACAACCGCAAACTGCTGGAGAAACACATCACTAAAACCGAGGTGGAGACTTTCGTCAGTCTGGTTCGTAAGAACAGGGAGCCCAGGTTAGTGTTTCCATCAGATGAACCATAAAGTTATGGATTTAAAATTGTAGTTTACAGGTCTGAAAAAGTAGTGGAAATTAATACAGTCTTTAAAGTTATAAAAATGTATTTTGCTAGGGTTAAAAATGCTCATTAGTGTGTAATGTCAATGAAAAAAAATTAATTGGAGTGAAAAATCATGAAAAGTATTTGCTTGGTAATCAATTTATTGGTAAATTTTGAAGCTCCTTCCTATTTCCTGCATTATTTCTTCTGCTGCTAAAAAAATGCAGAGACTTTTGTTTTTACAGAATAAATATTGTGTAAATATTATTGCTTATTTCATGCATGGATAGAGCTTAAGTTGCTTATAATGTGCATTTGAAAACGCAACACGCACAGCCATCTTTGCAAATTTGTAATGAGAATCATTTATAAATCTGCTGTCAATAAAAGAGAAGCTTTAAAATCTCCCTGTGGGTTCCGCTAAAATAAAAGCTTTATGGTTCAACATTTGAAAGCAAAAAGTTTAAGAGAGCTACCAAAATTTGTATATTGTTAGAATTTTACTGCTGTTCTGTAGATTATTATTATTATTATTATTATTATATAATATTGAATGGGGGTGAAATAAAACAGTTTTTCTTTCTTTTTTGTTTTTGTTGTCTGTAAATGTCTATTCCATGTTTATTTTTTTCATTTCCAGGTTTCTGGACTATCTATCAGACTTGTGTGTTTCCAATAATGTTGCGATCCCAGTAACTCAAGAGCTGATCTGTAAATGTGTGCTGGATGCCAAAAACCAGGATATTCTCATGAAAACTGAGTAAGTCTACAAAAATATTACGTAGTGGGTCTGTCTTATGTATGTGCTCATGTGAGTTCCGTGTGTGTTTGTGAAGGCGGCGAGCTGCTAAAGAATCACAGCACACCTCTGAGTACTTGGAAGAGTTTGGAGAGGAGGATGAAATTTGGCTGATCTGGTCTGAGAAGGAAAATGAGACCCATGAGAAGAGCATTCGACAGCTTGCCCAAGAGGCCCGGCAAGGGAATGTGCATGACGAAAATGTGCTGACATATTACAGGTAATGAAAAGGAGAAATAAACGGTCAGTTAATTAAACCCTTTATTAAATTATTATCATAAATGGCATACTGCAATAATTAAATAATCTTTTTGTGCTGTCAATTTAACGTGAGGAAGTAGTACTGTCAGCTGTATAGACTATAGCTGATTGTACTAAATGAACATGTTAAATTGACAGCAGATTATTTCACAATTTTATTATTGCTGGGAAAAAAACATCTCTTTACAACTCCACGAATTGTTTTTTTCTAGGTACCAGCTCAAACTGTTTGCACGAATGTGTTTTGATCGCCAGTATCTGGCCATAGATGAGATCTCAAAGCAGCTGGATGTGGAGCTGATTTCCCTCTGCATGATGGATGAGACTCTTCCCTTTGACCTGCGGGCATCTTTCTGTAGACTCATGCTACATGCACACGTCGACCGTGACCCTCAGGAGCTTGTGACACCCATCAAGTTTGCTCGTTTGTGGACAGAGATCCCCACATCTATCAGCATCAAAGAGTGCGTCCATATGCCCACACAATCACCTTATATATGACTTAATATTACATTTTTTAAAGCATACTCAGCTACACTATAATTCAAAAGTTTGGTGTCTGTAAGATTTTTGTTTTGTCTCTTAAACTCACCCAAACTGCCTTTATTTGATCAAAATATCATTAAAATAGTAGTATTGTGATGTGTTTTTATTTAAAATAACTTTTTTTTTTTATTTTTTATTGTAATATATTTTGAAATGTGATTTATTCCTGTGATGGTAAAGCTGAATTTTCAGCAGCCATTACACCAGTCTCAAGTCACATGATCCTTCAGAAGTCATCTGATATGCTGAATAAATGTATTGATTTGTTTTGAAAAAAAATAACCCCAACCTTTTGAACGGTAGTGTATGTAAATACATGAAACTTTTTATATTGCAGTATGCAATCACTGTTTAAACGATGAAAGGTGTAATTATGCTGTTTTCTGTTATAGTTATGACTCTCACTTGGACTATTCACGAGACAATAAAAAGAACAAGTTTGCCAATACGATGGCTTTTATGGAGGAGTACCTCAACAACGTTCTCATTGATGACCTACCTTTTGCCAATGAGGAGAAAAATAAGCTTACATATGAGGTACAGTTATATATTATATATTAAAATGAAATGTCAAGACGACACGCGTTAACATGTAAATAAATATGTAAATGTTAACACTAATATTCCTAAATGACATTCACATATTTGCTTGATTTATATGGTGTGTAGGTGGTGAGCTTGGCGAGACATCTCATCTACTTTGGGTTCTACAGTTTTTTTGAGCTTTTGAGGTTGACTCGCACCCTCCTGGGAATCATAGACTGCACTCCGAGCAATGCTAACATCAACCCAATGTTTAGCGATGATGGCAGTGGTTAGTATTCAAAAACAAGAATAGTTTTTAGTTATATATAAGGTTCCAGACTGAATGACATAAATACACTTTCTAGAATTTCAGTGTCCAAAATGACCAATAAAACGGTTTCATCTTCCTAGGCAAGAATGTCAGGCGATCCATTCATGGCATGGGGCAGATAATGTCCACCATGGTGCTAAACCGCAAGCCATCCCTGTTCTCCGGCCCTGGTCGCCCTGGTGCTCTAGACAGCCAGGCCGGCAGTAAAGATAGCATTGACACACGGGACATCACTGTCATGGACACCAAACTGAAGATCCTGGAGATATTACAGGTAGATGCTGTCGAAGATGGCAACAGCTTCATGCCGTCAGTGCTGGCAATATCTGAAACTCCTAATGGTTTTGTGCAGTTCATCCTCAGTGTACGCCTGGACTATCGGCTTTCCTTCCTGCTCTCTGTCTTCAAGAAGGAGTTTGTGGATGTCTATCCTATGGGTGATGCAGATGCAACGCATCATACGGAGCATGAGGGTAATGATGTTTAGATAAATATTCAAAATCTTGTAAGTGTGACAACCTGACTACTAATCAAATAACATTTACAATACTAATATAATCAATTAACACTCTCTAAAATTGCATTATATTCAAATAACAACATAACAATTCTTCCATTCTTCCATGTACTAACCCCTCTACTCTATTTTTCATCTTCGTTTTTGTGTTTGTCTCAGAGCCTCGTTCTGGTGAGAGTGGCAATGTTTCATCATTTCTTGATTCTTAAAATTAATTCCTTAAAGGTGTAGTGTGTAATTTTTGATGTTAAAATACTGTCTCCTATCACCAAATATGAATATGCAAAGGAACTATTAGTAAGTAATTTTTACATCGAAAAAATTAAATTTCTGTAGTTTCATTTGATGCCGCTGGTGGCTCTGAAATTACACACTTCAACTTTAATGGATGACCATTTTAAATCTAATTAAATTTAGGTTAGAAGTAGAAGTAGCCATGCTTGAATTTGTTTTCTGATTGTACATTTGTGTTATTTATTTATTAATTAATATTTTAAACAGCTTCCATCAACCTCCAGCTCATTGGAGAGCAGGCAGAGGCCATGTTTGGAATCGGGTATGTTAATGAACAAATAATTCTATTTCCATGTAACTGTTCATCGTGTGTGTGACCCTTGTGAGATATGACCTCTCTTTGACTTTACTCTGACCGTACAGTAAAGGAAACAGCATTCTGGAAGTGGATGATGAAGGGGGTCGAATGTTTCTGCGTGTTCTGATCCACCTCATCATGCATGACTACCCTCCGCTGATTTCTGGGGCTTTGCAGTTGCTCTTCAAGCACTTTAGTCAAAGACAAGAAGTCCTCCACACCTTTAAACAGGTAGAACATATAGCCCATTTAAACATATACAAACAAATTGCTTTTATTGGTAAAAAGGTGTGCCTCAAGGGGCAGTCATGGCCTAATGGATAGAGAGTCGGACTTGTAACCTGAAGGTCGCTGGTTCGAGTCTCAGATCCGGCAGGGATTGTCGGTGGGGGGAGTGAGTAACCAGCACTCGCTCCACCTTCAATACCACGACTGAGGTGAAACCCTTGAGCAAGGCACCGAACCCCCAACTGCTCCCCGGGCGCCGCAGCATTGGCTGCCCACTGCTCCGGGTGTGTGTTCACAGTGTGTGTGTGTGTGTGTGTGTGTATGGGTCACCACGTGACACGTCACTTCACTTTTTCACTTTCACTTTCTAGACACCTCCAGGTAAAAAATCTGCAGGTAAAGCCCATCCCTAGATGTGCAAAATGTGCTGACCATACAATTTACATTTTAATGCTCATTTGCATGCAGCAAATCAGTTCATGTGGCACAAAATGGAAAAAGTACTCTTTCAAGTGGTTGAAATGTTTGTTCTTCTCAGGTCCAGCTTCTCATTTCAACTCAGGATGTGGACAACTACAAACACATAAAACGAGATCTGGATCTTCTGCGCACCATGGTGGAGAAGTCTGAGCTTTGGGTCATAAAAAAAAGTAGCTCTGGTGGAGATGGGAAGAAAGACAAGAAAGACAAAAAAGACAAGAAAGACAAGAAAGAGGCTGTGCCAGTGAGTCATGCATGTGGGATTATGTATAACAGGATAATTAGGTGAAATAAGCTTATTTTTATTTTCTTTTTCATGCAGGTATCTCCAGAGGAGGAGAGCGATACAAAGAAGCAGAAGGTTGAAAAGAGCAATGAAAGCTACCAGAATGTCAAAGAGGTGATATTTTTGCACATGTTCTTAGTGTATTTGTCTGTTGATCAATAATATATTAGATTAATTACAGTGGGGTCTAAAAGTCTGAGATAGTATATTGCACTACTGTTCAAAAGATTGGGGACAGTTTCTATTCATCAAAGAATCCTGTAAAAAATGGATCATGGTTTCCACAAAAATATTAAGTGGTACAACTGTTTTCAACATCAATAGTAATTATACGAATAAGCAAATTAGAAGGATTTTTTTGAAGGAACATGTGACACTAAAGATTAAGGTAATGGCTGCTAAAAATTCTGCTCAAAGTCGTATTAAAATAGAAAAGTTATTTTAAATTGTAATGTTTCACAATAATACTGTTTTTACTGCATTTTTGATTAAATACCTGCCTTGGTGAACATAAGAGACATCTTTCAAAAACATAAAAAAAAATCTTACTGACCTCAAACATTTGAACAGTATATTATGATAATTAAAGTTATTACTTTTTTGTATGCATATATTAGTTTTTATATTTTGTGTTCAGTATAGATGGAAACTTGGTAAATGAACAAAGCGGTATTTTTTGCAATAATGAAATCTTTTCTCTGATCTCCAGATTTTAGAGCGTTTGAATAAAATGTGCAGTTTAGGTGTATTTAAGAAACAACAAAGGCTGTTGAAGAACATGGGTGCCCACAAAGTTATGCTTGACCTGCTGCAGATCTCCTATGATCGGGTTTGTGGTCTTTTTAAAACAGATAAAATCTGTGGTTGATGTGAATCATGGTCTTGGGCTTGTCCCTCACTAAACACGTGATTCTTTTTTTTTTTTCTTTTAACAGAATGATACCAAAATGCTGGAGATCATCAAGTACACACACCTGTTCTTACAGAAGTTCTGCACAGGGAATCTGGAGAACCAAAACCTCCTCCATAAACACCTCAACCTCTTTCTCACACCTGGGGTGAGTGCAAAGCATGGCACTTAAAATAGCTTAAGATGCTTATCATGCTTTCATTGTGTTCTCTTTTCTGGCTTTTGTGTTGTCTCTCTCAGCTCCTCGAGGCAGAAACCATGCAGCACATTTTCAGTAATAATTACCAGCTCTGTTCTGAGATCAGCGAGACTGTGCTGCATCATTTCATCCATTGCCTGGCCACACATGGCCGCCACATTCAGTACCTCAACTTTCTGCACACCATCATTAAGGCAGAGGGGAAATATGTGAAGAAATGTCAAGACATGATCATGACTGAGGTTTGTTACTGTGATCGAATTAAAGTGACCTTGAGATACTGAACAGCATGTATTAATTTCAATCATTTGTAATCATTTTAAGAAACTGTGTATAATTACTTTTTTGTTATTCATTTTGAGATGTTTTGTATTGTATCATTGGTAGTTATATAATGAATTCAAGGAAATGTCCATTCAACTGGTCAGATGGCATCTTTTTTTTTTTCTCCATTAGCTTACAAGTGCGGGTGATGATGTGGTTGTCTTCTACAACGATGGCACGTCATTTGACACCATGGTGGAACTGATGACACAGTCTCGGGAAGGGGTGACGGACAACAGCCCTCTGCGGTACCATATTTCTCTGGTAGAGCTGCTAGCTGCATGTGCAGAGGGCAAAAACGTCTATACTGAGATCAAGTGCACATCTCTTCTGCCCCTGGAGGACATGGTGAAAGTAATCACACATGAAGACTGTATCACAGAGGTAATCAGATGATGGTAAACAAGAAATGAAAGCACTTATTCTTAAACAATGTGTCATGTTCTTTTTTTTACCACTTGTTTGTTACTAGAGCCAGTTAAATGATTAAATTACATTATCATTTATAGCGTGTTTGGGGAGAAAAATAAATGCCTGCTGCATATGATGTATCAGAAAACTTAGGAATCTCCTCTGTGTCATGCAGGTGAAAATTGCATATGTAAATTTTGTGAACCACTGCTATGTAGACACAGAAGTGGAGATGAAAGAGATCTACACCAGCAACCACATCTGGAAGCTGTTTGACAACTTCACTGTAGATATGGCTAGGGTGAGTCTTCTGTACCACTGACACTGTGTATAAGAATAAAGCGTTTCATTAACTTGGTTTAATTGGAATTCCAGGTGTGCTCCAACCGTGAGAAACGCATGTCAGACCCTGTGCTGGAGAAGTATGTGATTCAAGTGGTTTTAGACACTATAAATTCCTTCTTCAGCTCTCCCTTCTCAGAGAACAGCACCAGCACAGAGGTGAGGCATCAATGGTCTTTCATAGTCTTATTTCTGGTGTCTGCCACATGAGCCTTTATTCATCGTCAATATTACAGATGTTTTTGGTTGACGTTTCATTTTAGAAATTTAGTGAAACAAAACAACTAAAACTAGAAGTTTAGTCAAAGGAATTGCCATAAAAATCTTTATTCAACATTATTTGCATTTAATTAGAATATGTTCCAGTTACATGCACTTCTGTTCAAAAGTTTGGGGAAGATTTTTTAAAACTATTTTTGATAGTTCATTTATTGGATCAAGTTACAGTACAAAACAGTAACATTGTGAAATATTATTGCAATTTCAAAGAACTTTTTTGTATGTGAATATGTTATAAAATGAAATTTGTTCCTGTGATGGCAAAGCTAAATTTTCAGCGCTCATTACTCCAATGTCACACAATCCTTCAGAAATTTTTCTAATATGCTGATTTGGTGTTTAAGAAACATTTCTTCTTATCAATGTTTAATACAGTTGTGCTGCTTAATGTTTTTGTGAAAATACATTTTTGATGATCAGAAAGCTCAAAATAACAGCATTTCATTAAAAAATTTAACAATGTAAAAGCCTTTACTTTCACTTTTGATAAATTTAATGTCACTGCTGAATAAAAGTATTAAGTTAAAAAAAAAAAAAACCTTAATGACCTCAACCTTTTTAACAGTAGTGTAAATCTGACTATATTATAGTTACTTTTAGAGAAAAAGATAACTTTACAGGAATAATAATATGATGAATATAATAACTGGTCTATCATATCACATATTTTTTTTTTTCTGATTTCATAAGTTCCCATTTAATTCTCCAGGTATCTCTTTCTCTTTCTCCCTTTCATTTTCTCTTTCGTTTGTTTCATTCAGGCTCATCATACCATTGTAAAGCAGCTGCTGCAGTCTACTATGCGCCTGTTAGATTGTCCCTGGCTACAGCCACAACAAAAAGTCCAAGTAGATTCCTGCATCCGAACTCTGGCTGTGACAAGTAGGTCAATTTGCTTTCTAAGCGAGTAGATGGATTCTAAGGTGTACAAAAAGGAAAAAATTTTTTTAAAATGATTGACAGGCCTACAATGTGGCAGGAGTTTCAGTTCTCATATATAGTAAATGTTTTTGGAATATGACAAGACAACTTATTTGTTTATCTGACTGTCCCCACAGCAAAGAGTCGCTCCATCCCTCTGCCGGGAGAGTTGGGGGCTCACGTCAATATTATGTTGAGTCACAGTAATGCTCTCACGCTGTCCCGCTCCAGCCACAGCAACAAAAGCCTGTCACGCCTCACACGGCCTGCTGCTCCCACCAACCCCTGGGACTACAAAAACATAATTGAGAAACTGCAGGTGTCTATATGCATGTGTGCCTACTCAATCTCCTTTTAGATTTTGGAGCCAAATGATTACAAAATAAATTATTATTATAAAAATGTGTTTGTCAGAAATACTATGACTGTCTTACACGAATTGTGCATGACACTCCTGGACTTTAACGCATATGACACAATACAGACTTAACTAGGTTGTTTGAGTCATATTTCTATCAATAATAATGTATAGTGTGAATGTAGTGTATTAATGTTTCTGTAACACTGTTAGGATATCATCAACACACTGGAGCAGCGTGTGATGCCGTTGGTTAATGCAGAGCTGTCAGTGCTGGTGGATGTGCTGCACCAGCCCGAGCTGTTGTTCTTGGAGGGCACAGATGCTCGATCACGCTGTGAATCAGGAGGCTTCATATCTAAGTGAGTCACTTCTGTCTAAACTGGGACTTTTACCATACAGATTTTAGCATGCATTTTGTGGCTAAATCAAATAAACACATAATTTATGTTGCATAATGCTGTATTACTCTCCTTACTCTTTAACTTTATGCAGATTGATCCAGCACACAAAGGCTCTCATGAATTCAGATGAGAAGCTCTGTATCAAGGTGCTCAGAACTCTACAGGAAATGCTCATTCATGAACTGGACTTTGATGAGAAGGTGAGATTAGTTTATAATATTAATAATATCATCACCATGTAATCTAACAATTTCTCATACAAATGTAAGTGATCAAATTAGCATATTAACTGGATGAAGTAAAAAAAAAAAACATTAGCTTTCTAAAAATGGTAAAGTATGCCATTTTATAAATTTCAAAAATATATTCTTAGTTTATCTAAATATTCTAAAGGTATAGTCTAAATAATATATTTATTATGAATGTAATATTTACAATACAAGGTATTGTACAAGTAACATTAATTGTTACTTTTTACATGGAGAAAAACCTCATTCATGGGAATTGCATAACCTGCAGTTTATCCTTTTGTTTTTATAAATTGAGGAATGAGTTGAAATTAAATTACAGCGTGTCACAGACGCTGTGTGGAGTTGTATTTAACCTAGAATATTGCTTGGTGTTATTTCCAGAGTAAAACGAAACTTCTTTTAATGCCAAAAGTTTTTATTTTTGGTGGGTTAGTTTGGGCTCTGTAGTCATTGTAATTGATTTAATTTAACAATAAAAGTGCTGTCTTTTGCAGAGCTTTGCCTTAAGAAAAGTATTGCTCCAGAACTACCTCTACAACAACAAAAAGAACATCAAAGCAGAGGTTGTTGAACATGGAGGAGGTAATTTTTAAATTACTGATGAAAAATAATAGAATAAAAAAATTATTAATATCACACAAACAAGAGTGTTTAATTTTGACTGTAATTGCTAGCTGGATCAGCACAAAGCATGTGTAAAATATTGGTGTGTGTATTTGCAGGTGGAGAAGGAGAGAGAGACTGGCTGGCAGTTGCAGCATTACAGTGTCGTCTGGATAAAGAAGGTGGTACCAAACTCTTCATAGACCTCATAACCAGCACTAAGAATGAGAAGATCTTTCAGGAGAGCATTCAGTTCGCCATCTGTCTGCTGGAAGGAGGCAACACGGAGATCCAGGTGGGGAAGCAGCTTTAGTCATCAATATTGTTGCATTTTCAAGGAAAAGTACCCATTATTATATATAAATCGGTTCCTGTTTATAACAGAACTCCTTCTACAAACTCATGATGGGAGACAACAAGTCGGAGAAGTTTTTTAAAGTACTAAATGACCGCATGAAGAATGCACAGCTGGACATCAAATCCAACATCTCTGTCAACGTGGGGGAAATGAGCAATAAAGCCAAAGATGACAAAGATATGGAGACAGGTAATTTGAAAAAAGTGTATGAAGTGCAGACATTGTGAGAGGAAGGGGTCAAAATGACTCTGTTATTAAGTTGATAAAGTTATCTTATATATTTATTATGCATTTCTGATAAATGAAACAGTTGAATCTATCTACATTCATTGCTGACTCTAACAATGGTTTCCTATAGGTGCAGTGCCTTCCTTTGGCCAACCTGAGCAGCCACCTCAGCCTGAGCAGCAGGAAGTAGATACAGAAATGGGCCCCTCTGTCACCATCATGAAACCTATCCTGCGTTTTTTACAGCTGCTCTGTGAAAACCACAATCAGGATCTTCAGGTCTGAGCAACCCCAGATTAACAATCATCTTAGCATCAGCTCTGATGATCATGTCATCTAGCGTGCTTTTGATAATGATCAGGGTTTCTTAAAAAGGTCTTAAATCAGATCACAATGTCTTTCTCAGTATATTTGTCTTGTTTTCCAATACAAATATCTAAAAGGTCTTTATTGGAGATGCAAGTTGAATATATGAAATCTTCTCTTCTGAGAAATTGAACAAAATGATCATTTATTATATCATTATCTGTTCATTTAATAAATCACATGTTCTTTGCCCTAGAATTTTCTTCGCGCTCAGAGCAATAAAACAAATTATAACCTGGTTTGTGAGACGCTCCAAATTCTGGACATCATGTGCGGCAGCACGACGGGAGGGCTGGGTCTGCTGGGTCTTTACATCAATGAGAACAACGTGGAGCTGATCACACAGACCCTGGAGACCCTCACAGAGTACTGCCAAGGACCATGCCAAGAGAACCAGGTGAGATTATAAATTACTAATACTGGTATTATTTTAAATAAATAATTTTTGGCCATGGATGCTTTTAATCCATGGCCGAGAATTTACTTTAAGTACTAAATTAATCCTTAGGAGATTCAGAAATAGAGAATCTGAAAACGCCAGATTCAGAAAGAGTTTCACTTACCAACTATTATAAAGCACGCAAGCTGATGTTTATTATAAAAACAAAAGGGCCTTTCGCACCGCGAGAACCTTTTCATAGGACCTGAATTAATTGTGGAAGTACCCACTTTTTGGCGTGTTCGCACCGCAGGAACTAGGAACGGTTTTAGTTCTAGGAACTCCGTTTGGAGGAACTAAATTAGCTCCTACTTCAGAGCAGGGTCTAAAACAGTTCTGTAGGAACTATCAGTGACGTAAGTGTTCGCTGATTGGCCAAACGCATGCAAAACATCGGCTAGCTGGCATTTTTGAAAATCAATGTAAACATATTTACTCCACGAACATGGAATACAGCGATAACGGCATTTACCTGATGTCTGAGGTGTTCTGTTCTTTTCTCAGCTTCGATGATATGTAACACTGCAAGTTGTCATAAAAAAATTTGTCTCTTAGCCCAACTTTTTGCTCTTGTAATCGCGTAAATTGTGCGTTAACATTCCATCTCCATTATCCCGAAACCCACGACATATCAAAAACAGCTCCGATCATGGCATCCTCCTTTGACCTGTTGTTGATGTTTGTTAATGCCATGCAAAAAGACATCGCTGCCGGCCACTTCAGAGTTCCTGCTACCGGTGCGAATGCAACCAGGAAAACAGTCCAAGGGAGAAATTGGTTCTCTAGGAACCACCCTGCTGGCTAGTTCCTAGAGCTATGTGGTGCGAAAGCCCCTAAAGTGTTTCCATTTGAAGTGATTTTTCTGGCAAAGACAAATAAACTGGTACTTTTTTCGAATTCATGAAATTCTAATTGATTTTTGTCTGTCTCAAGACATGCATTGTCTCTCATGAGTCCAACGGCATTGACATCATCACGGCCTTGATTCTGAATGACATCAGTCCTCTCTGTCGTTACCGTATGGAGCTGGTGCTGCAGCTCAAGGTGAGGGTGCAGTCCTGATATGAACACTGAGACTACTTTAAGCATAAATAAATCATGTTCATCATTATTTATAACAATGTGTGACTACTGCCAGGACAACGCCTCTAAGCTCTTGCTCGCTTTGATGGAGAGTCGTCATGACAATGAGAATGCAGAGAGGATCCTGTTTAACCTCCGACCCCGGGAACTGGTCAGTTTTGCTGTGTCTTGTGTATTATGTGTAACAGTAGTATTTTAACATTACTGAGGACTATATTGTATGTCTTCAGATGGAGGTGATAAAAAAAGCTTACCAGCAAGAGGCTGAGAATGAGGAGGGAGAAGTTTCACCTCTGGAAGTTGGACACAACATCTACATCCTGGCATTACAGGTAGACCACTGCATCATATACTTTTGTATTTGGAGAATTATTTTTTTAATGACCACAATTGATTATTTTTTATTTTGTGTCCAATACCTGATATGTAGAGACAATTTTTAGTTGTTTATTAACTATCAATAAACAACCAATAGCCCATAACAATGAGAACACAATATGCATTTTGTTGTTATTATTATTTTGTATTAATATTATTGCTGGCGGTTTGATTGTAAAGACCATAGTGTTTCAAATTTTTTTATTTTTTTTATTAATTTTTTTTTCAGCTTGCCCGGCACAACAAAATGCTCCTCACACTGCTTAAACCACAAAAGAAGACAAACGAGGAAGGAGAGGAAAGCATCTCTTCTATGGTAACTTATGAATTTTACTTTTAGGACAGTATGCAAGTACATTTTCACAAGTGCATTTTCTATTTTTGAGTTTTTTGCTTGTGTTTATTGTAGCTCACCTTGAACAAGCAGCAGGAGGAGCAACAGGAGGATCCATTAGAGTACTATGACCGTCAAACGGCTCAGATTGAGGTAACAAAAAAAGAATGTTATTTTCTCTTTGTGTGTTGTTCTCGATTCTCTTGTTGTAATTTCAGCTCTACTAATGTCTCCAAACAGAATCTAAAATAAATATATTAATTTACAATAAATATGAATCTGTGATTATGAGAAGTTGTGAAATCTTTTCCGTTGGCATGTCACATGCAGATTGTGCGGGAGGACCGTAGCATGGAGCAGATAGTGTTTCCTGTTCATCCCATCTGTGAGTTCCTGACGGAGGAGTCAAAGATCCGTGTGTTTAACACCACAGAGCAGGACGAGCAGGGCAGCAAGGTCACACACTTCTTCGATCAGACCTCTTTCCTGCACAATGAAATGGAATGGCAGAAAAAACTTCGAAGTAAGTATTGGGCCTAGGGTGTTGTGGCTTAGTGAATTCAAATTGTCCTTAACACATTTTTATTGTGATGTTTTATTGTGATGTTTGTGTGTTTTAGGCATGCCAGTGCTGTACTGGTTCTCTCGACGAATGTCTCTCTGGGGCACCATATCATTCAATCTGGCTGTGTTTATCAATCTCATCATCGCTTTGTTCTATCCACATGACTCTGGTCATTCTGGTACGTTTATGTGTGCATTATCTGTTGGTAACTTTAGTGCATTAATTGTATAAATGCTACATTTACCATCAATTTCAAAGAACACAATGATGGACCAACACTTAGCTTTCTAAATTGCTTTTCCATGTAGTTTTAATTTTAATTTTTTTTTTTGTGCTTCCAGGTAGCATAGACACTTCGTTGTTGCTTATGCTGTTCTGGTGCTTCGCTGGACTGGCTGTTTTGGGCCTGTTATCCAAGCGCTATGGGTTCCAGTCCCTCACTGTCGCCATCACCCTGCGCTGCATCTATCACTTTGGCATCGGGCCAACGCTCATCCTGCTGGGGGCTCTCAATGTAAGACTTACTTCCCAAAATACTGTATGTTTGCTTAAATAAAAAAACGACTGGATTTAATTCAGAATTTCTCTTTTTAACCAGCTGATCAATAAGATAGTGTTCGTGGTGAGCTTTGTGGGGAACAATGGCACCTTCATCATGGGATATAAAGCCATGGTGATGGATGTAGAGTTCCTGTACCACCTGGCCTATGTGTTAACCAGCACACTGGGGATTTTTGTCCACGAACTCTTCTACAGCATATTGGTGGGTGTTAATTTTTATTGAACCACTCTTACACTACCTACCGATAAAATTTTTTTTTTTTTGTTGGTTTTTTTCATTAAAGTGCGCCTATTATGGGTTATGAAAGGTTCATATTTTGGTTTTGGGAGTCCCCAACAACAGGTTGACATGCATGCAAGGTCAAAAAAAAACTTTAATTTTCTTATAATATGCATTTATTTTTACCTTATTTGCTCAACGACTACCAAACGATTCGTTCAAACGATTAATTTTTCTAAATCCCTCCTTTGCGTGATGCTAATCTGCGGTGATTGGTCCAATTGGTCGATTGAATTGATCGAGTGCTGATTTGTGTAAAGCCGTTACAGTGCTCCAAAAGCGATATCTAGTGGCAAAGAATGAATTTGCATTTTCATTTAGACCAATGGGAAAATCAAGTTTTCCCAGGTCTGGGCACAACAAGTGGACAGGCAATATGCTAATGTTTCATGTTGACATCAGCATGAAATGGCATGGGATTCATTTTCAAAATGACTCATTTCAATGATTCAGAGTCGACTCTTTCTTTTGAGAGACAATAACTTTATACACGTTGCACTTTCAGATTTAAAACTTTGCAGGATGTTTTCATTCACTTAGAGCTGTATTACACACTGCATGAAAGGTAATTTTCAAAAATCCATAATAGGGGCACTTTAAAAAAAGAAAAAGAAAAAAATTTTTTTGAAAAAGAAATTAATACTTTAATTCAGCAAGGATGCAATAAATTTATCAAAGTGTTACATTGTTCTTTTAAAATTTCTATACATTAAATATCACGATAAAAATGCAGTTTAATCCAAAATAAGGAGCAGTACAACTGTTTTAACATTGATTTTACACTACATTCAACATTTTAATAATCTATTAATGACTTTTAAATTCAGCTTTGGCACCACAGAAATAAATTAGATTTTAAAATATATTAAAATAGAAAAAATTTAATAATAGTACAATAATAATATTATTAATACAGTATATTAATAATATACTGCAGTACAAAACTGTAGCTTAATTGTTTACTTTTGGCTTTTCTGCAATGTTTTAATTGTCAATATTGTAAATATGCCACAAAACCTTTGCCAGGCACCAAATGGCATTAAAATAAGTTTTGGTGAATAAATACAACTGAAAAGTAAAATGTAAAAATATAATGGTTTTTAAATGAATTGAGAAACTGTGACATGATTGTGTATGACTGAAAGGCATAAATATTGTGTTAATTGTTTCTCCCTTCTTTTTTACCTCCTTCAGCTGTTTGATCTGATCTACCGCGAGGAGACACTCTTTAATGTCATCAAGAGTGTGACACGTAATGGCCGCTCTATTCTCCTCACTGCTGTCTTGGCCATCATCCTGGTCTACCTGTTCTCCATCGTGGCCTTTCTCTTCCTCAGGGATGACTTCATCATGGAAGTGGACCGGCTTGCTCTCCCAGATACAGGTAAATTGCATACATCTCTTCATCTTTGCTGGTGTGTCACAAGGCCATCTGAATAGTTTTTTGCAGATTTTTGCATCAAATCCAGTGTTCATGATAAATTTGAATTGCAACATTCAATTTATTATTTATTGATGCCACTGGCTTAATGGCGTTTCTTGTCCTATAAGCAGGTACAGATAACTCTATGAGCAGCTGCAGTGCAGATGGAATGGAGTGCACAGAGGAAACTAGTTTGGTTGCACCATCAGAAGGTGAGTTTAGCATTAAAGACAATATTTAATATTATTGTGTTGGTATCAGAACTCAGCTGTTAAATTTTTTTTGCAGAAGAAGAGGACGACACAGAGAGAGCGTGTGACACTCTTCTAATGTGTATCGTTACGGTGCTGAATCATGGGCTGAGGAACGGTGGAGGTGTGGGAGATGTCCTGCGCAAGCCCTCTAAGAATGTATGGAGACCCACAACCATATAGAAATGTGTTCATGTAGGAATACAAAACCTAACCAAACTGATACAATGTTGTTCAATTTACAGGAGCCTTTGTTTCCTGCTCGTGTGGTGTACGACCTTCTCTTCTACTTCATTGTCATCATCATTGTTCTCAACTTGATTTTTGGTGTGATTATTGACACCTTTGCTGACCTGCGTAGTGAAAAACAAAAGAAAGAGGAGATACTGAAGACCACCTGTTTCATTTGTGGTACGAAATTAGATTTAAATATATTTTTAAAGACTTTATTCCTGTGATGGAAAAGCTGAATTTTCAGTCTTCAGTGTCACATGATCATTCAGAAATACTAACATGCTGATTTGCTGCTCAAGAAACATTTCTGATTATTATCAGTGTGGTGCTTAATATCGTGGAAACTTTTTTATAGATAGAAAGTAAATAATAGAAATTTATAAAAGGCATTTATTTGAAATACATTTTTGTAACAATGCCTTTACTGTCACTTTTGATAGATGTAATGCATCCTTGCAGAATAAAGGTGTTTTATCTTACTGACCCTAACTTTTGAATTTGCATTGATTTATTTTTGACAATTAAGCACATTTCTGTAATTTTCAAAAAGACAATTTTAACATTCCTTGATATAGGCTTCATTTTATTATTGCAAAATATAATTTCTTAATTTATTTGTTGTGGCTAAAAAATGACCCTAGTATTTCTTAACAGGCTTTATGACTGTTAAATACTAATCATCAGAGAACATTACAGGAAGGAATTGATCTGTATTTGTATTTCAACAGGTCTCGAGAGGGACAAGTTTGATAATAAGACTGTATCATTCGAGGAACACATTAAATTTGAGCATAATATCTGGCACTACCTCTATTTCATTGTGCTGGTACGGGAGAAAAACAGGACAGATTACACTGGCCCAGAGAGCTACGTGGCCCATATGATAAAGGTAAATTAATAATTTTTTAGCTGTTTGGATACCGGTCACATTCTATATTAACCAGTGCAATTACCATTGTTATTTCAGTATTATTTATATTATATTATTGATTAATACTTTGACTAGGCTTATTTTTGTATTTTCAGCTTTCATTTTATTTGAATTAATTTTTAGTTATTTTGTTATTTCCTTTGGTCATTATTATTATTATTATTATTACTTTTATTTTTTTTTATTTCTATTTTGCTTTAATTTATTTATTTCACTCTTGGTTCACCTTGCAATGGGTTTTGATTCAGCCTTGTTGTCGCCTCTTGTTAGAACAAGAACCTGGATTGGTTCCCACGCATGCAGGCCATGTCTCTGGTTGTAACTGAGGGAGATGGAGAACAGAATGAGATGAGGAACCTGCAGGATCGTCTCACCTCCACCATGAAAGTAGTCACACAACTCACAAGCCAGTTAACAGAGCTGAAAGAACAGGTAAGAAAGTCAGCACTGTTTGTCCAGCATTAACCCTTGTGTATTGTTCAAATTCACTACCCTTTTGTTATGTTCGGGATGAAAACATCCACTAAGTTAAACTGCGGAAAAATTGTATCAGATAAATATTTTTTTCAATTTTTTTTTCAGAAATCTGTTAACCTCAGTCCTGGTAAAAACTACTAAATGTTTTTAAAAAATCCAGGATTTTACTCTTTAATTGCTAAGTTCATAAATGATGTCACTGATTTGGGGAAAAAAACACACAAAATGACTTATGACTTACAATATAAAAAGTGATTGTGGACTGGATATTTTATATTTTGATATTTTACTGGATACAGTCTTGGACATGTCAAAGATTAGTAACAACATTGGCTTTGATGCATTGTTAGTTTTTTTGCAGCATCAGATTTAATTTTTTTTCTCCCTCATTTACTGTTCGTGGCTGTTTTTGCCCTATTGACTTCCATTATAACTACATTTTTTTTATTGCAAAGCCATGACACCATATAATCATGCATTCTTGATTGTTGGTGGTTTTACCTGTTGGGAAGAGGTAAAATTTGACATTTTTACAGTTAATCACCAGGTAGCACCATTAACCCTTTAGATAGGCCTGTGCAAGAAAAAAAAAAGCTTAGTTTCTGGCTTTTATATGGAGTATAACAGCATATTATAGTATGTATGTTTGTGTGTTAGGGCTGGGCGATATGTCAAAAATATCTTATCGATAATCACCGTGAAAAATATCGCGATATCCGATAATATCGTCTACCCAAGCCCCACCTCCACCACGCCCCGCCCCGCCCCGGCTGGGACAACATTGCGGACATGCACCATAAACACAGTTCAGTTTGGTCTTAATTATTGCCACATTAAAGTTTCGTTTTTACTTTTTCTTAGTTTGTGTTTAAACTAACAGAAAACATTAGCTTTACTGTTATGTTGGTGTTGCTAATAATTTCCATTCTGTTCTTATCAAATTTGTGTTTGAAATGAATTTCGTTTTGTGAGGAGAACTGTTGAGGAAAAATAATAGAACCCAATTTTAGGTTCATCACGGTGGACTTGGACATTCTGGCAGTGATTGTAAGAATGATAAATGCATGTTGATGCCATTAATAAATGCATCCATTCATTCATTCATTTAATACCGTGAATAAAATATGCCTATTTTCCGATGTCTCTTTCTTTTTGGCATTATCGCCTGTGTAGACATTTCATGATGGTAAGTTTAATTTCCTTGAATACAACAATTGTTGCGTTGTTTTAAAACTTGTAGTCAAGCTATAGGTTATTTGATATTTATCATGTATGACTAAAATCATGCAGGGATTAAAAACGAATTCTGAGCAAAAACTTTTTTTTTTTTTTTTTTTTCTGGTAGTCTAGTTCAGAGGTCTCTTTTGGCCCGTTTTTAACGAAATAAAAATAACTGCTTTTTATTTAGAAGCGGGGTAATTTAAATTAAATTTTTTGTATTTTAATTTTTATAGTTTTTATTTTATTAATCAAAATACAATGCCCATAATGTAATTTTCAGTGTTGGGCTGCCGAAACTCCGAACGCGTGCATGTTGAGAAAGGCCTATAGGCTAGAACTATAATGCCTTAATCTGTTTGCAATAAAACTTTATAGTTTTGTTGCAAATGAATTAAGAATTTATAGTGCTATATCTCAGCTTAATTACACTGTTTCAAAAAATCTGTAAAAACAGAATAGGCTGCAAAGGAATTTGCGTATTTTAATTATAACTAGCCTATCATGTTTGTGGTTTTTCATCATTATACATTGTTTAAATAAATATTCAGAAACACATGCAGTGCTACTATTTTTCTTTTTTCTGTTGAACTTTTATTAAACTGCAGATCAAAATAGAATAGGTCTACCCTAAATAAGGATAAATAGGATTGGAACGCATCTCCAAAATCGCATACACAGATGCACGTTGCCATTGTGGTAGTCAACGCCGAAAAACAGGCAAATAAAATATAAACCGAGGTTACAAAAGTGATTTTCTTATCTTTTGTTCTTTGATTAACATTAATAACTGGCGGCAGCAGCTGCTGTCACTGCATGGATCCAATGCACCCTTGTATTCTTTCTCAACTCTTTAAGTTCACTTAAGACATAACAGATTGTATTTATGGGATATTTTGATATAATTCTGTGTGTATTTGTCCATTCAAATATGTAAGAATGCGAGAAAGAGAGCTGAGTCCAGTGTTCGCGTATATAAGAGGTGGCTTTTGTGCTTGCGCTTTGTTTGTGTGTGTGCGCGCGCAGCACGGAAAACAGCGCGCGAGTGCAGAAGCGAGTTCTATTTCTTCTTCTTGCAGTTGAATCTTTTGAAATCACAGCGCATACAGAAATCGAGAAGCAGAATCGAAATTTAATTTTTTAACGAGTAATTCGGTTCCTGACCTTCCATCTGATCTGATTTCATAAATTGGAACAGCCCCTACCAACCCTCCTACTAAATTATTTCATTCTTGCATGCAAAAAGACCTGTATGGTGACTATGGGGTCATGTAAATGTTTTTGCAATTTACTAGGTTTATCATTTGTCTTTTTTTCCCTCGATAAAATCGATAATCGTCTTTTACCTGACTGTTGACATCGACATTGCGATACTTACAAGACATCGTCGATATATGATAATATTGTCATATCGCCTAGCCCTAGTGTGTGTGTGTGTGTGTGTGTGAGAGAGAGAGTGAGAGAGAGACCTTTGCGCAGTTACCTTGATGCATCTGAGAAAATCAAAATATGCACGTCAGCTCTCAGAACTACATGGAGTAAACAAAAACAAAGTAAGTGTATTTATGCACCTGCTGCCTTTCGATGGTGAGAAGTACAGACGGCCTATGTGTGAAATGCTTGTCTTTTCTTGATGGTAAAGCCAGTTTAAAATCTTAAAATCCTTCAGTGATACACTTTTCCATTTTTTTTCTGTAAAAAGTCTACTCCGCATCAGATTTATGAACATAATTTATTATGAACCAAAATCCAACAACAAATTCAAATAAACTGAACAATGGTGCAAGAGTTGAGGATGGATGGAGAGCTAAACTCCTCTCCTCATCTCATCTCCTCCGTAAAAAACAGATTGAACATAGAATCCACGTTCTGGACCCTTGCATAACGCGTCAGCCCTGCAGTCATGCCTCTGGCAGGCTGAAGAAAGGGAGTTGTCTCCACGTTGGTGGAAAACCACACTTCGCCGTTTCTCCCAATCCACCCAGATCCAGGATCCTCTGAATCCTCCTCGCCTTCAGTGGAAGCTGGAGAGGATGATGAGGGTGCCACAACAAAATCAGGATCTGACTCTCCTGAGTCTGTGGTGTCAGAGGGAGAAGACAATACATCCTGCAGTTCACTGGAGGGGTCAGGCTGCATAACCATTTCTAAAACTTCGGTACAAGTCAAGCCCTTTCTCATGTTGCTTGCTGCTCTTCTCACCATCAAATGACCAGCAGAATGGCATGCAAGTGTTTAAATCCACTTACCTTGTTTTTGTTTAGTCTGTACTACTCACCATCAAAAGGCAGCTGGTGCATAAATACACTTACTTTGTTTTTGTTTACTCCATGTAGTTCTGAGAGCTGAGGTGCATATTTTGATTTTCTCAGATACATCAAGTGTGCAAAGGTCTCTCTCACACTCTCTCTCTCTCTCCATATACAAGCCAGAAACTAAGCTTTTTTTTTTTTGCACAGGCCTATCTAAAGGGTTAATGGTGCTACCTGGTGATTAACTGTAAAAATGACAAATTTTACCTTTTGCCAACAGGTAAAACCACCAACAATCAAGAATGCATGATTATATGGTGTCATGGCTTTGCAATAAAAAAAATGTAGTTATAATGGAAGTCAATGGGGCAAAAACAGCCACGAACAGTAAATGAGGGAGAAAAAAATTAAATTTGATGCTGCACAAAAACTAACAATGCATCAAAGCCAATGTTGTTACTAATCTTTGACATGTCCAAGACTGTGATAAAAGGTAAAACAATATCCAGTCCACAATCACCTTTTATATTGAAAATAATTAATTTTGTGTGTTTTCATCATTTATGAACTTGGCAATTAAAGAGTAAAAATCCTGGATTTTTTAAAAACATTTAGTAGCTTTGACCAGGACTGAGGTTGATTTTAATAGATTTATGCAAAAAATGTTGAAGGAAAATATTTATCTGATACATTTTTACAGCAGTTTAATTTAGTGGATGTTTTCATCCCGAACATAATGAAAGGGTAGTGAATTTGCCCACCGTGTATTATTGAGTTTTTGAAAATTTTCAAAGCATTTTCCCAAAACGTGTCAAAATAAGATTTGTCACCAAAAATCATTCCATTTGCTGAAACGCAGAGAAAGTTGTGGCCAAATTAAGACTCAACAGCACCCCATAGTGGACGAAAGCATCCCCAACATAACATAAGGGTTAATAATGTTGGTACATTAAAATGAATTAATCTCTCTGATTTTAGATTCTAAAATAACGGTTGTGTATTTGTTTATTTAGATGACCGAGCAGAGGAAGAGAAAGCAGAGGATGGGTTTTGTGGATGTTCAGTCTGGCTCAAACCCTGCGATGCCTATACCTCCTAGTGCTGCTGGAGGAAATCCTCAGGTCATCAGGACCTAATTTCTCCAGCTAACTTAGCATTGACTTTATAGAAGCAATAATGTGATGCTGGTGTACTTCCCACTGTAGAAAAGTTCCGTTCAACGGATAGACGGATTGGCTCTACACTCCCACAAAAGCACTACTGACTAAATAGTCATTCTTTGAGGGGGCCTTTGATTACCTGGAATGGTTTTTAGTATGCACAAAATTGATATATTTAAATTGTTTTTTATTTTTATTTTTTTAAGCCGTTTTTGATTAAGATATTTGAAAGCTTCTTTTCAAAACTCTTGTTGGATGCATGGATAAATGTAGCATTACTCTTAAGTAAAGCTGATGTTTTTTAGATAGATAATGAGTAATTGTTGGTTAATAGTTTTAATGTGCACCGATGAGATTGTATATGCTGTATTTATAGGGATAGTCATGATGCACTGGCTTGATATGATTGTGAGATGATTTGGGTAACATGAAGGGGAATATTATGACAAGTCTTATGATGAACTAGGAGATGCTAGCATGTCACTATAGTTAAAAATGGGGAGTATAAATGGCATAGAAGTGTGTTTAAAGTTCAAACAGCTTGAATTTAAAAGTCAGAGTGCCTAAAAATAACCTAAAAGAACATAACTTTTGCTCAGGAAACTAACATGTTCCTTATTTATCTTATCATAAAAATAGTCTTAAGTGAGGACATGCTGATCGTGGTTTTAATAGACATGTAGATCTATGTTTGTGTCTATTTAATTATTTATTGTGCGACCAGGACTAAGTTGCAAGTCAGTTGCATTTTTATGGCCACAAAAAGAATGCTGTTACATACTTATATTTTGGCTTCGTTAATAACAGCCAGTGTGTAATTCATCAATACTGTTGACATCAGATATTCATAAATTTATTGCTATTATTGCTAATACATTGATATGAAGTGCCTCACCAACTTTACACAGAAAATTCAAAATAAAACATTTGGTTAGCTATTTGACGTCTTGTATTATTAAACATTAAAAGTCAGTAAGAGAAACGAATGAGTCACATTACTACGATATTAGGCTACTATAGCCTAATAAAATGTTACAAAATCAATAGAAATTAGAATATTTGGAGCATTGCAATGACTTTTTATTATTTTCAAAACAAAATAAAAGATATCTTCCAAATGAAACAAAGTAAACAGTCGCGTGAATGTCCATTGATTTGTCTTGTGTCAGATTACGTCCCTCTGTCACGTGCACTTGATAGTATTAGGGTGTGATCAGATCAGATCAATTCCTTCGCTGTTCGTTTGAGCGTCGGGTGCCGTTCAGAAGTTCGTCCTCAGTGCAGGTCAACAGGTAGGCTCATGTTTTTCATAATATTAACATAATATTTACATTTGAACAATGTGTATCAAATAAATTTACAGCGAATATTGGCTGTAAGCTAATACAGGTAAAACGTTACTCTGGAAATGGGAATTGTAGTTCTGTAAATTAGCTACTTTACTCAAACAGACAGTAGATCAGTCTCAGAAATGAAGCTAAAGTCATTTGTCAAGCTTCTTTCTTTTGTTAGAAATATAGAAGTGTTTATTTTTTTGATGTTGATAAGTTTAATGAACCTTAAAAAAACTTGAATAGGAAAACAACAACTTGCTACCACAACTATTAGACCTCTGAAAGAGATATAGGAGTTGTGTGTGTATTTATTATATATTCTAATGTAATATATGATAAAATATTATATAAGCTGATATATTGTTACAATACAGACCTCTAATAGTTTGTTGTTGTTATTATATTAACAACAATGTCATCTATAGGCTACTGTAGCTTAAAATATGTGGAATTAGCCTACTTAGTTTCTTTCGAAAATTCACTACACAACGTTTTTGTTGGCCATAAATAGCCTAATACTTTTTGCCTTTATACGTTTTATAAGGTTGATACTTTTCGGTAAGTATAATCTAGCCATTATCAATGTAAGTGACGTCAGTGTTCTAACTTTGAGAGCGGGGTGCTGAGGAAAGCGCGAGTCTGCGGGTTCCAGATAAAGCGAGGTATCGGCCGCACCCAGGTGCCCCGCGCCCTGAAACCCACTGCTCAAAATTTCGATTAGGGTCACTTTAGAGGCTCTTTAAGGACGTAATTACTGATATTACGTAACCTAAGGATTAATTTAGTTAGGCATCTGTTTCATAAATCTATACTTGACAATGTTGTTACATTATGAAAAAGTAGGCTTTTTTCACATATAACCTAATTTTTTACCCCACTGACCGTCTTTTCCATTGTTTACAGCTGTTAAAAACATGTCTGCTTTTCTGCATCACTGCCCCTTCTTGAAGTCCACTCCAGGCCCTTCTCTAAGGAATGTGGTAGCGTACTTTGGATTGGCTAACCAATGTCCGATCATTGTCCGCCAGATCTCTGTAAAAGCCACCCAGTCCTCTGAGGAAAAAGGTAATGCTGTTATTTTTGTATTTTCCATACTATATTATTGTGAGGTTTTCTATACCAGCTATATATGACTAAAAAAAATCCATATTTTTATAAATAAAATCTCATTGACACTAAATATTGTAAATCAGCATGCAGTACCTCATTATCTTCATCTATTGTTTATATTCATGTGCTTATTGTGTTCAGGCCTCCTCCCTCATAAGGAGCCAAAGCGGCAGTTGGCGACCACAGCCACTCAGGTGGCGATCGCCATGTCCCAGAGCTGTCCCTTTGTTTCCTCTAAGATTGGACTAGTTAAAGCCAGTCCACAAGTGCAGGAGGATGTCCAGCCCAATCTTGAGAATCAAGATACCCCTGGTAAAACAATCCCTCTCAGTGTGATGTATTCATGTACTGTGGTGGAAGTGTAATGTTTATATTGCTTCAGAAGCAGATATCTAGCTGACTGGCTGATGTGTTGCAGCAGCTGTCTCTTTTTTACCACCACACAGTATAATTAGTTTACTGCTGAAGAGTCTCTTTTGTCTGAGCTTTATCATGCAGGGGTTGGATGCATTTTACATAATAACACCCAGCTTGGAGCACATTCTCCTCTCTGCAATTTGCACCATTTAAATCCAATTTGAGAGACTCCTCAGCTGTGAATAGTAAGCAGATGATGACTCAGACTGCTGATGTAACAAAAACCAGTCTTTAGACAATAACATTACAGATTAAATTTTACAAAGCCGCATGTGTACTAGAAAATAACCTCTAATTGGAAAATTGTAGTTTTTGGGTTTTAGCGCTATCACAGTTAATGTGTAATTTAAAGAAAATATATGACTTAAAAAATGGCATTAAATACAAAACACTTTGATTTTCGCTCTGTTTTTTTCTCCACACTGAATCAAAGCAAAAATCTTGAATTTTGTGTTTGTTTTATGAATTTCTGCACATTGATGCCCCTTTTCTCCAGGCTTGATGAGTTCGCTTTTCAGTGGCTTGCAAAGTCATCAGTCAACTGGTCCTACACACCTTCTTGAAGACAACTTTAGTGAGTTTGACTGCATTTTTCTTTAAGATTTACAGTAGTATAAACCTCTCAGAAAATACCAAATTGTCACTGGGGCAGTATCATTTCAAAAGGTACTAATACAATATATACAGTTTAGGCACTAATATGTACTTTTAAAGTACTAATATGTACCTTTTAGTGTACTAATATTACATTTACATATTTGCTATGGTACCATTTAGGGGTAAATAAGGTAGAAACAATTGTAGCTTTTGCACCTTTGGGTATTATGTACACACTGCATAGTATGCATATTGAACATCTAACTAAGTATATGAATATTGAACATCTGTTTTTTTGACTTATTATTTGATTAGATGGCCAAAAGGTACAACTTTTTTTTCTATTTTTAAAAAAATATCTGTGAACTAATGGAATAATAAAATGACATAATGAGAAATGATGGATGTTGAGTAAAAGGTAGGTTATTATCGAATTGATCCAAGACTGTTTGGTTTTGTTAATGTTGTATACTGTTCATTGTATCTGCAGCACTTAAGTAGTGCCTGTCTTCTTTCATCCCTGTCTTTCTTCCTCATTTATTGACTGATGATTGCCCATTTGTTTTTTAAATAATTCAGCCAGACCCAGTTTCAACTATGATGACTTCTTCACTCGGAAGATTTTGGAAAAGAAGAATGACCATACCTACCGTATCTTTAAGACGGTGAACCGTTTTGCAGAGGTTTTCCCTTTTGCTGAGGACTATTCCATCCCTGGACGCTTGGGCTCCCAGGTGTCTGTATGGTGCAGTAATGATTACCTGGGCATGAGTCGACATCCCCGCGTTGTCAATGCCATAGGGTCAGTACATAAAACAGACAATGAAATAAATGTTTGCCATCATATGTTATTATACATAGAGAAGAACAAATGAAGGTGCAGCAAAATACACTAACTTATAATTTCTATTAAATACCGCATGTGTATATCATAATATGATAAAACAGTTCCTTATTGTTTGACTTTGTGTATATATATATAGCTGCTAAAACAAACTAACTGAGTAATCACAACCTTTTAACATTTCTTAGAGAGGCTTTGCAGAAGCATGGTGCAGGAGCAGGTGGCACCCGAAATATCTCTGGGACGAGTAACTATCATGTGGCCCTGGAGAATGAACTGGCCTATCTACACCAGAAAGATGGAGCACTGGTCTTTTCTTCCTGCTTTGTAGCCAATGATTCCACTCTCTTTACTTTGGCTAAAATGCTCCCAGGTATCCAACAAAACACAAGCGCTTGATGAATGTGTGAATTAATGAATATATGAAATTTATGAACTATACTGCCATTAGTCTTGGGTTGGTTTAATTTGTAATGTTTTTGAAAGAATGGTTTTATCAAAAATACATTAAAAATGATTGTAAAATTATTTATTAATTACTTATTTAAAAATATTGCACTGCTTAATATATTTGTTGCAACTGCCTGACATTTTATTAAGATTCTTTGATGAATACAAAGAAAAAAAACAGCATTTATCTGAAATGTTTTGTAACATTATAAATGTATTTGTCACTTTTGACCAATTAAATGCATCATTGCTTAAATGTATTAAAAAAAAAAAAAAAAAACAATAAAAAAAACCTCACTGACCCAAAACTGAACAGTAATGTATTTTCTGAAATTAATCTGAAACATCTTTTCTCTCCAAAGGCTGTGAGATCTACTCAGACATGGGTAATCATGCCTCCATGATCCAGGGCATCAGGAACAGTGGGGCCAAACGCTTCATTTTCCGACACAATGATGCTAGTCATCTGGAGGAACTGCTCAGCCGCTCAGATCCACTCATACCAAAAATCGTGGCTTTTGAGACTGTTCATTCAATGGATGGTAAGTAGAAGGAGCTATCACATAACTTACTCAAAATAGATTGTTTCTTATTATTGTAAAATAGGGCTTGGCACTAGAAACGCCATGGTCATGGGTTTGATTCCTAGGGAATAAATGAACTGATATTGTGTAAAACCTTTAATACAATTTAAGCCAATTTAAATAAAACCATCTGTCAAATGCATACATGTAAAATTAAGTATCTATCTATCTATCTATCTATCTATCTATCTATCTATCTATCTATCTATCTATCTATCTATCTATCTATCTATCTATCTATCTATCTATCTATCTATCTATCTATCTATCTATCTATCTATCTATCTATCTATCTATCTATCTATCTATCTATCTATCTCTATTTCTGAGCGCAATAAAAACACATTAAGGCACAACAAGTGCATTTACTTCCTCCTTATTAAACAATGCAAAAAAATTATTAGTCAGAAAACATCAAACACATGAAATGAAGACTCAGTCATATCAATAGCCAAATATATGCTGTTGTTTTTTTATGTGGAGCGAGTCACCTTATTGGGTGTCAATTTATTTATTTATTTTTTAAATTACACGTCCAGCCAAATATTACTCGCTTTATCTTCGCAACCACCCTTTTATCAGACACTTTGGCTTGTGGAGTAAACAAATTATTGTCAGCTGATAATAGTGCATTTCTACACTTCATCTTTAACTGAAAAATAACTTGTTTCTCAGGTGCAATTTGCCCTCTTGAAGAGCTATGTGACGTAGCACATAAATATGGAGCTCTGACTTTTGTGGATGAGGTCCATGCTGTCGGACTATATGGGGCTCACGGAGCAGGTGTAGGAGAGAGAGACAACGTCATGCACAAGATCGATATTGTCTCTGGAACTCTGGGTAAGACACATACAGCCAATATCAAGTGCATGATTCTGTCCTGTATTTTCATCTGTGTTCTTGACTCTCAACTTTGCTGATATTGTTTGAAATATCTGTAGGTAAAGCATTTGGCTGTGTGGGAGGTTACATAGCCAGCACTGCCGCCCTGGTGGACACTGTGCGCTCCTTCGCTGCCGGTTTCATCTTTACTACCTCCTTACCTCCCATGGTGCTGGCGGGGGCTCTGGAATCGGTGCGTGTGCTGAAGAGCCCAGAAGGCCAAGCTTTGCGCAGAGCCCATCAGAGAAACGTCAAACATATGAGACAGCTGCTTCTGGACGCTGGGCTGCCTGTGGTCAACTGCCCTAGCCACATCATTCCCATTCGGGTCAGTGTTTGCAAAAGCCATTACATCCTTAATTGGATAGTTCACAGAAAAATTGCAATTCTGTCATCATTTACTCACCCTCATGTCATTCCAAACTGCTCGATCCATATGGAATTGTTTTAGAATGCCTTTATGACCTTTTTGGATACTCTAAGTTTTAGTTAGGCTACCTGGACTTTCAAGGGATAGAAACCTCACAGCTTCATTAAAAATATCTTGATCTGCGTTTCTAAGATTAACCAAAGTCTTATGGGATTCTAGCGACCATAAGGGTGAATAAATGACGATGATTTTTATTTTGGGGTGAACCGTTCACTCTAGTTATTAAATGCGTATTAAATACGAATATACATATTATATATATTTTGGATGAAATTTGTCTGCACAGGTATAAATGTTTACACTTTAAATCTGGTGTTACAGGTTGGAAATGCAGCAAAAAACTCTCAGGTGTGTGATATCTTGTTGGAGAAACACAACATCTATGTGCAGGCCATAAATTACCCAACAGTGCCTCGTGGAGAAGAGCTGTTGCGGTTGGCTCCTTCTCCTTTCCACAATCCCATTATGATGAACTACTTTGTAGGTGAGTGGTCATGGAATTAGGTAAACTCTATTTCTTTTCACCTTAAAGGTGAAGAGTTTAATTTCTGTACAGCTAGTGCCACTAAACAGAACAGCAGTCTGCAACACTCTGACATCTGCCATTGTCATAGGGATGTATCCAGATTTGAGAAAATGAAAACTGGTCATTTTTAATAATATTTTATGTTGGACAGAGAAACTGTTGGAAGTCTGGCAGGAGGTTGGACTACCGCTGAATGGACCAGCTATGGCCTCCTGCACCTTCTGTGATCGGCCTCTTTATTTTGACCTCATGAGTGAGTGGGAGAAGTCCTACTTTGGGAACATGGAGCCGAGATACATCACTGTGGCTGCACAGTGAGTCAGTATCAGCAGACCAAGATGAAGATCTGTTTCATTAGATTAGATTGACTCTAAATCCACTTCCAATCCAGAATATGTTTATGGTAGTATAAATGTAGATGGTGCGCAAAAAAGAGGGTCCTTAATTTAAAGTTTGGCGATATGTGATAAAATAGTGTTTCTGTATTGTTTGCTGTGACTCGTAATGATTAAAAGAGAATTGTTTTTACATAATCGTATAAATTAGTTATTGAGACTTTGGCTACATTATACATTAATCGTGTGTCCCCTCTGCATGACGACAAACCTGCACATGGGCACTTTTTGGTAGTTTTCTATTATTGTATGTACACGTATGCATGCAAGAGTATATTTAATAACAGCTTACACTGAAACTATGCCACACTGAAACTATGCCACATGCCGTCTTCCTGTTTTGGACCATTTGACCTCAAATTGATGAATGTAAAAATTCAATAAATATGGTCAGTTACAACAAAATGCCTCTGATAACTCATAACCACTTGGTTACAAATACCAACAAAACCAGAAGTAATATTTGTACTCTGAATCTGATATATTTTAACTTAGGGGAACATTTGAATACAAAACACCAAAAAACTACAAGTCAAATGTGTCTTTGCACATAAAATGGTCTTGGACGGGCCCCTTTCAATTAAAACACCACACTGCCACCTGCCAGACTGTAATGGAAGTGTCCCTTACTGAGCTATGAGATCTTATCATTTTGAATATCACCAACAACAAATTTGTACTAAAGTTCCTAAATCATATAGGTCATAAGTGCATTTAAACCAGGTGTTCAAATCATATTAATTTATTATAGTAATGTATAGAGCAAATAAATACACAACTTTATGTGCCGTATTTTTATTGTTCAAGGCATCGATGATACAAAACCCATTTTCTGTTTGCTCTTTAGTAGCTGGCCATGTTCTGTAAGAGATTAAGGGAAAAATCACTAGTATTAAAGAAGTTTCCATAACAAACACTGTCATGAAACTTAATTTACATGTTATTACATGTTTGCTAATATAAAACACTTACCTTGCTGATCCAGTCAATGTAGGCGCTCACGCGAGTAAAAACGGTGGGCTTCTTTTTATAATTGCAGCTCAGTCCTGAACCAAAGCTCACAATACCGTGGACCTCCCAAGCGCCATCGCTACCAGCACAGTTCAGGGGGCCACCAGAGTCACCCTGTGTTGTGTGACGGGGCAGTGTTAATAGTTGTTGTTTCAGCTATAGTTTTTAACTTAAATATCATTTAAATATAGTAAAAAAAAAAAGAAAAAGCTCCTTACATTACATCCAGAAACAATACCATCTCCACCAGCACAGACCATGTTTTGTGTGACCTGAGAGCCCCACCAGTCAAACTTGGAGCAGGTGGCGTAATCCACCACAGGCAGGAGAGCCTGCTGCAGGATATCAGCAATGGGTCCATTGGCTAGTTATTGACAGTGGAAAAAAGGTAGGTGAGAAGAAAAAGTAAAAAAATAAAATAAAATAAAATAAAAAAGTCTAAAATCTCCTCATCATGCTCTAGTCAGTTGAGTTTAACAGCACAACTTCATCCATAACCATCAACATTACTTACTGTAGAGACGTCCCCAACCGGTGACATAGCAGGGAGCATTGTGGGGCAGAACATGTCCATCAGCAGGCAGACAAGTAGGAGTGATAGTGTCACTTGGAGTGATGGCACTCTCCAGTTTGATCAGGGCGATGTCATTACTGTGGTCCAGACAACATGAAACATTAAATTCATTGCACAAGTTATTCAAGATATGCATCTCTTTTGTTTGCGAGGAGACTTTTGGCCCCTGTACCGGATAGTGAAGGAATTCCAGCCCTCGTGGACAATGATCTTTCCAGTGCCGATGGCCAGAGATCCATTCTCCTCCTGCTTCAGGTTATGTTTTCCCAGATACACCCTGTAAGTTCTGCTACTGCTGCAGGGCCACAAGAGGAGGACAAAGCAGTTCAGAAACACTCACAAATGCTATCAAGTGGTAAATAATAACATGGTACTCATGGTGATCATGTATACCATGGTAATAAATATGATATACTAAAATGGTACTTTTTTAACTTCTAATTCGGCTTGAGTTTAAGTTCCTCAGACTGACCTGATGCAGTGAGCAGCAGTCATAACCCACTGATTGGAAATAAGGCTTCCACCGCAAGTGTGGTACCAGCTGCTGCCGCTTTGGTACTGGAGGGAGACCTGGGAGAAGAACAGAACAGGGGACAGTTGACTTTCTTATGTCCTTAGCCAGCAAATATTACTTTTTAAAGACCTTTTAGTGTAATTCTGAAAATGTCCCCATTCAAATGTCTTTTTAAATGTAATCTCTGCTGATTTTTGTCAAGTGAACATAAGAAGAACATTTATATTGTTAATAATATATTTCGAGATGAACATATACTGGACTGAAGCAACTTAGGTTTACTTGATTATCCATACATCGTTTTTTTAGAAAAATGTCAAAATGGGAGTATCAAATATGACACATTAGGCTTTTGAGGAATATTTATTTATACATCTCTCAATCATCTTTATATTGCATTGCATTGGGCTATATATTTTGCCAAGAAATAAAACAATACATGTTTTGAACGTAGAACTACACATTTAAATATCTTCTTACTAAGACACGTTATTGGGAAATATATAGATAATGCTCAACTGATATTTTTGTATTTTAATAATAATAATATCTAATTATATCTAATTATTATAATGATCTCATTGATTTCTCAAGATGTTTCATGTTCATATCTAAGGCTTCACAGGGTTAACACAGCTTACAATTGGAAAATGTTTTTGAACAAGGGCAGAAATTAAGATTATCAGGACAGTATGTTTTAATGCAAGTAATAAAATGTGCATGTACCTGCCAGGGCCAGCTGTTTGGACGGACATCCACACCCCCGACAACCCTCGATATAATAGGAGGGAAGGTGGGAAGCCCACATCCGTAAGCTGAGGTGAAACACAACAAATAATGTAATTGTTTAAAAATGTTAAAGAAGATTGATGCTCCATCTCCTGCATGTCATTTTCAGACTTTAAAAAAATAGTCAATACTACAGTATATAATCAATATATAAAGGCTTTTTACCTCCAACAAACAGAACAGCCAGGACCACAAACTTCATCATGATTGTATCTTCAATGTTTGCCCTCTCTGCTGGGGTTTATATACTGGCCAATTCACTTTCAGTGTAATGTATGACCACAGTTATGCAATCGTTTGGAACGAATGTCCTTGACTGCGTTAGGAAAAACAAATAAAATAGCCCCCTTGGTGGTTCTCTGGGTACACTTTGACTTTGATAATTCACAGGATATAATTGAATCATTTTAAAGTAATTTTTACCTGTTGGTTAAGGTGTCACATTATTATCATAATTTAATTAAAAAACACATATTATACAGTTTCTGCTTTTTATTTGCAACAAAACTTTAGATAAGTGTAAATGAAGACCATATTAAAAAGTCATTTTTTTTAAAATATTTTTTTAAATATATATTTTCATAATAGCTATGCATATATTCATAATTGCTCATTTCCCCTCACAAAACTATGCTAAAAATTCAGATATTATGAAATATAGTTTTTTTTGTTTGTTTTTTTAAAGCATGGCTTTGTGCACAAGGTGCTTCTGTTCATATCAGCATGTCATCTGTGCATTTCACAGGCTGCATGTAATGCTCTGGTCACTGATATAACTTTATTATTTATTTATTAATTTATTTTATTTAGCATTTATTTATTCAGTACAATGGCATTGAGAATACTGTCGGTGGATTGCTACATGAATTGTAGCAGGTTTGTAGTGCTGTCCAGGTTAGTTTTATAAATGGTGGGTCACTTAAATCGTGTATCATGAAACTTGAATTTTTGGCTTTGCCTTTTCCTGTTTAGTTGACTGTTAGCAGAGATTCCTCCACAGTCCTTAATTGCACACAGATTTGAGTATAGGCCTATGTATAGCCTAAATGTGTGAACGATCCTCTACAATGTGGGTTTCATGCACACTTGTTGTTTATCATCTCTAGTCTTTGTCATTGTTCGTGTTTATATTTTGATAGTTATTGTAAATTTCTGAGTGCACGTTTAATTTGTTTAGAAGTGTTTCCAATAATAGCTACGTATCTAAAATCTGACTTGGCATGTAAAGTTGTCTTGAGGAACTTGAAAAATGTGACCCCTCTCTAAATAAAACACCACACTGCCGCCCACTGGGCTGTAATGGAAATGTCATCGAGCTATAAGACCTCACAGACACAACATGATCAATGTTATGAATTTTTTATGAAATCCCATTAAAACAATGTTGTGTTCAAAGAACTAAATCACAAAGGACATACATGCATTTGAACTGTGTATCTATTTTGTTAACCCTGTTGTGTTTAAAAACTGGGTACAGCTTCTCTGTTGGGGGTCAAATTTACCCACATTGGTTTCCGCTCAATTTGCTAAAATTCAACAATATGAAAAATACTAAAGATTCATGTAAGGACATAAAAACTCTAATGTAGCTTGTCAGAGACTATAAAATGTGAGAAATGTAAGAATTTCCTTATATTTTCTGTTGAGTTATGGATCAATTTGACATTTTTCTTCAAAATTAGTAGCATAGACACACACACACAAAAAAAACTGATGTTTTTTTTTTTCGCCATGACTACTTGTACTGACTATTTGCACACTTAGGTAGTGTAAATAATATTTACAGTATTTGTATTTAGTGTAACAGTCTAGTAAATATAACAAACAATAAACTAAGCAAAAACAACCTTTGACAGTCTTTTTTTAACTGTAAAACTCCACCAGATTAAGGAAAAGTGAATTTTCCTTGGATGATTCAGAGGATGTCTCAATTTTGAATAAACTTTGAGTTTTGAAAATTCTCAGACAAATTGCATGGAAACCAATGGGGGTCAGTGTTGACACAAAAGGTAAGTAACAATTTTTGTACAGCCATTCCAAAACATATGTATGTGTTGAAACTTGCACATGCACATTCATTACCATTAATGAGAAATATTTACAGAATTTCATAAAAAAAAAAAAGTTTGAGGGTCAAACTGAACCCACCACAGCAGGGTTTAGTTAATACTAACATATTAGTGTTAATAAATTTACACAACTATTTTATGTTTTTTTAATATTTTTATTGTTCAAGACATGGATGACTGAAAACTCCTATTTCTGTTTGCTCTTTAATAGCTGGCCATGCTCTGTAAGAGATAATAAATGGAAAATATTAGTATTAGTTTCTATAATGATCCAAAAGGACATATAGCTTAATTTGTCTGTCAATAGCATGTTTGCTGTCATAAAACCCTTATGCTGCTGATCCAGTCAATGTAGGCGCTCACACGAGTAAAAATGTTGGGCCTCTTGAGTATTAGGCAGGTATTTGGACTCATATTGGATAAAACACCATGGACTTCCCAACTAACATTGCTACCAGCACAGTTTAGGCGGCCACCATTGTCACCCTGTTTTGTGTGACATAGAGGGTCAGAGATTTACATTATTCATGTCAATACAAAGTAAAGCGATTTACCATTATGGAATAACATAACAGAAATATAATTGAAAATGGGTTACAGGGTACTCCTTTAGTGGAAATAAAACACATCAAATATTTTCCTTTTGAAAACATACAATACCTTAATATATCACAGGGTAGAGTCTAATCAAAATAATTCTAACTGTTGATTGACAGCTTGAAGGTTTATTCTCGCATTTAGTTTGAATGCAAAAGCACCTTTTTATAGTTTTTTTTCTTCCTTTAATTTTCACACTTCTGGTAAATATCTTCAATCTAACCCATAATACAGTACACAGCATTCTACATTTTTAGTTTTTTCTTTCATAAATTTATTTAAATCCTGAAACTTCACAACACTAAAAAAAAAAATCAACATCAAATATGCAGAAGCACAAAAAGCCATCTGGCTTTGGTAAGAGATTACTCTTCATGTCATCTGTGCATTTCACAGGCTGCATATATAAAACCTCTAAGATAACTGATATTTTGGGATGCTTATCTACAAGGCTAAATGATACTGGGAATGCTATCGGTGCTTTCCTACAGGACATGTAACTGGTCTGTGTTGCTGTTCAGGTCCAGGTTAGGTCCAGGTTAGTTATATAAATGACAGGTGTTTGCCTGCAACCACTGCAATCAAGCATCATGAAATTTGTGATCTTGGCTCTGTTCATTGCTGGCGGTAAGATGAACATTTGTCTACTTCAAACTCTACTTCAAACCATTTTCTTATACTTTGGCTCCTAAACTGTGGAATGAGCAGGAATATCTTTCACATTTCACATGGATATGCATTACAGTTAATGAATCTGAGCAGACATATAATTTATCATTGTGTCTGCATGTTGTCTTGAAACAGCCTACGGTTGTGGGCAGCCCACCTATAAACCTGTCGCCTCAAGGGTGGTGGGCGGAACTGATGTTAGACCAAACAGCTGGCCATGGCAGGTATTGTGAATATTGCACTGGAAAAAATAACATAAGTTTATTGTAGAAAATTTTACAAGAAATTACTTTTAATTAATTCAGTGTGTTACTATTTTTCGTAACTAACTGTGAAATTTACTAGCAATTTCTGAGTGAAAATTATTTCTACACCATTTTGTCTTGCAAACACAGAAATATGTAATGATAATTCTGAAATCACTTCGACTGTATTACTAAATTCACCGAAAGGAGCTTCAGTTCAACACTCTTTACCTTCTCAATTTCAGGTGTCTCTCCAGTACCAGAGCGGCTCCAGCTTTTATCACACTTGTGGTGGCACCCTGATCGATAAGCAGTGGGTTTTAACTGCTGCTCACTGCATTGGGTACGGTAAAAAAAAAAAAAAAGGAATGAATGTTTCCATAAGTTGATCTACATTATGAGATGGACTCAAACTATGTCTTAAACTTCTGCCAAGCAGCAGCCGCACTTACAGAGTCTACGTGGGCAAGCACAACCTGGCACTCGGCAGTGAGTCCGGCTCTCTCGCCATCTCTCCTTCCAGGATTATAGTGCATGAGAACTGGGATTCCTACAATATCCGGTTGGTCCTCATCTAATTTTAACATAGGGGAACAAAAAGTCTAATCTGAGAGTGTGTTTTTGATATATTTGTGTGTTTTCCAGCAATGACATTGCCCTGATCAAGTTGTCAAGTCCAGTGACTTTCACTGACAAGATTTCACCTGCTTGCCTGCCTAATTCCGGCAGCATTCTGCCTCACAACTTCTCCTGTTACGTCACTGGCTGGGGACGTCTCTGGAGTAGGTGCCTTTCCATTGCTTTTTACTTATTTTCAAACAAAAAATGTTTTTTTCTTAAAGTGGTCCCTTTTGTCTTTCTCTCCCCTCAGCCAATGGCCCCATTGCTGATATCCTGCAGCAGGCTCTGCTCCCTGTTGTGGACTACAATACCTGCACTAGGTCTGACTGGTGGGGCAACCTTGTGACCAACCTCATGGTGTGCGCTGGTGGAGATGGAGTCGTGTCCAGCTGCAATGTGGGTTTGATGCACGCTTTTGACTTATAAGTGACGTGACATACGTGACATACATAAACATATAAGTGTTTATATTTTGATATTCCATTATTAATAACCAGTACGTGTGAAAATGTACACTAATGATGTTATTTCACTTGTACAGGGTGATTCTGGTGGCCCTCTGAACTGCCAGAGAAGTGACGGCACCTGGGATGTTCACGGTATTGTGAGTTTTGGCTCCAGCTTGGGCTGTAACTACCCCAAGAAGCCCTCCGTCTTCACCCGTGTGTCTGGCTACATCTCCTGGATCAACAATGTGAGTATACTATATAAACCTGTAGGTATTTTTCTGAACACATGCCATCGTTTCACATATCCTGTTGACATAAATTTAAGACACATTCAGATATTTAAACAAGCCTCTTCTTTTTCAGGTGATGACCTCTTATTAAAGTGTGAAAGGTGTGGTTACCTCAAAATCAACAACAACAACAAAATAAATGTGGAATCAATAAACAAATTTATTCAACAACACTATTTTTGTCTGCTCTTGGCCTAAAAGAAGAAGAAAGAAACCATTAAAAAGCATAATTTTTCCACTTTTTGTTATGGTTGTGTTTGTATTATTTGCTTAGATATTTTCCCAATCATATCTATTTTAGATAGCTAGTTCTTTTATGCTAGGAGCTAAATGTGCTGGGTTTGTAGCCTAGTGTGATCCAGAAACTAGTTAGTAAAGTTTGTAGACAAACTTTAATGTTGACTTGGGAGAGCATTTAAAACAGTTTTATTAAATGTTTGAAGTAACTTTTATTATACATTTACATGTCAAACATAATGTGTTTAAAACTACCCTTACAAAAATTAACCATGGTTTTACAACAGTAAAAATGTAATAACCATGTTTTCGGTGTATTGATTACCATTGTATAAGCACCGTTTTACTAATACCATGGTTAAACTATAGCAAAACCATAATTTGTGGTTACCACAGTTTAACTAGTAGCCAAGCCTAATCATGGATTTTTGGTTTAATTTGTTGTAAAAACTGTTACCTCACACCACTAAAATACACTGACTTTTGGGCGACAGAAAATTATTGACAGAAATTCCTCTCGATAAAAGTCTATAAAAATACTTTTTAATACCACGACATCAAATAATAAGGGCTATATATATATTATTTACCAGATTACAATTTATATTTCGTCAGCAGGTTGAAATGAGGGGTTACCTCAAAACTTTAAACTGGGTATTTAAACTCCAGCCTAAAGGAAGACACAAAGACTCTGACCTCTGCCTACAGGTATTAAGCCTTATTCTTTCCCAGTGTGTCCACTCATATGTACTCAGTTATTGATTCAACTTTTAGTTATTCATCATGATGAGATGATCTTATACTGAGTAGCCTATGACGACATATGGACTCCTACTAGACATGTCACTAGAGAGGACATTCACACAAGTGTTTCACACATTCATTGTGTTTCTCATCTCATCTGCTCAGAATAGTGGGGTGAATGAATGTAATGCTACTATTGACTGGTGTGAAGCAGACGGCTGCTATGTTATCCGTGACTTAAACTCTGCCCACGGGACCTACGTCAGGGACTGCCGGATACACAATGCCACTGTGCATCTCTCTCCAGGAGACCAGCTTCACTTTGGCTATGGAGGATCAACCTATGAGCTCTGCATTGACAGCGAGAAATCAGTAAAATATATGTGTTTCAACAGAAATGATATTGTGTCTATTCGTTGATATTTTTTTCAGTAGCATTTTTTATTGACTTAAGTTCAAGTTCAAAGACACATAAAATATGGTAATTAATTATCATAAATGAGACCTGCAATGCACAGATTCAAATTGATATTAAATTATATGATATTATCCTCTATAATACGTAAAATGATCAATCTAACCTTTAAATAAAATTTACAAAAAGTTTTGTCTCACTCCCAAACAGCTTCCTCTTCTGGCTGTCCAGTCTCCCATTCCCCAGGCCTGGGTACGAGCTCGGACCCCTTCTGTTTCACCCCCGGACCCCTTCTGTTGCTCCTGATCGCAAAATTTACCCAGTCTAGCAGACCTGGTAAAGACTTTTCAGCACACAATTTGTTTTTTTTTTGTCAGTCAAAATTTTATATTACTTCATTATTACCTTTTTTATTATCCCAAATAGAAAATGGTTAAAAATAAACCATGCAGGTTTTTAAAAGTTTATTAGATTTATTAGAGAAACCAAACCAGTGTTATCTTTAACTAAAACTTTTCAAATAATATTGTTAATAGAAATAAAACTGAAATAAAGGAAAATGTAATATTAGGTGAAAAACAAACTCTATAAACAAAAATTATAAATGTTGTCTTGTAACTGAAAAATGTTAGGATGAAACAAGACGATTAACTGACAATAAATACAAACTAAAACGGAAATAAAACTTTAATATTAAAAAATACATTAAATTGAATTAAAAATTTAAATATAAAAATAAAAGCTCATTCAAAATATGAATAAAAGCTATAATAGTACAATATATTGCTAATTCTAAAATAACACTGTACCAAACTGATGGGAAAGTGAATAATATATCATAATATAATATAATTTATTTTAGATTATTTTTGTGAATTTTAATTTTTTGCAGGAAGCTGGAGTGGTAACACAGAGAGAGCATGTTATCTTAGAAATAAGACTCGACCTAACAATTCTCAAAGCAGTTCAACATCCTGTTAAAAACACGTCAGTCTCCCTTTGCTGGACCATTCATGCTATTGTTATGCCATCTTGTAGAGCTAAAAGGCTTAAACAACACACTGACAACTGTGTTCTTTCTCAGGAGGAGAGGTTGCATCGGCTTGGAGATAGACATGTTCATGTGTCTGTGTGCTTTGAGGATGAGTCCCAAAGGAAGGATGATGCGATCGTGGCCCTGAAGGAGGAAGTGTCAGCTCTCAGGCTCCAGCTGTCTCAGAAGAAGCAGGGTGATCCAGATGTCACACACAGACTTCGCTGCCTGGAGAATGACATCAAAGAGAAGAAAGATCAGATACAACAGTTAAAGGAGCAGGTGTGGTATTACAGTCTCCTTTGTTACTTTACATTTTATATTATTTACAGTTTTGACTGTGATGGGTAAGGCAACAGCTTTAGGAGCTGAAGACTGTGGCTTCAAGTCGTACCTGGGTCATCCTGAAGGGGTGTATGAAGAGACCTTCTGCAACCACGTGCTAGCAGCAGATTCATTGTCATACACAAATACAAAAGTTGCAGTTATGATTTCATGATACAACCCAAATAAAGTGCACCTTTTCTTGCCATTTGAGGTTTTTTTTTTTTTTACAACATAGTTCATATTGCAGCACAGTATTAATTTACATATGGTAAATCTGTCTATCTATCTAGAAAAATTATGATAAATTATATTGATCATTTACTTTGAGATATAATATGATATTATTATATATACGTTTGCATATATAAAAGTAAAATTTTAAGCGTATATAGTATTATTATTTTTATACTTCCTTTAATATACAGTTCAAATGTTTTTAGTGTGTAAGATTTTTTTATAAAAAAAAGAATGCTATTATACAGCAAGAATACATTATATTGATCAAAATTAAAGACATTTATAATATAATATAATATAATATAATATTTAGCTTTATATTCACCAAATAATTCTGGAAGAAAAAAAAAAATTTTTTTTGTGGATAAACATCAACAAAAGAAATGTTTCTTGCACACCAAATCAGCATATTAGAATGATTTCTGAAGGATCCTGTGGCACTGAAGACTGGATCATCCAGGAATATATGACATTTGACAAAATATTACAATTTAAAATAATTATTTTAAATTGAAATAACATTTCACAATATTACTGATTTACTGATTTATGACCAAATAAATGTAGCCTTGGTGAGTTCTTTCAAAAATAGTAAAAAAAAAAAACTTACCTGCTCCAAACTTTTGATCATTTGTGTAATACTGAGATGAATTGTTATATTTTTGTAGTGGAATTATCAATAGCATATTGCATATTGGCATGGCCTTTTAGATCTGAGCAGTTAGTTATTTTGTGTTGTATTTAATTTTTTTCTTTATTTAGCGTTGGTTGCCAGTTTGAAGAAAGATGTGTCTGCTCGAGAGTAACAAGCTCTTAAACTAGCAGCTGAGGTGGACAAACTCAGACAAGACGTCAGACACAAAGATGCCAAGCTCACAAGCATGATGGACAAGGTTCCAGCATCCCTCTCTTTCTACAGCCATTGAGCTCTGTAGATGTTTTAATGACGCTGTTTTAAAAGGTTTTTATCAATAAAAGATAACTATTCCTTTTGTTTGGTGTTGTTTTAAAGGCTGAAAGACACTCAGAAGCATCAGAATGAGCTACATACCAGACAGAGTGAAGTGGAATCGCTCAAGAAAGTGAGTATGTGTTGTTTCCCTCTCACCCAGTCCTGATCTCTACGTGATTTAATAAACATACAGCCTTTTAGACACAACGACCCAGGTGGGACTTGAACCCACAATCCCCAGCTCCGGAGGCTGATGCCGCATCCATTAGGCCACTGGGCCAGGTGAACACAGCTTATGAAATCTGGTGTCATGTGTCTGTTCTTCATGTGTGATGCGTGCTGCAGAAACAGGCTTCTCTGCTGACAGAGATAGACAGACTGAAGCAGCTTCATCAGCAGATGCAGCAGAGAGAACAGAGAGTTCAAGAAGAACTCAAAACACACCCAGTCAAGGCAGCAACAACACTCTGGTAAGATGACTACTCTGGTATCTATTACGCTAACATTTCTGAAATTTCTTCAAAGTTTGACAGTTTTCATTACCGGATTGTCAAGACTGTGCATGTTTCTGACAAAGAATCAGACCAAAAGGTAAGAAAACATTTCAAGCCAATCAGAAGCCAAGTTTACATCCAGGGATTGTTTTGCAAAAAAGGTGTCAACGGTATAGAGATGTTTTCAGTATAGGTGATGGAAATGACAATTATCAATACATTTTTACAAATGTCAACAAAATCTTTTTCATTTAAATTTAGACAATGTTGCGGAAAACTAGTTTGGAAGCATGTTTTAAGCTCCTCTAAACGCAGACTGAGCTTTGTTTCTCCCAAGATTTTTTTCTCCTCTACTGTCACCTGAAGATATTTAATATTCAGCAATATTATCGATTATGGCACTGACACTATCAGATGAGAACAAAATTTTAACATAATTGAGCTAGATAATGACACTAGCTTTGCAAAATCAACACTGTTCCTGAACTGAATTAAATCAGCATTAAACCGACTTGAGCTGAATAATGACACTGTTATCTTCTGTATAGCTGCTTTAAAGCTTCATTTAAATTCATTTCTTGATTGAAGAATTTTACAACATTAGCTGTTATTTTCCTGTTTGATTAATGCTGCTGCTTTGAAATAATTAGTTTTATTAATGTGAAGCTGCTTTGAACATCTGTGTTGTATAAAGTGTTACATAAATGAATCTGACTTAACTTGAACTAAAAAATCAGATATAGTCAGGTGGACCACATTTATGATATCTTTGTGGTGCTTTTTTTGTTGTCATTTTTATAGCTTGCCAGCTCCAGTCCATATTCACTGGTTTGGACAGACATGCTGGTGAGAAAACTGTGCCAAAATTTCATTGTTTTTATATTTATTTTTATTTTACAGGTGTTGGACTGTTTAACTGAGCTAATGGAACAGATGGAGATGTACAAAACAAAAGTGCATGACTTTGAAATGAAACTCAAAGAGGAAGCTCACACACAGAAGGAAATGATGGATGAGACCCAGAAATTTAGAGCCAGACTGCAAGAATGTCAGGTATTAGTAGGTGGAAACATTGATTATGCCATGTAATGTAGTATGTTTGTGTTTCAGCATTGCACAGCATGTTGCACAGCTTTATAATATCTCTTTCCATTTGTATATAGAGACGAGTACAAGATGAAGTACAAGGACAAAGTTCTGATGGAAATATCTGGGCTGCAGGACATGAATTTGAGTCCTGCACTCCGCTGGATTCAGGAGCATTCACTTTCTATACTGAACCTACTGCACAGAGAAGTGCAGAATGCTGCTCAGAGCTTACAGACAGCAGGGGTTGATGTGTCATTGAAGACTGGAGCTAAGAAATAGAAAGTTTAGAGAGATTTAGGAGAACTGGGCCTGACAAGAATAGAAGTGATACTGCTTTCAGTAGTACAGGATTACAAATTAAGTTTAAATGTTATTAAATTTCAGCTCATTTTACAGAAAAGTAGTCTGAATTATTGTTATTATTTCTTTTGTCTAGGAGTATCAGTGCCTTACAGATTTTGTGCCAGGACCACATGGACGTCCAATCCGAGCTAAGGAAACTAAAGGTATTACAGCAAAGTATTTCAAAATCAGTGAAAGAATCAGAAAACATGTCTTTCTTTCCTGCACTGAAGTCAGAGATGGAGAAGCTTCAGGAGACAGAGATTCAGAGGAGAGATCTTCACAGCAGGCTGGAGTTCATGCAAAAGCAGTTTGAGATGGAAAAACTTCAGGTGATGTTGTCTTTCTAAAAACACCAAGTCAAATTAAACTCATTTCATTTAGTCTCTGAGGCATAGACCTCTTGAGAGATGGTCTCAATTAGATTGTCATTTAGATTTTTCAGTTTTTATAATTATAGATAAAACTCATCCCAGTTCCAATGGAAATTTGTATATTAATGAACGTATTTCAGAGAACTGACTCCAAGCTGATGGACTAGATTCATTTCATGAACTGAGCTCACTATAAAATTTAGTTTCACTGAAGTTTCTCCTGACCTTTGACCTGTTATTGATTCAGGCAGCAGAGGGACAGAGAGAGATGAAAAACACACTAATGCGACAGCTGGAAGAGGTCATGGCTGATCTACAGTCAGAGAGACAAACTGAGGTGAGTTAAAACTAAGAATTTAATTTATCTTCTTAAATGAAATACAATTGATCTCAACTCACAACACATGCTCCATGTCTATATTTGATCTGGTTTCTAAGGGCCTAGTTGCCAAATATTTACCCATATGTGTTAGTTCCCAGCACATAACCAAATTGTTTATTTGCTTCTACCCTTTTGACACATTAGAAAGTCCATTTCTGCCACATATGAAAAAAAAAATGGTTTGGTGAATCATAATGATGACAAAATAAGTTGACTAAGACATAGTCATAATTATGACATAAAAGTCACATTTTATGTAATAAATATGACTTTTAAAGACTTAAATGGTATAAACGAGATAAAAAGTTAATGTAAATTTAAATTTTTATCTCATAATTATTTATTATTACTTTTTATGTCAGAATTGTAATGTTCAATCTCATAATTGTATCTTAATATCTCTTAATATCTCATAATTGTACTTTTTCCCAGTTTTCAGCACATGGCCATATTGGTTATCTCTGATATTATGAGATAAAAGTCAAATTACGCCATAAAAAATTTGTCTTGTTTTGTATTATAATGATATAGTTTTTCATAAATCAGAGTTTTCATCTCAGAATTATGACTTAGTAACTAATGATTTCAACTTTTTATGCCACAATTATGACGTTTTATCTCATAATTATGATTTTCCAAAGTATGATGTGTTTTTTTCTTATGTGGCGGAAATGGGCTTCCATAGGATACAGAACCACACAATGTAAGTTGTTCAACTCCATGACTGTCACTTTATTACCTTCCAAGAGTGCCTTGCGCAATGAGATTGAGAGTGGCAAACCAAGATGGAAGAAGCCAAGATACGAGAGGCAGAGCTGAAAGAAACACTGCGTGAATTACATCTCAAAGAGAAGGAGAGGAGCGAGAAGATGAAGTAGTGTGAGGAAAGAGAGGCCAAGGCCCTGCAGAGAGGAGATGAAGAGGAGAGAAAGAAACACAGGGTTGAGGTAGAGGAGTACAGGGAGCAGGTGCGACAACATGCATACACCATTGTTGCCATGGAGACACAAATAAAAAAAGCTCAGCAGAGTGAGGAAAGATGGAAAGAGATGTAGAAGGAGAGAGAATCACTGAAGGAGCAACTCAAAGGTGAGTGCAGCCTCTCATAAATTTCCAAAAATAACTGAACTGAAACTAAATTCGTAAGAAAAATCCTACTGTACATTCGTAAGAAAAAATGACAAACATAAATCACATAAATCACAAACAGACACTTTGCTAACTGTTATATGAATGCTGTTTTCTCATGGCACTCATGACAGCTCCTAATGATGTCATCAATCAGGGGTCAAAACATAAAGGTCATCGCCGCGAGGAAGCGATTCTTCAACAGCAAGAATGTTTGCGTGACATGCTAGAGCGAATCAGAGCTCTTGAACAGAAGTGGCCTAGCAGTGAGTCTTATAATCCCTCATAACTAATGATCAAACATTTGAATCTGGCGATCCTTATGTGATCAAATTCAGGCCTACATTGTCACTTTTCTTCTGTCCTGTTTACAGAGCGTCTGTCCCAGCAGGGGGAGCCAGAGAAACAGGGTCAGATGAAGAGATCTGCAGATCCGTCAATTCTGTGGTATTCGCTTTACACATTCAGATTTACATACTGAATAAGAATATTTTATTGCAAAATTACAGTAGAATAAACATATGTCAACACTTTATGACAGCAGAGGAAAAAATATTATTTATATCTTTCATGAAACCATAAAGAAAAGCACTGAAGAGCAAGAACAAGAACATTATCATTTGTTTCATAAACTTCTAAATATATAAATGGTCTCAGACTTTCGTATGTGTATGTTACTGTGAAGTGTGTTATTCATGTGCTTATTTGATTCACACACAGAGTGGTTTTACATTCCCTGAAGCTCTGACCGAGGCAGCACGAGAGCATACAGCCAGACTGGACATGTCTGATGCTCTGGAGCTCAGTGAGAGAACAGTGAGTGCAGTACGCATTCAAACTAAATTGTGTGAAACATGCATCTGTGGCCCTGAGATTGTGCTCTATTTTGAGTTTGCTTTAGTGAATCATTAATGAATGATTATTTTTGGTCTTTGGTTTAGTACCTGCAGCTAGCGCGAGTGCTGCGTGAGGCTCTAGAGCTAAGCGACGGTGAGCTGTCAGGCTGTGCAAGTTTAAAGCACCTACCTCCCGACGAGAGACAGCACATAGTCTCTGTGAGACAAACAGACCTGGAGTTTGTGAGAACCCGCCTTGATCTACAGAACAGACAAAGCCAACAACAAGAACTACTGCTGCAGGAGAACCAAAGAGAGATATACACACTCAGGTGCAAAAAAACCCCAAAAAACACACACACTCATGACAAATAATTTCATTCCTCTTTCTCACTGTTTCATAATTTTATATTAAGATATTAAGAAAAGACACTATAAACTCCCTCTTCCATTTTAGTGTTTCATGTCAAAAAAATTATATAACGTAACACAATGCATATTATATTTAATATACATTTGTATATACTTTTTTATATTTGTATAATGTATTATGTTAAATTAACAATAATATAACATAAAATGATGCATATTATTATTTTATATTATAATGTTAATAAGATTAATAAGATAAAAAGAAAAAACTACCTCTCTTCCTCAGTATTCAGTGGACTTTCAATACATTTTTAGTGTTTGCTGTCAAAAACAATGTTATTATATTATATTATATTTATTGTACATGTTCAATACATTTTTAGAGTTTTAATAGTATAATATAGCATACAATTATTATTTTATATTGCAATATTGGTAACACTTTATTAAGAAAAAAAACTATGAACTCCCTCTCTTCATTAGTATTTAGGTGGATTTTCAATATATTTTTATTGTTACATTACATGTTCAAAAAATAAGATAAAAACAAATAATGCATATTATATTATATTGCATTGTATTGTATTGCATTGTATTATATTATTTTATATTATAATACATGTTCGAAAAATAAGGTAAAACAAATAATACATATAATATAATAGTATAGTATAGTATAGTATATTCTGTGAAGGCAGAACTGGAGACTCTGAGACAAAAGACAGAACAGCTTCAGCAGGTTCTACAGGATAGCATCAACCAGCTGCAGAGAAACCAGCAGGAACGCAGTGTTACCAACAGAAATAATAGGGTATCACACATACAAGCTCACGTAGAAAGTGAGAAAGTCTGACTGACACCAACTTTGTGATAGAGAGAAAAAATAAAACATCAAAAAGTTGCTCTTTCCCTGAACAAACTTGCATGCGGCATTCTGACGTGCAGAGAAACAATTCTGACTGATCCCTTAGTTGGTAAAAACCAACAATCAGGCAAAATACTTTTACTCACAAATGAACTGAATTAACTGCCTATTTAAAGACATAAGTCAGTATTTTTTAACATTTCAGATATACTGTCTCCTGTCTCTCTATAGAAAGCTACCTTCATAGGGTTTGTAGTTCACCCAGTGCCGTCTATAATAAACACTTTCTCTACAGAGCCTTCGTACGGAGAGAACGGACAGAAAGAATGGAAGAGTGGGCCATCACAACTGTATACCAAATGAAAGCTATGAAAAGGTACGTGGCAGTGGTAACAGTGGATTGGTTTTGAATCAGTGTCCCGATGCAAGTGTGTGTGTGTTTGATCTCCAGAACATATGTAAGGTCTAAATCTATGCTGTCTGCCACAGGCTGCCTGGGGTTTTACAGAGAAACTCCAGACTGTGCAATTAATAGATTTTTCAGCAGCACCACCAAATTTGTTCTTTCCTGAGCTCATAATCTCACTGCTATAAATGGAGCATGAATCTGTTCCTGTTCGTTTGATGTTAGACCTATTAAAAAACAGCACAGACAAAATACAACAATGCATATTTTTAATACTTTCGTCTGCCACAATAATGTTATGAATTTGAATTATCTCCATTTGGGGGCTTTTCTTAGCAAATATTCATAAAATTTTTTGATATGTCATGCATAATTAATTTTACTGAAATGAGCCCTATTGACAGCCATATTTTTTTACTGTGTGTATGTGTTCGTAGACCCCAGCAGTGAAGAAACGGACTTTATAGATGAGACTGAAAAGGAGAGAGAGTGATCTGGATAATCTAAAGAAAGAAATGGGGCAGAAACAGCAGATCTGCTCAATGGTCTCTGATTTGGCCAATCCTCTGCAAGCTCCCGAGAGTTCACAACACCCCCTGCTCACTGAGGCCCACTGACATGAACACAACTAAAGAGCATGTTGAATTATGTTATAATAATAATAAATGTTATAATATTTCTTAATGTCTTAACCTATTCATTGCCATTTAAGTAAAATTACTGAACCTACACATAGCAGCCTGATAAAATGCTCATTTTAGAAATCTTTCTGCAGATTATATTTCATCAGAAGGAGGTGGCATGTGACTGTTTTTATGAGTGAGTCATTTGAATCATTCATTCGACCGATTCATTCACAAACATGAATTCATTCATAAACGAAACAAGTAACTGCTACCTTTATGAGTGAGCCACCGAATCATTTCCTCAACCGATTCGTTCAAAAATGCAGATTAATCCCTGACTAAAACATGTCTGTGTTTATGAGTGAGTCATTGAATCATTCTGGTTCAAAAATGATAATTCATTCAGGAAGTAAACACATTTACTGTGTGGTGCAAGAGACAAGTAAGGATTGATGTTGCTTTGACCATTTTCTTTGACGGAGGAAAAACAGACAAGTGTCTAAAATGTAAGTTACTCAATATTAACTTACTGTTTATTGAACTGTTGTATAAATACAAACACATATCTTATGGACTGCCATAAAAACCAAGCAGTATGTCCTCAGCTAGTTTGCACCCACTTCCAGATTCCAGTGTAACAAACCTTTCATTAAAGATACATTTAATATTAATATTAATGAATATATTTATATTTATATCACTCAGGTTTGGTAACTATATGGTGGTTTGGAATTATATCAATATGTCACCACCATCTCTACACAAAAATCTCTACATAAATCTCATACAAATCTCTACATATCGCATTTTAAAGACATATAATATCTGAGGTATTAAAAGACATTCCCGTTCCCAGTTATATATGAAAGAGTGCAAAAATCTGGTGTTTAACACCAAACATGCCTTTGGATTTAACATTAATTTAATGTTAACAATTTGGATTTAATCCATTGTGTGGGATCATTTCCCAACTGTTCTCCACACATAGTCTCTTTTCTATTACCTTAGTACTTTTTGTTCCTCACATCTGTTCCTCATTTACAGAGCCATCTGACAACAGGGTAGAGATTCAGAAAAAACGGTGATGCATTACGTTAATTAAATACACTCAGTGCTGTGTAGACAGGCATCAAGGGTAAGTCTCTCCACATCGTTTTGTTTGAATTACTGTTACACAACTCTGTTTGCTTGTTGTGGGTAGAAGAGAATAGAAGAACATAATGGACAGTTTTCAATAAAGGAAGGCTCCTGGAAGTGATCATTAAATTTCATTATACAAGCAGATAGGATCACATGAATCCATCTGAAGTACCTAATTTACATTATCTATATTTGTTGACTTTTTTTTCTTTGAATGTAGAATCAGATTATCAGCAAAATACCAGTGGCCCCATGCAATATTTGAAATGATCCTCATCTTCCTCATTAGTGCTGATCACTATATGAAGTGGGTGGATGAATTCCAGCTGGCATCTGCTCCATTCAGACCGCTGGCATCAATCCAGCCCATTAGAAGATCAAGAGAGAAAAATCAGTTCAATTATTGAAAGAGGGACCAATTCTTTGTTCATGGTAATTCAAATAGTACAAGCTATGCTGTGCTCCCCAAACTGTCTCCTTCGATTAGAGACTGCTTCCCTGTGGCAAAATGTTGGTATTGCATTATCAGCTGGTATTATAGCGGTTGATTCCTGTAACTGTAAATACAGCGGCCCAAAAAGCCCAATATAGTGTCAAATATAGTGAGACTTTACTATATAGTTTATCTTGGGACTAAATGGTTAACAGTTTGATTTTTGTTTTCAGTTGCAGAGCAGTTTATGTATTTTAAGGCTCACTTATATTTAGTTTTTGAGGTCACTGTATGTGTTTGGACATTTAAGTGTTTTAAATCAGTAGGATTTTAAAATGTTTTAAAAGAACTCTGTTCTGCTCACCAAAACTGCATTTATTTGATTCAAAATACATAAAAAACTGCAATACTGTAATTTTTATTTAATTAAGTTTTTTACACTTTAAAATAACCGTTTTCTATTTAAATATAATTTTAAATGCAATTTATTCCTGTGATGGCAATGCTGAATTTTCAGCATGATTACTCCAGTCTTCAGTGTCACATGATCCTTCAGAAGTCATTCTAATATGCTGATTTGCAGCTCAAGAAGCATTTATTATTATTATCAATGTCAAAAATTTTTTTTCAGTATTCTTTGATGAATAGAAATTTACCTGAAATAGAAAGATTTTGCAACATTATAAATGTATTTACTTTTAATTTTTGGTCAAGTCAGGGTAGGTTAAGCACTTGAAAAACGATATTATAAGGCATCATCTGTTTTTGTCATTGTTATCTATTGTTGGCTGTGTTTCTTTGACTGGGTGTTCTGTGTATACATACATTCATGTACATCCAAAAGTCTAATGTCTGATGTTTTTATCGCATAGCCATAGCCTATATAAAGACACTGACAGCATCCTACATCACAGATAGCCTCTGTTGAGGAGACTATAAAGGCAACTGAGTGCTGATGGACCATTTCATCAAAAGCTATTCTATCATTCACAGATATCCGGCGCTCCCCTGAGAGAGATCGGAAAGTGTAGGCATTTTCCCATCCTGTCCCCTCATGAAAATGCTGATGATTTCATGAAGGAGAATGACAGAAGCACTCTAAGAGGGTCCATAAATAGCAGTGGGTGAGGTTGATGGGCCTAGCCAGGAGTAGGGATGGATTCCTTAATGACCAAAATAAATGGTCCTTCAATCCATCCACAAACACAGTTTGTCTTCACCTGAATTCCCCTCTGACAGCCTGTCCTTTCTAAACAAATGTTCACTTCTGATGTAGTGTGCCACGCTCTAGATTTATTGTGTGGTGTGGAGTTAGTCTGTCCTGTCATAGACATATCATTCCTGCAGGTGGCACCACATACAGTAACACACAGATGTCACTGACACTCTTATAATGTGAAAAACTCTGAAAAGTTCATGTCATTTATTCTACTTCATATTAATTCAGCTGAATACGTTTGATTTTGGATTCTAAACATGTTATATATTTCAGTCATTCACTCCACCAGTGCCAATTCTGCTTTGTATCATGAGCCTCATCTTTCTACACTTACGGCACAGTTTTTGGTTCATTTTGAGTTGGACGTAATGTAAAAGTAATAACTTTGAGTCAACTTATTTCAGAAACAGCTCTGATTTACTAGAAAGTCCCAGTTCATCGGGAATTGGGCTACACTGCAAGAAAATCGGCTCATAGGAGTCATTCATTAGGGAATTGGACTACTGTTGTGCTCACTGAACTATATAAATGTTCACTATTATAGATCAGTGGTTGTGCTGCATGTTTGTGATTCATTAAAAAGAACCATCTAAATCCTTTCCCAGATAGCACACGTACGTCTGTAAGATGTCTGTTGAAGATCACTTGATCTGGACAGCATCTGCTGTGTACAATCATCTGACAGATGTCTGTAAGATGTCAGTTTGACATACATTCAAAACCATAAACATCTTAGACATCTAATAGACGTCCATTTAACATCTGATAGAAGACATCCTATAGACGTATTGCAGATGAGCAAAAAATAGACATCTCCACGATGTACATGTGCTATCAGGGTTGTGAATTTTTGTAGCATTTACTCTACTGATATAGAGTCAGTCTGTACATTAGCGTTGGGGATTTTGCGGTGAATCTTTCTGCTCATCATTTTGCCAGTAGGTGTATTTTATTTCCATCTGAACCATTCATTCAACTGATTCGTTTACAAACTCTGATTCATTCGTTAATGAAACAAGTTACTGTCACTGAATCATTTACTCAACAGAATCAATCAAAACGAGGGTAAATCTGTTGCTACGTTCTAAATACACGTTAATACGTTCTGTAGAGGTCGCATTGCCTCTGTTTTTCTGTGGCGGTTTCTTATCAAGGCCCGTGTTTCTGGGTGGTACTACTGTGGCACGGTGGAATCAGGGTGTGTATGTGTAAAATGTGTCTGACAATGCCATCTGAAAGACTGGCTCCTCTTTGCAGATAACTTTGTTCTTTGGGCCCTTAAGGATGACATCATAATGGATGATCATACGGCAGCAGGAAGTGTTATCTGTGACATGTTCAGTTACAATAACCTCAAATGCACACAAACGCACTTTTTCAGGCACACACACACACTCCATCCTACTTTTTCCCAAAAGACTGCTTTTTATCTACACAGGACACACACACACCCATTCATATCCAGAAGCAGTCCCTGAAACCTCAGGGGGGATAAGTTGTGTTTGCAGTTAAAAAGGACTGTCTCCAACTCAGGGGTAGACAGAAGGTTGTGGATATGGTAGAAGCTTTTGTTTTGTTAATCTATGAAAACAAGTGGAATATATTTTTTAACAGTCACTTGAGTATTTGAATCGGGATCCTTTGGCTGAACCCACTGAAAGTAAGTCTGGTACAATTTTATACTGTTGTATTGAGATTTAAGGAAATTCTAAGTAAGTTGTCTTAGCGGTAGTCTCACTTGTATAATAGGCTACTAAGCATTTGTTTATCAAGTTTTAATCTTTCATGGGAGACTATAAGATGTGTATTTTATTGATTGATTTATTAAATAAGACAGCATGTTTTTGCATTATTTTATGAACTATTTGTTCGATGATCAATGAATACATAATCCACACTACTACTTTAAGCTAAGTTTTTAGGTGCACATGCATGTGTAGTATTTTAAATACTCCATTTATATACAAAAAAACAAATGCATTGTATTAAAAAAACACATTTTTCTTTGCCCTTAAGTTCTGTTTGCCTGGTTTGGACTGTGTTAATTGGACAATGTGCCGGGTTCTGAACATCCTGTTGGCTCTTCTGAGTCGCTTCCTGTTTGCGGTGCATGGCATCCTGACGGTGTGGCGTGTAGTGGAGGTGACAGGCGAGCCCTCCTATTGGCTGCTGCTGACAGGTGTGGCACTGCTGGGGGTGGAGATGGCCATCACTATCAAATACACACGCAACGCTGAATGGAAATGGTGAGGCTATGCTATCATACACATAAATATTATGACCCTAACTCATTGAATTTTACATAAAAGTAGTGCATAGTGCTGTAAAATTAATCCTATCTGTTGCAAAATTTTATTCTATAATAATACAAAATATAGAACTCTTATAAAATAGATATTTTTATCATGGAGTCCAGATATACAGCACACAACAGTTTAAAAGTTTGGGGTTATTAAGATTTTTTGATAACACTTTAGAATAGGGAACACATATTCACTATTAACTAGGAGTTTTCCCTCAATAAACTCCTAGTTTGCTGCTTATTAGTGTCAGGAATATGGACTCTCTGTGTGTGTTTTGCTCCCCATGTGCTCCCCGTGACCTAGTTTCCCTCGTGTTGATTGTGTTCATTGAATCCAGGTGTGTCTCGTCAATTTCCCTCATTTCACACTGTATTTAAAGTGTAGTCTGCCCCATGTATCCTTGTCAGGTCTCTAACGTCTATGTGCTCCTGTGTTCCTGAGTTGTGTTTCCATTTTTGTTTATTAAAGACTGCCGTTTGAGTTTACTCCTCGTTCCTCGCCCCTCTCCTTGAAGTTGTGACAATTAGTAAGTAAGGTAGTTGTTAAGTTTAGGTATGGAGTCGGATTAAGGGTTATAAAATACAGTAATAAAGCATTAATATGTGCTTTATAAGAACTAATAAATGGTCAATATTATTACATTATTATTACAATATTAAAACAGCTGCTTAATACTTTTGAGGATACCATTGAGGAACCTTTGAGGTACATTTTTTTCAGGATTCACTGAATCTTTGATGAGTTGAAGTATGACTTTCTTTTAAATTACAAGCAAAATGTTTGAAGTTTAAGATAACGATGTTATCTGTTAAACGATGAAGATTAACAGCAAGACAATCGATTTCTAATGACATGAACAGACTGAGGCATTGCACATGTTTGAGGTCTCTGACTTGACCAGCCACATTCTATCTGCTTTGTAGATTAAAAAAGATATAATTTATCCAACAGTTCATTTATCATAGAAATGTCATCTTTTGTGAAAGAAAAAAATATTAGTTTGGAATGACAAGTGGGTGAGTAAACAATGACAGAATTTTCCTTTTTTGGTGAACTAATAAGGACTCTTTTCACTGACTGTGTAGGATGTTTTGTGTTTGGCAAAAATAGCTTTACCAATTCAACAGTCTCAGAAAAAAGAGAATTACCTTTTAAAATAACTTCACTCAGTTACTCCAAAAGTTCTGGTACAAAAAGATGTAGGGCTGAGAAGCAGGGTGCCATAATAATGATTAACGTTAACGAGAATGTGGGAAATTACACTCTTTTCTTCAAGCTCAACACTTCAGTCTGTCTTGCAGGGACGGGTGATAATAATAACCCCTTCTCTCGACACAGAAAAAACAACCTTTGCATTCACACAGAGCAGCACATCATTACATTCAGTCAGACTTTAAAAAAGGTATGCACATTGAGATCGCTGTGCTAAGAAATTTATTAATGAGACTTTGCCCTCCCACTGACATGGACGGAGGACCTACTGAGAACATCCTCCTTGCCTCCGCTCTACCATGATCTCCATCTGAACCTTTCTATCTCTCCTTCTCTGCCGTACTACTTTTCTATGCATACTATCTCTCTCCTGCACACTAGACTTTGAAGTCTCTGTGCTCGAGAGGCTTGCCTGTGTCAGTGGAGATTAGCATAGCTAATGGGAGTAATTTGCAGTCTGCGTTGGGCTGATGTGCCTGCAGCACCGGACTCTGTGGTGTGATCCAGCTTTACCACCCAATCAGAAGAATCTGACACACATACACAGTTTACTGGCTTTACTAAGTAGAAAGTAAAGTATAGGCTTGTTCATCCATCCATCCATCCATCCATCCGTTAATGTGATGTTCCACTCTTCTGCAGGTTCTCACCGATGGTGTTTCTATATCTGAGCACTGTGATTCCCTCAGTCTGGTTCCTGGAACTGAACCTCCTACAGTCCAATCTGCCCATCAACTCGAGCACAAACTCTGACCCGCAATTCTTCTCCCAGATCCCGCTAACAATGGTGGGTGGAAAACAATCGTTAACAATAAAATTCTGACTTGACCAGAAAAAAAAAGTTCAGCTTTGAACAAAATCACTCAGGATCTCTATCTCTCTTTGCTGTGTTGGGTGTTTTAGTACTCATATTTCTGGGAGAGCAATAAACATAAAATACTCAGATGGAAATTGATGAATGCATAGAAAGCAAATGCATTTTTGTTTTCTGTAAAATGTCTGCAATTCCGGGTAGGTTCATCTTTGACCGGTGGGCCTTGTACAAAAAGCACAAACCCACACACTATTAATCACAGCACCATGGATCTGAACATGCCGCTTTCCTGTAACACTGCCCAACGTCTACAGCAGTTATCAGGGCCTGTAGATTCAGGCATAGAAGTCTTTATTGCAAAATTTGACTATAAAAATATGGAAACATGTCCAATAGCTTCCTCTAAGTATTAAACCAGATTATAATTTTTTTTAAGAAAAAAATTAAGACATGAAGTTTATCTTCATTTTTGTTTTAAGAATAAAATGACAGGATTTAATGTTGTCTAACTAAAAGCTGTCTAATACAACAAATTCTACTTAAACACTAGTAAATCTTACCAATAAATTGGTTTAAATTTATTAGAATTTTAATGGGCACAAATTTGAATTAAATTAAAGTTTTTCTATAAAACAATCTTAAGAAAAATGCTAAGAACATTCTTAATAAGTATATTTGGAAATACAAAATATTAGTAACGTCTTAAGTTTAGAGGTACAGTAGTTTTGTTTTGTTAGTTTTTAAATTACAATTTTGACATCATTTACTCACCCTCATGTCATTCCAAACCTGTATTAGTTTTTTTCTTATGTTGAACATCGAAGAATGCTGGTAATCAAACAGTTGATGGTCCAAATGAGTTCCATAGTATTTCTTTCCCTACTATGGGAAAGTCAGTGGGGACCAACAAATGTTTGGTCCTTTTAAATTATGCAAAATATCTTCTTTTGTGTTCAACATAAGAAAGAAACTTTTACATGTTTGGAACAATATGAGGGTGATTAAATGATGACAAAATGTTCATTTTTGGCTGAACTATTCTTTTAGGTTTATATCCAAGCTACAGTGTTTTTATATAGTTACATAAAATGGTTACACATTGTAACTTGTAACCATCCGGTCTGAGGTTTTTAAAGGTTTAGACTTTACCTTCTCCTTCTGACAGCTTTGTTTCTGAATAATCAGAATATTTTTAAATATCGATGACTGTGATAATTGTTTTTTTGTAGTGATTTTGTGTGGGAGGAAAGTTTAGTATTTTATAAGAATAGGCTGCAAAAGCTAATCAATGACTTTACTGAAAAGCTTTTTTGAAACCATATCATCTCAGTTGTCCTCTTTCATTAAGTTAATCCTCCAATGGATCTTTTGTTCAGGCACTCCAACGAGTCAAAGTAATAATTTTTCCTTATAAACTGTTTGAACCTTTTCAATCCGGTGCTACAATAACATCTTAACAACAATTTTGATTCATCCATTCAAATGATCACAGTCTCGCTGTGTGTTCTCACTGTCTGGTCTGTTACCATGGTTATTAGCCTATTTGTGTGTGTGTGAGACAGGGGTTGGCAGAGCTTGATCCTGAGAACTGGGTGGAGGCTCTGGAGCAGACCATGTTGATCGTTTTGGTTCTGGGCCGCTGGCTGATGCCGAAGGGTGACATGTCACGTGACCAGCTATCCCAGCTCCTCATGGTTTATGTGGCGCTTGGAGCTGATATCCTGGACATCTTTGACACGTTCAAGGAGCCACAAGTGAAGACCAAGCAGGCCGTGATCATTGTTGGGCTAAGTTTGTTCTCCTGGGCCTTGATGCAGTTTCCTCTTGTTCTTACCCAAACCAGCCGTCCCAAGGTCCAAGTGGCGGATCAGTCAGTGACCGTCCAGCCTGGGCGAGGTGGCTGGACCGTTTCCTGTTGCTCTAGTGAAGTCTGGAGCCTTCTGCTAACAGTGGGTCTGCAGGATGGACCATTCCTGATTTACCGTCTGTACCTCATGATACGTGAGAATGTTCTGAACCAGTTGATGATCTTCTTCACATGCAAGAACATCCTCATTGTTTTGCTTGAGGTCTACAGGATCTGTGTTGTCCACTTTGAGCAGAGAAATCCAAGGAGCAGAACTAAGCCATGTGACCCTTCTCATGAACACTCAGAAAGGACTGATGGAGAGGCTATAGAATCCAGCTGTCGGGAATAGATTAGATTCACACTTACTGAAAATACTATCTGTCTGTCTGTCTGTCTGTCTGTCTGTCTGTCTGTCTGTCTGTCTGTCTGTCTGTCTGGCTGGCTGGCTGTCTGTCTGTCTGTCTGTCTGTCTGTCTGTCTGTCTTTCTGTATATCTATCTTTCCTCTGTCTGTCTATCTATTGGTCTGTCTGTCTATCTGTTTATCTTTCGTCTGTCTGTCTGTCTGTTTATCTTTCGTCTGTCTGTCTGTCTGTCTGTCTGTCTACTGTATCTATCAGTCTGTCTGTCTTTCTGTTTATCTTTCCTCTGTCTGTCTGTCTGTCTGTCTGTCTGTCTATCTATCTATCTGTCTGTCTGGCTGTCTACTGTATCTATCTATCAGTCTGTCTTTCCTCTGTCTATTTACAGAATTTAAAAAAGTGCCTTGTATGGTTAAAAGTTTTGGAAGGTTAAACTTTCTGAAAATGTATTCTTATCAATTAGATTCAAAGCTTTAGATTATGAAATAGTTTTATTTAAAAATCTGACAACCAGCATGGACAGCACAATTGGTAAAGGCTGCTGTACCACTTGAGGCCAGCAGATGATAGTGTGAACAAACTCAATGTAAGGGCAGAGCTCTGATGAAATTCGGAAATTGCTCTGGAGATCACGACGCCTCTTCAACTGTACCCTGACGCACACCCTCCGCACACAGCAACCTGTGACATTTTAGCATCTAACATCAGATCAATAGGTAGCAAATCAGTTCCTGAGTGCTTCCTGATGTTTGTGAAGGATCTGTCCACGGCTGTCTCATTACTCAAAGTTTAAGCCTTCCTTCTTGCTCAGAACTCTTGTATCTTTTTGACGGTGACATGTTTGATTGAAGTACTGTCATGAAGACCAAAATAGCATGCTAAAAAATCTGTGAGATTGCAATACACAGCTCCTGTCAATCATGCGATTAAAAGCAGGAAACACATATGTGGTTTATTAGAACGGCAGTTAATTATGATATCAGTAAGAGTAAAAACACATATCATGTACCGTCATGATTATTGTTTGTTTTGACAAGCTTTCAGATAGCTGGCCAAGCTAAAAGAGAGAAAGAAACCTGACAGACGTGAATAGAGGAAGACAGAGAGGGAAACACCTCAAAGAGAGCTCTGTCATTAGTGCTGTTCTGTCACAAAATCTTTCATTCCTGTGATGGCTGACAGTGCCTGTGACAAAAGAACCAGACAAAAACAGGGCAACAGTCTTTCTTGTGTTTTTTTTCTATCTCTCTCTCTCTCTCTCTCTCTCTCTGTACTCGGCTCTCCATTAAAATAAATCAGAAACAATTAAAGTCCCCTGAGAACAATGTAACACAATGAAACTGTCCTGCACCTTTTCCTGCCACCCCTCAGCTCCATTCTCATTTTGCACATTCTCATTTTCAAAGTCTTCTACCCAAAATTGCATGCTCTGTGGACACTGTAATGTGCTGGATACAGCCAGGATGGAGAACGAGAGAGAGTGAGAGAAGGAGAAATAAAAAGGTAAAGAAAGGATAGTGAAGAGCAGATTGTTGGAGGAGAGAGATGAACTGCATGCTTTAATGAGATTTGAACTCGTGGGAGGAGACACGCAGTCAGCTGATCAAACGGTTAAACAACGACCTGCCCTAGATGGAAGAAAGTTCCTTTTTGTTCAAAAGGTATGGAAAGGTTCAGAAAGGAAAGTGTGCAGGGATTTCCAGTTTGGAAAGGTTCGGAAAGGTCCAAGCTAGAAAATTTAAGAAGCGTAGAATGAACCATTTAAACACCCTCAAAACTTTCCTCATAACTTTCTTTTTCAGGACACAAAATAAGATATTTTGATGGATGTTTTAACACATTTGTGCACCTTATGAAATTAAGTTCAAAACAACATTCAAAAGTTAAATTCCACTGCATGGACAGAATATCATTTTTGTGTTCTGTGGGAGAAAGTCATACAAGTTTGGAATCACATGAGAGTGAATAAATGATGACAGTATTTTCATTTTCAGGTGAACTAATAGAGAAAACACACAAACCCACACATAAATACTTATATCTTAATATTCTTTCTTGAATAATGACTAGCTTTAAATGAACAGGTGCATACCTGTAGAACAACACTTGTCAAGAATCACATGACTAACTTTTCCACAACGCATACATAAGCAGCACATATGTGAAAAACATGGCTTGGAACTGCAACAGCAGGCTCACGTTGTGCTGTCAATGTGAAACAGGCCTTAAACATCCACTCGCTGCCTCAAAACTCCATCTGTACTAAGAAATTTGATCAGCTCTTGTTACTGTCAGTCCTTTTTACCAAGATATAGAGTAATAGCACTTAACTTGAACTATTTTATGCCATATTTATAAATGATTGAAGCTGCATGTTAGCGACCGGGAGCACAAAGCACCAAAGTGGAGCAATTTGACAGCTATAGATTACAATCTATAAGTAATCTGACAGTAAATGCCACTGTTTTGTAGTACATTTATAAAATACATTTATTTCTCTCGTATAAAATCAAATTCAACTTTCTGCCTATTTCCCCCCTTGAGCTGGTCTAAATCATCTGCAGTCATCACACGTGTATTTTGCATAATTTAAGGCTCATACATCATGAGCTGTCCATCACTTTCCCTGGGGCTTCTTATCAGATGATTCCACATATGACGGCATTAACTCTCTTTTTCCACCCCTCTGCTGCTCACCCACTGCATTGCACTCTCTCGCTACCAATGCCATGGCTAACAATTAACAGATTTTGAATATTTAAATTAAAAATACCAGTTTATTAAACAGAAAACTTTGACTCTGGCTATGTTCACACAGTCTGTGTGTGGGATTGACAACCATATTTAACAGGCTATAAACATAAAAGACCCATCAGACTTTCCATTCACACAGCTGCTTTTAAACAGCGGTTATTCAAGTCGCAGTCAAGCCCTTTTGTTTCTTGCGTGCATATTCTCACATGTAGCTACAAAGCACATAAAAAATGAAAATAGTTAAAGCAGATTACAATAAATTCTAGTCTTCTAATATTTTACAGTTCTTATTTCTTTAAATAAAAAGTCAGTTGATTTGGTTTCCCCAATGTACAAGACACGATTACGTCTTTGACGTGCAGATAGCTGTTGTGCAGTATAATTCCACTCACACAGCAGGGATTTGTCAAAAATGTGGTTACGAGTCCTAAAAATGTATACATTTGAGTTCGGTTATAAAATGCACTGCTAGTCATTCTGGTAATCAACTGAAATATGTATGAATGGAAGCATAAAATACAGGACTGACAACTGTATTCTGCAGCTTTGTCAATGTGGCTTCTTAGGTGAAGAAGATGAAGAAGGTGAAATCCAGAGCTTCAGAAGACCACCTCATGACTTAAACTGCTTTAGCTTTCCAAAATCCATCATTAAAGGGGTCATATGATGCGATTTCAAGTTTTCCTTTCTCTTTGGTGTGTTACAAGCTGTTTGTGTATAGATGAGATCCCTTAAGTTGCAAAGACTAAAGTCTCAAACCCAAAGAGATATTCTTTATAAACGTTAAGACTCATTCAAACACGCCCCCACATGTCTACGTCACGATGTGGAAATATTGAAATCATCTTAACCGCGGTTTGTGTACTGCAAATACAAGCATCATCACTGTGTCTGTCACACGATCTGTTCCCCTTTTGGGCTTGAACTGATAAAACTAACTTGAAAGCTGAAGCTCACGATTATGGTAAGGGGCATTACAGTTCATGGTGTTCGGCCAATCACAATGCACTGGGTCAGTTGGCCAATCAGAGCAAACTGCACTTGTTGGAAGGAGGGGCTTTGTAGAAAACGACACGTTTGAGAGACGCGGGGCATAGAGGAACTACAATAATGTACGTGTAACCCAGTACATTAGTTTGGATCACTAGTATTAATTAATTAGTATTAGTTTATTCATATCGTTATGAAACTAATAGTAAGTGAAGAATAAGACATAAATTGTATTTATTTTATTATAAATAATTCAAAGAATATAAAAACGTTTCTGAATTAATTTGATTGGTGAGGTGAAAGGTTAGCTCCGCCCTCAGTTGAGAAGCTTCCAGAAAAAGATCGGTATCAAGCTGAGACTAGATGAGAGAGATTGTGAACGACACGAGTGATATTAAATCAATTGAGTGAGTAAAGAATGAACAGTGATAATTTATCAATAAATTATTAACAAGCACAGTAGATTTGTGAGTTATTAGTTCTTAGAGAGCTCGCGTGTGAGAAGTGCCTCGTGAAAACTGAGCGCGCTGTGAACTGAACAGATAGGAGAAATTTTCAAATCTTTCCTTTGGGAAATAGTTTTTCTTTTGTTCCTTGATCCATATTTCTCCTTGGTGAGTACTATTTTCTTTATGAGAAGTGTGTTTGACTAATGAGAATATTGTTTTGTAATAGTAATGTGAACAACGCATTGGTAAAGTGGGTAATAATATGAAAAAAATGTGAAAATGTTTTATAATATACTATGTGATTGTATGTACTTACGTTAAATAATGCAGAGATGTATTATTTGTTGAGATTGTGTTTTTTTTCTCTGTTGGGAAGTGTGTGCCATGCGGTGCTAGCTTGCTAGCTCTGTATATAGATTAATGTGTTAATCGAGCACATGGTGATTAGCATGCATATGTATTTAAATGATTGAAGAGAGTCATATTGATTGTTTAAAAAGGTTTATTTGAATGAGATGCTAATAATTGTGTTTGGCTTTGTTTTTCAAGGCCGGGTTTTTTGTTTTGGTATATTTTTTCTTTCCTTTGATTTAATTCTCTGTTGAGAGTTCCTGGATTGCTGCTGAGATTCCGTTCCGTTCCATTCCGATTCCGAGATTTCTGTCCTGCTGTGGATTTCCTATCCCTGGTTGGACTGGCGAGCCATCCCATCATTTCGTCCCTGGAAACCTGTAAAAAGTGTTGTGAGAAACAAAGTTCTGAGTGGGTAGGACAAAACTACACACATTGCATATTTTTTCCAATTTACCTGGATTTTCCTGAAGTCAAGAATTCAAGTTTTTTCCTTCTTCATGGACTGAGCTCATTAGTTCATTTTTGATGAACATTAATATTTTTTTGGGACATTTGAGATTGAGAACTTGAAATTCAGACACTGAGGTCAAATTTCAGAAACTGACATTGGGAGTTGTGTGTGGGAACTGTTTCTGTGTTTATCATCCATTTCAAATACTGTGTGTTACTGTTATCCATTTGTTTTTATTTTATTTCATTTCTGCCAATTTCGAAAAGAAAATACAACATATGCAAAACATCAAACAAAGAAAAAATACACTTACCTTTTCATAAACTAGCTGCATACCAATACTTTGAGTGGTTCATTCATTTTATTAATTCTTACTATCATCTTTGCTAATAACTGCTTCTGTGAGTCGTTCCAAAAATCTTCTGAGTCTGGTCCAAAATCTGAAATTGTAAGAGCTAGAAACCGAGCCATGCGCTACATGTAAAACTTGGCGAGAGCCAGCCAGGAGCAAAATTGCAGCAAAGTGTAAAAGTTAAAACTTGATAATCACAAATAGACAAAGAGCTTAAGTGAAAAGTAAGAAAAATACGTTCCCTTGCTCTATAGGAAATCAGTTAAACAGGCAGATATGGAAATAGTGAAACGTGAGAATATTAACGTCCAGAAAGCAGTCATTGTAAGTGGCTTAACACTTTCTGACCCAGATTTAGAAATAGAAGACTGCTTGCTAAAATATGGGTCCATCAAACGCAACGTAATCATTGACGATCCCAAGTCAGAGTATCACCACAGTGCTATTGTGGAATTCTCACACGAGTCTGCCATGCACAATTTAGAAGCCTCACTGCCTTTGACTATCAGAAGCACACTAGATGCTAATGTTGTGTTCCAGGTACGCAGCCTGAGTAGTGTATACACTTCTGAAACGGGTGGAAACATCACTGAAGAGTACCTGGAAGAATTGAAGGCCATCGCCAGAGGCAGTGGAAGAACTGTGCAGGAAGTGCTCCAGTGCGAGCTGCAGAAGATATCTGCGTTGATGTTTCCAGAAAGTGAACAGCCTGCAGATGACAGTTGTGTGCGAGTGAGTACCCCCACAAATTTGAATCCGGAATGTCAACTATCTGTTAATGCGCAACAGGGACAAGCAGAAACAGCTGCAATACCCTCACCAGAGATCTTTCCATTATTGAGTGTTCCAACCCAAGGACCTGAAAACCCAGCCAAGGGGAGCACCCTGGCACAGTCCCCTCATAACATACAGAGTTCTGACGCCAGTGTTGCAGAGACCATTTCCTTGAACCTACCTGTTAGTGCTTTGAGTCCACCAGGAATCCAACGAGTAGTGATGGAGCATGTAGTAAAGACCAGTGAATCCTTGTCCTCTTCGCATGCTACTTTCCGACTGAAATCCTTTTCAGGAAGAATCCCTCGCCCAAGCCATGAACCAGACTTCGACACCTGGCGTGCGAGTGTGGATTTCCTACTGAATGACAAGTCTCTCTCTGATCTACACAAGACTGGGAAGATTCTCGACAGCCTACTGCCTCCAGCCTCGGATGTTGTCAAACACATCGGTCCGTATGCCCTGCCACTAGAGTGTTTGGAACTGTTGGAGTCAGTATATGGCTCAGTGGAAGATGGAGATGAATTGTTTGCGAAGTTCATTAGCACCTTGCAAAATCAAGGGGAAAAATCCTCCACCTACCTTCACCGTCTTCATGTAATGCTGAGTGTGGCAATTAGACGAGGTGGTGTTGCTGAAGCTGAACGGAACCGTTGCCTTCTCAAGCAATTTTGCAGAGGTTGCTGGGACAACAGCCTAATCACTGAGTTGCAGCTGGAAGGAAAGAGAGTCACATCCCCTTCATTCGCTGAGCTGGTAGTTCTCATTCGTACTGCAGAGGACAAACAGACTTTAAAAGAAGAAAGGATGAGGAAGCATCTCGGAATAACCAGACATTCTACTGTTCCAATTAAATTACGAACAGCGACCCATCAACAGGTTGTGTGCTACAGTGATGCATCTGAAGATTCCACTTACGAGGTGTCAGGCCAGTCAAGTGAAAAGCCGAAGTCAACCAAGTCCAAAAGTAAAGCTGAAAAGTCTGAAGTCGAAACCCTGAAGAAGGAGGTTGCAAAACTCCAAGCCCAGATCTCCGCGATGAAACCAGAGCCAGTTCGTAAAGGAAAGATCAGTCCTACTGTTGAGGAATTCTCTGAATTGAGGCAGCAGATAGCTGAACTTCAAGCTCATCTTGTCCCAAGAGCGCAGAGGGAATATCAAGAGTCTCCGGTTTTGAGCACTTTTCCTGAAAAGTACCGACCCACACCGATGGGACCTGAGATGGATAGAAATTCAAGACCCACCTGGCAATCGCACAGCAGACCCCGTCCTGGCTATTGCTTCCATTGTGGAGAGGATAGACATCTTGCTGTTAACTGTGAAAATGAACCAAACCCTCGCAAGGTTGAAGAGAAGCGCCGTGAGTTAAGAGAGCGACAGGCCAGATGGGATCTGCAGAACGTCTCCAACACTAACCATTTAAACTGAAATCCGTCTCAGTTGCGGGGCGGACAGAGACGGGAAGAAGAGAACAATGCCCTAATAAGAATGAATATCTGTTGCACCAGCATGCTCATGAATCTCCACATTGTGAATTACCTACTGGATTAGTAGGGACCAGGTGCACCGCCAGAATCCAAATTGAAGAAAGAGAAGTGAACTGCCTTCTAGACACTGGATCGCAGGTGACAACCATTCCCAAGTCCTACTATGATAAATACCTGTGCAAGCACCCCATGAAATCCTTGGAGCATCTCCTTGAAGTAGAAGGAGCCAACGGACAAGCCGTACCCTATTTGGGTTATGTCGAGCTCAACTTAAAGTTTCCCGAAAGTTTCCTGGGGGTGCAAGCCGAGGTCCCGACGCTAGCTCTGATAGTCCCAGACCTGGCAAACATACCACAGATTCTAATTGGTACCAACTCGCTTGATGTGTTGTATGCCGATTGCACTCAAAGGGGCACGGGTGTTATCAAGTCACTTTATTATGGCTATCAAGCTGTGATAAATGTGCTGCAGAAGAGGAAATTGCACGCTTCCAGTGGAACTGTGGGATGTGTGAAGTTGAAAGGGAATCAACAAGAAGTTGTACCGGCAGGGTGCACTGTAGTTCTGGATGGACTAGTCCAAGTGAGAAGTCCTCTTTTTGAAAAATGGGTCGTAGTGGAGCCGCCCACCACAGTTTCCTTACCCGGTGGTCTTATGGTGGCAAGTTGTCTGCACAGCCTACCTTCAAGGCATCGCTTTGCTCAGTTGCCAGTAGTAGTGAAGAATGACACCCAAACTGATCTAGTAATTCCATCAAAGGCTGTGATAGCTGAAATCCATGCAGTCCAGCGAGTGATGGACAAAGATTCTTCTAAAGTGGATACTGGAAGTGAGAAGACAGAGCCACCTCTGTCAAAGATTCCAATTGACTTTGGAGAGTCTCCATTAACGCCAGAGTGGAAAGCGAGAATAACATCACTGTTGAATTCGATGCCTGATGTCTTTGCATTACACGATCTGGACTACGGACACACTGACCAAGTGAAGCATCGGATAAAGCTTAGTGATGAGACACCATTCAAGCACAGAGCCAGACCAATTCACCCTCAAGACGTGGATGCAGTCAGGCAGCATCTCCAAGAGCTTCTTGAAGCTGGAGTTATCAGAGAGTCAGAGTCTCCATTCTCATCTCCTATAGTTGTGGTGCGAAAGAAGAACAATTCTGTGCGATTGTGCATTGATTTCAGGAAATTAAACTCCCAGACAATCAAAGACGCATACGCCCTTCCTAACTTGGAAGAAGCCTTTTCAGTCTTGACCGGATCAAGATGGTTTTCAGTCCTCGACCTAAAGTCGGGCTACTATCAAATTGAAATGGAAGAGTCTGATAAGCAGAAGACCGCTTTCGTATGCCCATTAGGTTTCTGGGAATTTAATAGGATGCCACAAGGAATCACGAACGCACCTAGCACGTTTCAACGGTTGATGGAACGTTGTATGGGAGATCTCAATCGGAAGGAAGTGCTTGTGTTCATTGACGATCTGATAGTCTTCTCAAGAACTCTGGAAGAACATGAAGCTCGTCTGAAAGAAGTGCTCAAAAGGTTGCGTGAGTTCAAGCTAAAGCTTTCACCTGAGAAGTGCAAGTTCTGCCAAACCTCTGTCAAGTACTTAGGCCATATAGTTTCGCAGAGTGGAGTTGAAACTGATCCAGCGAAAGTGGAAGCCCTCAAAACCTGGCCAAGGCCGAAAACGCTTAAGGAGCTCAGAGCTTTTCTCGGATTCTCTGGTTATTACCGAAGGTTTGTGCAAGATTATTCGAAAATAGTGAAGCCTCTTAATGATCTCACTGCTGGGTATCCTCCATTACAGAAAGTTCGCAAGAAAAAGACAAACGAAGCAAAACAGTATTTCAGTTCGAAGGAACAGTTTGGTGAAAGATGGACGCCAGAAAGTCAAAGGGCATTTGATACTGTCATTGTGAAACTCACTTCTGCTCCAGTATTAGGATTTGCTAACCCCAAACTCCCATATGTGTTGCACACAGATGCCAGTACCACCGGGCTTGGTGCAGCATTATACCAAGAGCAAGACGGACAGATGAGAGTCATCGCCTTTGCAAGCCGAGGACTTACCAGGAGTGAAGCAAATTACCCCGCCCACAAGTTAGAATTTCTGGCATTGAAATGGGCCGTGACCACCAAATTCAACGATTATTTGTACGGGACTGATTTCACTGTGATAACTGACAGTAATCCGTTGACCTACATCCTGTCCTCCGCAAAACTAGACGCCACCAGCTATAGGTGGCTGTCAAGTTTGTCAACATTCACTTTCAAGATACAATACCGAGCTGGGAGTAGAAATCAAGATGCGGATGGACTATCTAGAAGGCCACAAGAGGAAGTTCTAGATGACCTGGAGACACAAAAAGAGATGGAGAGAATTAAACAGTTCACTCACCATCATCTGACAGAAGACCCTTCAATGGTTGTTTCTGCAGAAGCCGTTGAAGCTATCTGTGAACGTCACCATCTCGGTCAGTTGTGTGGTAACCCTGGTTCTTCACATCTTCCAGTGACCTTGGTGGAATCCCTTGCTATTGATGTGGAAGCTTTACCACAAGCCTTCCAACAAGAGGATACTTATAATTTCACGGAGATTCCCCAGTTGTCTGAGGAGGACCTGCGGGAAAGACAGAGAATGGATCCAGAAATTGGAGTAGTTATCCGACAGCTGGAGTTAAATGACAAGCCCTGTTTCAAGACCATTCCACCTGAATTAATTCTATGGTTCAAAGAATGGAATCGGCTGGAACTGAAAAATGGTGTGCTATTCAGGAGAAGCCAAAAGGAAGGAAACTCGTCATACCAGCTGGCATTACCTGTTTATCTTCGTTCTGCAGTCTTAAGGGAGCTCCATGATGAAATGGGTCACATGGGCATCGAACGGACTCTCGACCTTGTTCGATCAAGATTCTTCTGGCCTAAAATGGCCTCAGCAGTGGAAAAGAAGGTCAAAACCTGCGAACGTTGTGTTCGACGAAAGACCCTACCAGAGAAAGCCGCTCCATTGGTGAACATTAGAACTAGCAGACCGCTAGAGCTAGTTTGTATGGATTTCCTGTCATTAGAGCCTGACCAAAGTAACACCAAGGATATACTGGTAATAACAGACCATTTCACCAAGTACGCTGTTGCTGTACCGACACGGAATCAGAAAGCTCAGACAGTAGCCAAATGTCTATGGGACAATTTTCTGGTGCACTACGGATTCCCAGAAAAACTCCATAGTGACCAAGGTACTGACTTTGAGTCTCGCACCATTAAAGAACTGTGCAAATGTGCTGGAATATCCAAGACCAGAACCACTCCATACCATCCGAGAGGCAATCCAGTTGAACGCTTCAATCGAACGCTGCTGCAGATGTTGGGAACCCTGAACAACAAGGAAAAATCAAGATGGAAAGATTGTCACACCACTTGTGCACGCATACAATTGCACTAAGAGTGATGTGACTGGATTCTCTCCATACGAACTAATGTTTGGGAGACAACCACGACTACCGGTCGACCTGGCATTTGGGTTACCTGTCAATAATAAGTCTGGATCCCATTCCAAGTATGTACAAGATCTCAAGAAGCGACTTGAAGAAAGCTACAAGGTTGCAACGGGAAATGCTTCAAAGGTAGCGGAGCGAAACAAGAAGAGGTATGACAAACATGTTGTTGCCTCCACCCTTGAAGTTGGTGATCGTGTATTGGTGAAAAACATACGCCTGAGAGGAAAACACAAGTTAGCAGACAAGTGGGAGCCTGACGTTTACATTGTAATCAAGAAGGCAGGAGATTTACCTGTTTACACGGTGACTCCAGAAAGAAAGAATGGACCTCTGAGGACTCTGCACAGGGATCTGCTGTTGCCCTGTGGATTCCTGTGGATATCTGATGAGTCTGTTGAAAGAAAAGTGATTCGTAAACCCAGAACCAGAGCCAGATGTGCTGAGGAACCTGAGGAGTTTGAGAGTGTGAGCGAGTGTTCAGAGTCAGACTATGATCCAGTTGACCATTATGCTCCTGAAAGGTCCTTCGAGATTGAAACCCGAGTTCTGTCAAACCCAAAACCTGTTTCTTCCACTGGAAGTAGAAGGACCGTCCACTTACCTGGTGCTGAACCTGTGATGGAAAAGGATAAAGAATGTCCTAGCCCGAAAGAACCTGCTGAAAATGGAAACTTACCTGATATGGAATTCTCCAATGTTCAGAAGGCTGATCATCCTACTTCAGAGGAATTGGTAGAAGGGAACCCATCAGATCTGCCTGAAGTTGAAATTCTTGATGAAAGTTCGGTTGATAGATCTGGAAATGAAAATGAACCGATGAGGAATTGTGAGAAATTGGATGCTGATGGTGAACAATCATCTGGAAATGTACACCGAGAAGGAAGTATCCTTTCCCCTCAAACAGAAAGTGCCACTCCTTGTGACTCTCTACATAACCAGGGTGAATTAACTGAAACTGGTGGAGGTCTTAGACGTTCAAGGAGACAATGTGAACCCCCCAAAAGACTTCAGTACCCGCAACTGGGTAACCCCCTTAGTTTAGTTATCCAATCCCTGCTGTCAAGTCTGAGTACTGCGATTACTACCAATTTGGAAGGCCCTTAGAAATTACTCCCCTATTGAAACCCTTTAACCTTGAGCATGCAGAGGGACCTGCATACATTCAGGAGGGGAGAGTGTAACCCAGTACATTAGTTTGGATCACTAGTATTAATTAATTAGTATTAGTTTATTCATATCGTTATGAAACTAATAGTAAGTGAAGAATAAGACATAAATTGTATTTATTTTATTATAAATAATTCAAAGAATATAAAAACGTTTCTGAATTAATTTGATTGGTGAGGTGAAAGGTTAGCTCCGCCCTCAGTTGAGAAGCTTCCAGAAAAAGATCGGTATCAAGCTGAGACTAGATGAGAGAGATTGTGAACGACACGAGTGATATTAAATCAATTGAGTGAGTAAAGAATGAACAGTGATAATTTATCAATAAATTATTAACAAGCACAGTAGATTTGTGAGTTATTAGTTCTTAGAGAGCTCGCGTGTGAGAAGTGCCTCGTGAAAACTGAGCGCGCTGTGAACTGAACAGATAGGAGAAATTTTCAAATCTTTCCTTTGGGAAATAGTTTTTCTTTTGTTCCTTGATCCATATTTCTCCTTGGTGAGTACTATTTTCTTTATGAGAAGTGTGTTTGACTAATGAGAATATTGTTTTGTAATAGTAATGTGAACAACGCATTGGTAAAGTGGGTAATAATATGAAAAAAATGTGAAGATGTTTTATAATATACTATGTGATTGTATGTACTTACGTTAAATAATGCAGAGATGTATTATTTGTTGAGATTGTGTTTTTTTTCTCTGTTGGGAAGTGTGTGCCATGCGGTGCTAGCTTGCTAGCTCTGTATATAGATTAATGTGTTAATCGAGCACATGGTGATTAGCATGCATATGTATTTAAATGATTGAAGAGAGTCATATTGATTGTTTAAAAAGGTTTATTTGAATGAGATGCTAATAATTGTGTTTGGCTTTGTTTTTCAAGGCCGGGTTTTTTGTTTTGGTATATTTTTTCTTTCCTTTGATTTAATTCTCTGTTGAGAGTTCCTGGATTGCTGCTGAGATTCCGTTCCGTTCCATTCCGATTCCGAGATTTCTGTCCTGCTGTGGATTTCCTATCCCTGGTTGGACTGGCGAGCCATCCCATCATTTCGTCCCTGGAAACCTGTAAAAAGTGTTGTGAGAAACAAAGTTCTGAGTGGGTAGGACAAAACTACACACATTGCATATTTTTTCCAATTTACCTGGATTTTCCTGAAGTCAAGAATTCAAGTTTTTTCCTTCTTCATGGACTGAGCTCATTAGTTCATTTTTGATGAACATTAATATTTTTTTGGGACATTTGAGATTGAGAACTTGAAATTCAGACAATGAGGTCAAATTTCAGAAACTGACATTGGGAGTTGTGTGTGGGAACTGTTTCTGTGTTTATCATCCATTTCAAATACTGTGTGTTACTGTTATCCATTTGTTTTTATTTTATTTCATTTCTGCCAATTTCGAAAAGAAAATACAACATATGCAAAACATCAAACAAAGAAAAAATACACTTACCTTTTCATAAACTAGCTGCATACCAATACTTTGAGTGGTTCATTCATTTTATTAATTCTTACTATCATCTTTGCTAATAACTGCTTCTGTGAGTCGTTCCAAAAATCTTCTGAGTCTGGTCCAAAATCTGAAATTGTAAGAGCTAGAAACCGAGCCATGCGCTACATACAGTATTTGAAAAATAACAATATGTCAACATATTCTGTTACACCAAATGCACAAAAAAAAGTCTACTTTGAAATACTATTTCTGATTCAACTGTTGAAATTCTTACATCTTATAAAATATCCACATATGTGAAGGAGCATGTGATGCAGAAATGTTGTAAACAGCACTTACCCAAACAGAACATTTTAACAGTTTGCTGCTTTTTGTTATAAAATTATAATGATTATAATGTAAAAAAAAAATCTCATTGTTTTTTGACAACAAATTAAGTTCTTGTTACTAAAAATCAACATTCTGGAGAGAAAAGTGAAAATTTGAACTGTGCATAATTCATGCATCAGTTGCCATTACCTTCCGTTTTTTTCAGACTTATATCAGACTTAATATATATATTTGTGTGAAAAATTACATAAACTTGTTTGCAGTTACTATTAATTTTACTAATGCCTTCATTTGAATAGAGTATCTGACATAAGGCCGATCATGAGAGCTCTATTCACAACCATTGGTTGTTGTAGCATTTCATCAGAGTTTGCACAAAGTAAGATTGTGCTTAACATTTCTGTTTTCATTAAGAATAAGCTTCTGGTTGTTTTGCCACTGCAAATTGCTATCAATCAATGTAAAGATCTTTCAACGGTTGCATGCAGAATTCATAAATAATAAGAAATCATGAAGGAGATCTCTTTAATGTCTCAATCTCCTTTAGACAGCCATAAGATAAAACGTATGAACTTAATTCTCCTGCTTCTCAGAAATTTCTCTTGAGTAAAATACCCCAGTGGCTTTGCACAAGTCTCCTCTAGAGTTTTAGATATCAAAGTCTGCAATCATCAGTCAGAGATTTCAATATGAACTCTCATCAAAAGCACCATTGGAGGTCACTAACAACACCCTTTATTTTTTGATTGATATGAAAATTGAGAGGTCATTTAAGTCTCCTGAGATATGAAAGAACATCCTCTGAGCAATTTTGCTCTGTGCATGCACTTTCACATTCAGCAAAAAGCATTTCCCCCAAACTCCCACTGTCTTTCCACATGTTTTCATGGCTCAAGCTCATGTGTCTAAGGTCTATAATTTCCAGGCAGAGGGTAGACTCGTGGGTGGACATTTTCCTGAATCTTTTCACATGAATTACTCAGAAATCACAGAGCTTATTGAAGTCATCAACTTGATGATGCTTCAATAAGATCATCCCAGAATAACGATGAGATGACTTTGTGACATACCCGCTGAGAAATCTTTCACCATAATTGACAAAATATATTTAGCAAGCATTACGTGCAATCATAAGAATGAGACACCATTCTGTCACGAGATGACAGAAAACAGTTCATAATGATAAACCTCATATTTTGAAGCTGCTGTAGTCTACTGTGAACAACTTCCCTTTGTATGTGTATTAAGAGCCCAGATACTGATTCTAGAAATAAGTTTGACACATTTACTTGTTGGATCCATTATACTTGGCTTATTTACATCAGCTCTGGAGGCGAAAGAGGGCCGAGAGGGTTTTAATTTGAGCCAAAGTGGCACAGTGGAGCGTAATATCCTGTGATTCATTTGTGTAATTGCTCATCCACTCTGTCCATCACACAGAGAGTTTGGAGTTGTTGACAGTGACTTGTATGCTGAATGTGTATTTTGTGAAATGAAACACACTGCACTTTATGTTGGATTTAGAAGCTGAATGATCTGCTCTTTTATTTCCCTTAAGCAGTAGCACAGCTAACAAAAATATGTTCTTTAATTTTGCTAATGTTCCCAACAAGTTATGAAAAGGTTCGTTTTGAATGTTTTCTGAATGTTCAAAAATGTTTTAAAACCATTTTTATTTTATTTTATATGAATCGTGGAAACATTGCATTTTATCATTTTGCAAACTTTTGAATGATCTTTGAATGTTTTGAATCATGAATGTCAAACATCCGGCTAAAAGGTTTCAGAAAAGAACGTTCCATTATCAGTGTATAAATAATACATTTGTGCTAAAGTATTTTGAGAACATTTTAAAATAACATTTACTGACAAAGAAATTTTTGTGCATAGCTACAGGTACCTTGCCAGAACATTAGCTAAATTTCTAAACAATGCTCCCTTTTAGTTGTAATTTCACTAGCAGACAGTGTGTAGTATATATATATATATATACAAAAGTTTGATTTCATTTTTTTTTAAAGAAATTAATGCTTTTATTCAGCAAGGCTGCATTAAATTAATCAAAGAATGCTGAAAAAATGAATCTTGTGTTCCACAAAAAAAACAAAAACAAATTGCACATCTTTCAACTGTGATAAGAATAAAAAATAAGGACTATGATGAGTTTTTGGCTCAAGGTCTACATTTAAAGTCACACCAGAGGTGTTCAGCTGGGATCAGGACTTTGCTTTCTGCAGACCAGTCAAGTTCTTCCACACTGACTCAATCAATCATGTCTTTTTGAACCATGCCTTATACACAGAGGCACTGTCATGTTAGAATAGAAAAGGGTCCTGTCCAAACTGTTGCTATAAAATTAGAAGCACGCAATTCCATAGAATATCATTATATGCTTTAGAATTAAGATTTGTACTCATGGAAATTACTAAAGTAGTCAAACCTGTTCATTAGAAGGGGGTGACCTAATACTTTTGGCAATATAGTGTATATCATATATCATTAGTTGCATTAATTAGGCAGATTTTCTCAGTTCAACTCCTGATTGTGGTTGAGTCTGTCACACTGAGAATCCAGTTGGAAAACAGCTTCATTTCCTCTTCTCAAGAGTTACAGAGTATGTTCAGCTCCTAAACCGAGAGAGGAAGTGTTATCTGCACCCTGCACCCTGCCTCCAGACAGAGTTAGTCAGTCAGTCTCAGACCTAGTGCGGAAGGGCTTACTGTAGCCTTTTCAGGGGTGTCGAGTCGGGGATGAAGCTATCTGTGAGCAGCGCTCTGGAGTTTTCTTAAGGAAGGAGTGCAGCTTGAGATATATATATATATATATATGTATATATATATATGTGTGTGTTTGCTCTCTCTCTCTCTCTCTCTCTCTCTCTCACACACACACACACACACACACACACAAACTTGCACAGAGAGTTCAAACATCTTCACTGGCAAACAGGAAGATGTGTGTGATAATTTGTCTTTAAAAGCATTCCACTTCCATAAACAGTGGAAATATCTGTGGCATGCCTGAATCTGAGCTCTCAGAAGTATATGCGGTGCATTAATAAGCACCGCTTGCCTGTGCGAATTTAAAGAACTACACAAACTATTCAAACTGGGAATCAATAATAGCATTACATACACAAATACACATGAGATGCATACCAGGGTATAAGAATAGGCTGTTAGATCACAGAAAGAATATTCTGTTGATACCATAGCTGCTTGGTAAAAGATTATGGTCAATGTTTGAGACTAAAGATCATCTGTAAGTGCCTTTAAATATTTAAAACAAATTTTGAAAAAGTTACACTTACACTTTCACAACTTTACAGGAAATATATCGAGGCCACATCGCATCTGCAGCCTATCTATATTTGTACCCTGAAAAACATTCATCCCTGACAGGGAAATTTGCTTGTTTGAAAGTGAGGGAAAACAACAGCACAAAATTGCATAGGTAAGGTTATTTATCTTTAAACTCAGCCTTCACATTGTATGCAAGTAGCTTTTCTGAGATAGCCTGACCCTGTCAAGACTGACAAGAAAGTCAAAGAAGCAAGAAACAAATCTTTTACTGAATACTGGAGTCTCCCTGCTCAACACACTCATATTTCCAATCTTGTCAGTTTATTGTACAGTATGTGAAGCTGGGCAGTATTTTTTAGTGCAAAAACAGACCTTTTATCTAGCCATCGGATCATTACTGATTCTGACAGAGAGCCTTTAAATTGCATTTTCATTTTAAAGGTGTAACATGAATTATACAGAACAGTGACTTACCAAAGAGCATAATCAGAATAGCCTCATCCCCCAAACTACCACTTCAAAGTCGCTGCTCATTTGCTTTTATCTTTGCCGGTACTGCTTTCTCATGACCTCTGGTGGCTTTCTGATGTGGTTTTCCCATAAATGGAAAAGGTAATTGCAAGATATGTATCAGCATCAAAACTTTAACATCAGAAACTCGCCATATATATAAAAAAATCAAAATAATCTCAAACTATTTTCTTTAAATGAGGCTATTTTTCATTCCAGTGATTTGGACATGATAGCGACACCTATTGGCATGGATGCATGAGATTTGTTTGTGAACTGCTGTCACCAAAGTTGTATACTAAATGTTTCTTAGCGATATGCTATTTACACTGAGTGCAAATAGCAATAGATTCTATCTACACTATGTACAAATAGCAGTATGTTCTGCTATTTATACTACTAATTGCAAATAGTGGCAAATATCTGTACCTCAGTAATGTAGCACATTGTAAAACAGTATGCAATAATGTATTGAGTGTAAATGATTATTTTTATTAGAATTATTGAATGGATGCTGCCTTATTGGGAGAATAAACCCCTCCCTACATCTACCTTAACCGTATACCCAATACTATTTTAAACTTTTTGATTATTTTCTTCATATTTATTGAAAACAAATGCCTTTCTGATGTGATAAGAGATGTGTAAAAGTAGAAGAATGAGTTCGGCAAAAGGTGGATTCGAACTCGGGTTGCTCACATCACAAAGAATTTGTCATGCGCTTTATCATCTACTTTAGAGGTCTGCATTCCCGCGGCTGTCATTGCTTCGTTTTATTTTGCGGGGTCTGTGCGCAGCATGTGCATAACCGTCCTCAGAGCAGGCTTTACCGGTGATGAATACACGACCCTCAGACAGAACAGGCAGGTTGTGATGAGTGACAGAGCAGAATAAAGATGGAGCAAAGTGTGGATGCGCTGTCCTTGAAGAACATTCAACGCGGTTTGTTTATATTTTGCTTAGCCTATAATTTTAAATGACAGATGTCGAATTTAGACACTTTCTCCTATTGTGTTGTAAATGTTAAACAAATTTTGCCAACACAGTAGGAAAAAAAGTGTCACAGAGAAAATAAAAATGTTTGTTGTCCTTAAATAAAATTGTAGTCCTTATTTTTAATTGCTGCCAGCAAAATGTTAAACGAATTTTGTGCCTTACAAAATTCTTTAACATTTTGCTGTCAATAAAAGTCTCTGACAAGACGAATAAAGTAACAAATACAATTTTGTGTAGACTACACTTTTATTTGTTAGCCTCTCTCTCTTTCTTTCAGTAGAGGAAATTTAAATGTGTGATTCTGGAAACAAGATCTAAATTTAGCGGGAACGGTCGAGTCGGGAAGAAAATTATTCAAAGCGGCTAGCGGGTGGACAAAAAGTGAATATATCGCTGGAGCGGGCGGGATAAAACCTTGCGGGAGTTAAAAAACAGTCCTGCGCAGACCTCTAATCTACTTCCCTGAAGCCATTGATTGACAGCCGTCTTTTGTAATGTTGTCCAGCCGAGCCACACGGGTGGAGTTAGTGCAAACAGCCTCTTCCAACAAGGCAGGCTATTTGCACTCACTCTGTAATTGCATTCATATTTTCCAAAATTGCTGTTTATTTTTTCATGTGCAAAACCTTTTTAATTAGCAAAAAATTAAAAGCGGATTTTTATTTACTTAGAAAAAAGTGCATATTTATTGGAACAATTATGTGAAAAATTATGGAATGCAAAAACTGCTAATGAGTGATAAGAGGATAAGACAAATTAAAAAACAACAAAACATATTTTTCTTATTTCAAAATCAACATTTACAGCATGACTATAGCTATCTTCGGTGCATGCCCATTTCTCTAGTAAAAACAAAGAACATTAAGACAATACATCTTGCATGCTGTTTACTGTAAGGTCCTCCATCATTAACATGCTTGTTACATTTAGGATCATCTCACATGTGCCAACCTGAATCAGACCTTTAAAAATTGCTCTCCTAGCTCATGATTTTTCATCAAATGTTTTGACAGATTAATAGCGTCCATTCATTTGAGCTACATAATATAATTCAATTATAGATTTTCAAGTCACACCCAAGACAATCTGATAAAGACATTTAGATGCTCCCGGTGTCTCTCAACCATTACCAATTCATCATGCGTTCACACGCAAGCTAACAGTCACACTTGTTTTTCCATAAATTCAAACATAACTCTGGGCTCGTCAGTGGGATGAGATCTCCCGAGCCGACAATCAGAGGAGCAAATTCAATTATGAGCAACATGTTGAAAAATCCCATTCTCGGTCTGACCCAGACAAGCTGTTGTGTTGCCAGGATGAACTTTGTAGGATAACTTTAGCTGGTTTGATAATTGGATTTTCAGCCATGAAAAATAAGGATGACATTTGTATCAGGGGCAGAAGATTGCGATTAAATGTGTTGGTATTTGCCTCACTAGTAGATCCCGCTGGGAAAAGATCTTTTAAATATTGCACACGTAATAAAAAATCACTTTGGGGTAATAAATAAATGAGTAAATAAAAAATCAAGGCCCTCAGCTATTATATGAATCATGGTGAAAGTATTTCATTTTTAGATATAAATAAAATGATCAATATCCTTAGTGTAATTTTTTTTAACACTATCAACAGCATGCAAAAAATACCTGATAACCCACTGGGGATATAAAAAAATTAAAAATGGGTGTAAATTTAAAAAACAATTGCAATGAAATGGCAAGTGACACATTGAATTAAACATGACACTTTAAGTATAAAGACTAGTATTTTCTCGTAAAACAGTTCAGTTTCACAACTTCAAAAACAGACTGTTAAAGGACACTGAATGGCAATATGGCAAGTATATCCGGGAAAGTATTTATTCTACACACCTGCAGAACGAAAGTACTTTATCAGTGGTCAAGAACCATCGAATTCAGTACAGGAATTTGGACACAGCTTATGACACAAATAATGCTGTTTATTCATAAACATTAATCTACTTCCTGAAATAGATCCTCCCCATTCACACTTGCAAGTGTTCCAAGGAGAGATATTGCTTCTGGCGGCCAGTGGCCTACATTATGCCATTATATAAACTCAAAAGATGAGGAGGAGAGGAAACAGACCCAAATAAAAGAAAAAAAAAAAAAAACATACAGGCTTATAGAAAACTGATAACTGACAGCAAAGCCAAGCCCCTGATAAAGGCCCACATAGAAAGGATATGATGTCACAGATGGGTTTAGGTTTCATGATTGCTCATGAACATTTGCAATCTGCCTTTGGCAAAACCAGACCTCAAAAGAAATTTTAATAATGGAATACTCATTTAAAATTGTCAAAAATCTTTAAAACGCCATCACTTATAGCCGCAATCACGTTTTGCATGGCAACTGAATATTAAGCATAATTTTTCACAATCTATTGTCCATATGAAATGACTTTTGTGGTACTAATGTATTGAACAGTTAAGACAGAAATTTATAAAATGTGTGCATTTGCAATAAATTAACCTACTGCTCAATTTTTGGCTAAATAGATCAAATATAAATATTCATGAAGCCATCATTCGTCAACGTAAAATAATGCTGAAAATGAGCCATGAGAACGAGAGGCTCACTGAGGCTAAGTACCTCATTCACTCACTCAGACAGTTCTGCAGTGGACTGAAGTCACACGGCTCATTTCTTCAAACCCCTCTCTGCCTCCCCTTCATGGGCCGGTAATTGAAACTGAGAAAATTGGGTTTTAAAACATTTCTTTTTCTGTTGACGGACAGATAATCATTATATCTTCCTTCTAAATCAGTCCCACCTCATCAAAACGTATGATCTGGCACTTCTCAGTTTCAGAGGTGATAGGGGACAATACCGATATATTATATCAAACATGCTGATCTGGAAGTGTTTGGATGATGAGGAAGCACTGAAATGGAGGTATGGGCCAAACAAGATGAGGTAGAAATAAAAATTTGCCTAATAACATTTGGAATCATGCAAGAGATAATGTACAGTCAGCTGCAGGGTTACTAAACTGAAATTAAAACCATAAAACAATTTGTGGTACTTCAAATAAACTTTAACTGAAGTGTTTTATTTTGTTTATTTTTATGTACAAAAAATGGTAAAACTTTAGTATAGGCACCAATTCTCACTATTGACTATTGTTTATTAGCATTATTAACATATTGGCTGTTTATTAGTACTTAAAAAGCACATATACTACATCCCTAGTCCTACCCAATACCTAAACTTAGCAACTACCCTACTAACTATTATTAAGCAGCAAATTAGGAGTTTATTGAGGCAAAAGTTGTAGTTAATAGTTTGTTAATTTTATATTAGTTTATATTAGTGCTGTCAAATTAGTTTTATATTATTTTATATTAGTGCTGTCAAACGATTAAGTTTTTGTTTACATCATATATGTATATGTACTGTGTATATTTATCATGTATATAAAAATACACACACACACACACACACACACACACACACAGTACATATTTTGAAAATATTTACGTTTATACATTTATATATTCATATATTCATATATTCATATTTTATGTTATATATAAATATAGTTAATATATAAACATATATTTTTTAAATATATACATGCATGTGTTTGTATTTATATATACATGATAAATATACACAGTATACACACATATATTATGTAAACAAAAACTTTTATTTTGGATGTGATTAATCATTTGACAGCACTAGTTCATATATATATATATATATATATATATATATATATATAAACTAATCTAAACATTGATACTGAAATGACCCTGGACAGCTGCATTGACTGATCTACTTATCTTAAAAATCACTGAGATACCAGTTTTCATTATAACTTTAGTTAATGTTAGGTTTTAGTAATTTAGTTTTTAGGCATTTTCTTTTTCTTTTTATTTATTTTAGTGTATCAAGTTAAACTAAATACAATTGTGAAATGTTGCCCTGGGAACTAGCTGAAATAAAATCATTTTTTGTAGTCTTTTATTTTATTTCAGATAAGGTTTATTTTATTTCATGAAATAAAATGGTTTAATGGTTTTAGTTTTAGTACACTATCATAACCCTGTCTTAGATGAATATTATATTTTGATAGCTTTTTCTCTTAATAATACCATGTAAAAACAAAACTGTCAAACACTAAAAAAGCATCATTTACTCTGCCGAGAAAATAAACAGATGCCCTCATTACTGAATATTTTTTATTGATGTTTTCAAAAAGCATACGCTGTCAAAACATTGATTAATGTTGACAGGCAAAGACGGTAACACTATGAAAGCGGTTACAAACCATGAAAAGTAGAGATGCTCACACTGTTGAACATAACACTGTTATGCTAACACTGTTCATTTCTGCTTTATGAATGCCAGTAATCTGTTTCATACATTTCTGTGACAGCTTGCGATCACATGCGTATTCAGAACAAGAAATGAACAAAGTATGAAATGTGTGCATACCGACCCACTGACTCACATCAGACATTTCTAGTCACGTAGCACCGTCTTGCTCGGCTTTTCTGCAATTTAATGAGTCTGTTACAGTCTCTTTCCAAGATACAGTCAGTTTTATTGACACAGCAATTTGTGAAAAGACTCTATAGTGGGAAGGAAGATTACGAGTAAAGACTGTGGCAGATCATTTAAATGAAAAGTTCACTCAAAAATCAAACTTCTGCCATTATTTACTTTCCCTCATGTCGTCTCAAATCCATATGATTTATTTCTTCTGTGCAACACAAAATCAGTGTGAACTACTTTTATACTTTTTATGATACTTTTGGAATACCTTTGGAAGCTTGAGAAGCTCCAGTCACCGTTAATTGTGACTGCATAATAAAAAAAACAGCACATTATTAAAAAAAAATCCACACACAAAAATGGTCAAGTTAAGAGTGAGAAATGATGGCTAAATGCTTCAATCAGGCCAAGATCGTAACAGCTTTGTTCCTTCAATATTATGTCCAACCTTGCTAATACTTTTCTGCCACAGAGATTCATCTGCAGCATTTTTATTAGCAGACAGTGACTACTGAATAGCGCTGGACAGCCTGATTAAAGCTCAATGCTGTGCATAAGCAGTTCCCATCGATTCATTTGGCCAATACTTTAGAGTAACCAGGAGCCAGGAGCTTCCATTGATTCAGTTGATTATATATATATATATATATATATATATATACACATATACATCTTTTGACAAACTGAAAACAATTACCTGTAATCTTTTCCCTTACCTGTCGCCCTCTGTATTTTTATCTTTAACACAGACAAGCATTCTCTACCACATTTAAAAACAAGCAAGATTTTAACAAGAACATTAAAGGCACCATCCAGAACACTGAGAGCTGCAACAACAACATCAGTAACTGTCAACATCAGGCTAGGATCTGTGATTCAGAACACTCATCTAAATGCATGGTATCATTTCAGAGAGTCTGACACATAGCATTAAATATAGAATGGTTGTTAATTGAGTTGTTAATGAGGGGACATGCTATTATAGTTTTGATTATTTTTAACGATAACTATTACTTTATGTTTTTTTTGCAGGAAGCAAATAGTTTTGCAGTACAACCAAGAGGTCAGTTTGTGCCACAGAATAAAAAAATAAAACCAGTTATTGCAACTTTTTATCTCACAGTTCTGCCTTTTTTGTTGCAAATCTATACTTTGCCACTGCAAAGCATCCTGCAAGAATTTTTTTTCTAAAATTTGTGAGTTTACATCTTGCAATTCTGAGTTTATACAGGATCTCAGCATTATGCCCTCCCTCCCAAACTGTGAGAAAATTACTTTTTTTTAAATATTTTTTTCGTGGCAGGAACAAGTTTTGCTGAATAGCATGTCTCAGTTATTTGAGTTGCTCAGGTGAATGGCTTAGAAAAACTTAGATGTAGAACATGAGTGTCATGAGCAAAATGGCAGCTTGTAGACTTTTTTTTTTTGAGTATAAGTACTAATGCTTAAAGACTTTAAGCCAGTTCCTTTTGAAAGAACTAAAGAATTGGTAATATTTTATGTGGCACCTGTTGCTTTGTTTCTTTCTCCTCCTCTGTCTTCATTAATTGCTTATTGACACGTGTGTGCTTTAGCATGAAATCTCCTAATTGGTTTATTGGGCTCGTTAGAAACACAATTTACCCACAATCCAAAGTGAAGTGGCTGTATTATCCCCAGCACTGAATCCAGACATTGAACCTGAATATGTAGTCTTTTATCAGCATTACTCATGATGCATAATTAAAATAGAGTTCTTATGTTTTACAGATCAAATGATGTATTGATTTGCCTGAGAGGAAAGTTACATTTAGATTTTTGCATACTTAAAAAGTACATAAACAAAAACAACACCATTTTATCCTTTAAATACTGACATTATGATTAAGAGCTTTGATCTTTTCCCCTGCAGATAAAATATTTTGGCATAAAATATTTTGATGGGATGATAGCATCTCAGAGCCGCAGAAGTATTTAGATGGGATATCATGTAAATCTGTTAAACTGAGCTCAGTTTATCTGGGGTTGCTCGCTGTTGTGCATTATCAGTCTTCCTTCGTCTGCCCTAACAGTCGTTTAATTCTGCTTCTCTGGTTCAGGACGTTGGATCTTATTGGATTCCGGCCCGTGTGATCTGTCATGATCAATCGCCACTGCAGCCATAGGGATAATGAATATAGTTAATGATGAGGACGCCAGTGGAGAATACTGCCTGCCTGTTAACTTATCTAATTAAAACATTGCATCACCAGACAATTAGACTGGCATCGCTCTTTCTTTTCTCAGGCCAAAATCAGAGCCATTAAGGGTCTAAGTCTAATTAGAAAAAGTATTTTCTGCACTGTGGGGTGTCCTGCTGAGGTGAAAACACATAAAGCACTATCGATCTGTCCTGTTTGCCCTTCATTTTTTTAGATCACTGGATCCAGAGACAAAGAAAGAGAGTAACTGACAGAATACACAATGTAAGCATTTGGATTAAGAGGAAAAGGCTCTTACAAAGACTAACATTTTTATTGCTTTTCTATATTTATTGGCAGAAATTGGCAGATAAGTACATTCATCTTTCAGGGGGATTTACTAAAAACAAATGATGGACTGAAAGACTGAAAGAAATAAAATTGTGTAAGACATAAATACATTTCCAAATGTTATTTCAAAGTGGAAAACAACACTAAATCTAAATAACCCAGATTTCTAAAGTTAAGTCCAACTTTTCAGTCTATCCAAATTTTCCTGTACTAAAAAAGGTACTGAGGTAATGAACGGTGATAAATTGTCTTGTCTTCTCACTCGCTTCTCATCACACACCTCTGCATTGGCTTACACTCAGTCCTCTGACACTGACTTTAGTGTGAATGTAGTCCCATCCCTGAAAGATGAACGCTTAATAAACCGGTTCTTTTTATAAATCTTTATAGGTATTTCTGTGAATCAGACCCATACAGCAAGGCCGTTTTCAGACCTGTATATCATTTGCTTTTTTCCAAAACAGGGGTTTGGTACAATGTTGCATTTTCCTCTTGGTTCAATTTCACTTTCACAAGATTTCGCAACATTTCAGAACGAACCAAAATGTGTTTATGCAAGATGCATCTTGCATATGAATAAAACTGTCCTCTCACTGGTCAGAGTACACCTGTTCTTCATAGCTTCATCCATCAAGAAGTTATTCTGTGGGCTTATTGTGAATGTAGGCATCATTACAAGAATGCTGTCCTGACAAAGCCTTTATTCCCACTCTAACTGACTTAGCAGCTAGAGCGGGAATCAAGACTTCTTCGGGACAACATTCTTGTAATGCACCTGTTTCGGAGAAGAGTAATTACACAACAGTTTAAGATGAAGAGGCTCTCTTTGGTTTTCAACTGCGATAACTAATGTGCTCACCCACAGAATCAAACACTGCAGCATTTTACGTAACACATTTCCCATTATGGATTATGAGACAGCTTGATTTTTTGGTCCGTTGGGCTGGATTGCTTTCTCACCACAATCGAAACGCTCCAGAGTTTGTTTTCAATCTGGCTGAGACCACCTCTTTCAGGCGATCTTGGGCTGACTATTTAGGTGCAGGGTAAGAAAACGAAGGAAGAAAACACGCCAGGTTCTGAAACGAACACTCCAAATGAGCCAGGTTTGACTGGTTGTTCATTTGACAACATATGCATATAAAAATGTAGATTATGGGTTTTGTCATTTGTATTTAATAAAACATACATTAATGCTATTGTTAATTTAACAATGAAATTGCATTTCTGTTATTGCAAGTAGCCTGCTTTTTGTACTCCTCTACAATTGTGGAACGGAAGAATTGGAACCCAAATCATTAAATTCTTCCCAATTCCCATTCCTACAGAATTCCAATCAAGATGGATTCAAATGTCATTGTTCTGCTCTGGCAGTTAACATGTGCTCTGACATGCTAAGCCTCGGGGATCATATGTGAAATTCAGATATTCAGATAAATTCAGGCCAGACTTTTACTTATTTCTGTTTATTGACTTATTAATTTTAAGTTTGACAGAAATAGATAATGTGACAAACATGTACAGCGACCAATTAAAAATAATACTATTTAGTAATACAAATAATAAAATGAATATAATATTAGATATAAAAATGTAAATAATTATTAATAATAAATAAGAGTTTGAAAAGAGTTTTGCAGGGTTCAAACTTTTTTTTTTTTTTTTTTTTTTATTTATTCAGCAAGGATTTCCTTTTATCCAGTTAAGATTTTTACTTGGTTACAAATAAATTCTATTTGAAATAAATCCTGTTCTTTTGAATTTTCTATTAATGAAAGATGTATGTATTAAGGTTTCCACAAAAATATTACATAGCACTGTTTTCAACTGTGATAATGTTTCTTCACAGAAATACATTACATTTTAAAATATAATGAGGTGGAAAACAGTTATTTGAAATGGTAATAATATTTATATAAGAATATATAACTAAATAATAAAATATGAAATGGAAAGCCAGCCAAACAGATATGAAGTAGGGATTTTAGTCAGCACTTGCCACTTTTGTGTTCCATATGCATCAGACAGTGAGCGAACAGACAGTTGGTGGTCCGTGCGCACGTCGTCTGAGACTCGTTCCACATCGGATTCTGTAGAGCATCTGCCACAGATGAGTCTGAGAAAAACAATGAAGTTGATGATGTCTGGATGCAGTTACAGCAAAAATCGCCTTTTGCCTTGCTGCTTTCCTGCATTGGAACATCTGCCGAAGATTCTAGTAAATCCCAGCGATGTCATAATTCCCACAACACTGCTAGAAAGTCTATGAGAACGTCTGAGGTCAGCTGTAAGCCTGTTTCAACCAATCACTTACATGTTCTGTAAGAGAAAATGACACATGTAAAGGCCTCAGATTCACCCTAAACCTGCAGGTGCACTGTCACCATGGCAACTGCTGATGCCACGGAGAAGGGCTCACTCCAGTTTTTGTGTTACAACACATCTATTTGAACCAGACAGAATGTGTCACAGGTGTAACATCCGAATAACAATGACTTCCAGGTGTTGAGGATCAAAGAACAGTCAACAGGATGGCAAACTGGCAGCTCCACGTTATTTGTGCTGACAGTGACAGGGTTTCATAAAGATATCTAAGTGAAGCTTTGCCTGGAACCGGTTGTAATAATGCTAATGCTATTATGTTTCCTTCCTGGAGGAACGCTGAGTTCATTCCCATTTATATCCATGACAACAAGCATCCTTGCAATCCTTAATTGCTAAAACCAATAGTGTTTGTTCGCTCTGGCAATCTGTAGGATGTCTTAATCTGCTCCAGTTCACAGGATTAGAATATAACAGCTCCTAACCCACCTCGAAATGTCATTAAGACGAGAACCTCCCCTAAAAACAAGCAAGATGAAGCAAAAACAGCTCCTTGTGTTTAAATCCGGCGTTTTAAATATATAATGACCAACTCAGACGGGGCAGACTCAATCTGTTTCGCTGAGAGGAACATGTCATTACAGAGCAGAGACTACATTTTGGTGAAATGTTCTTCATTTTTGCCTCATCCTGCACTTGCTAGCATGAAGATGTTTTTACTGCTTTTATGTAACTCTCCAAAGTGGCGGCATGCATCGCTGGCATGTGCTGTGATTTCAAGCTCACGACGATAAAACATTCATGTCCCACATCCTCTTAGCTGGGGTTCGGCAGACTGCTCACAAATTCATTACAGAAATATTGTGCTTTGGAAAGAAACTTCGGGGTCTTCTGGGTCGTCCTGCTCTTAAATGTTGAATGGTGTCAAATGCTTTTTTACAGCTGACAAAATGCTTCTCGTTGTTGATGCCTTTTGCCGTCAATTAACTTTTCAAAGACAAAGCCTTAAATGCACATTTTTTTATGTTACACATCATGAATGTCTGTTAAAAAGATTTCTGAATGTCAGATTTGAGCTTTCTTGTTAGACATGAAACAATTTGAGCAACATCAGGATGCCAGAAAAGATCAAACACATGTACGTGTGCTATGTTTTGATGTTCAGGAGATTGAGTTTGTTCACATTCTCTGATTGATAAGTAGTAGGCTACTGTGCTTCCCTGAGTATACTTCAGTCTGCTGCATAAAGAAAAAACCTCAGGCAGATGCAGACAGAAAGAAGGAATCAGCCACCAAAGAACAATTGTGGATCTGAAGATGTTAGATGGTGTGTGAAGGTCATAGGTGACTAATGCGCTATCTAAGCTGGAGATCAGTCTGAAATCACCAGCTGGCAATGAGACACTTTTTCAAAGTGCAGTGTTTAATCTTGTGACAGAAATAAATCACAGCTGATAGCTGCAGTTTTTCCTTTGCCACTGAGAAACCTTCATTGTCGGGTCTCACTTTTATATGATGCATTTTATAAAAACAAATCTTGTGATTTAAATATCACACCATCCTGAACTAGGTGGTTAGTGATTTAACTTTACTGGATGCAATTTTTAAAAGGTTGCTTTGCAGATTTGCTTTGCAGTTGCTAATTTTAGCTTTCAGTTTGCGCTCAAGCAGTAAAACAGTGGTGGAAAGAGGGTTTGAAAGGCATGGTGAATCAATGCGGAATCTTATTAGGGGAAGTTAGACAGGACAAGATTGAAGAGGAATTGTGTAGTCCCTTTTTCACGATCTATGACCCCTGAAAACAGCTGGTGCAATTCGCCCCCTAGTGGCAGTCTTATGAACGTTTTGCTGTGAAGCTGCCATGATTCTGTTTATGCCTTCAGTAAAGGATTACAACAAAGATCATTTACCCTATATTTATTGGGTTGCTTTGGAAAAAAAAATCTTCTAAATGGCTAAAAAAAACATATATGATCATGGTTGGATAATTACAGAACAAATGACCACCAATAATTTTGATACAAATTTTTGATTTACAAAAGGTACACTATTTATACCTAATTTACCCATAAATGGTACATAGTACCCAAATGAAAAAGCAAAGCAAAGCAAAGCTCCCTTTTCTGATAGTGTATGATGGGATGTCCTACAGTGAGTACAGTGTTAAACAATATAAATCAATATTTATGGCCATTCTAAGTACTGAGTGTTTAGAATAAATATATATATTTAAAAAAATGTATATTCATTTCCATCTCATAAACAAGGTCTTGGAGGATGGTGCATATCGTGTAGTCAAACTGGATCTATTATATTTATGCATTTGGCAGATGCTTCTATCCAAAATGACTGATCCACTTATGATCTGACAACTACAGTGGGTTAGAACTCATTGAAAATGAATGATTTCATCTGTTGTTTGTCATAAACAGTGAAAAGGCGTGTTGAGTGCAGGATGAGAATGAGACTTGGCAAGAGTGAAGAAGGACAGTGAAACTGGACAAAAGTGGGGATGGAGATGGAGACATGACAGCAATGGAGATAAAGAGTGAGACAAGGTAAGAGTGGAGGAGGAAAGGGAGATAAGACAGCAATCCAAATGGAGCCCCCCCCCCCATTCCTTCATTTTTAATTGTATCAGTGTCTCTTGAATCTCTCTCGACTATGGTAGCAGTTCTTAAATTACTGTTCAGTTTTGTAAATGCATTCATGCGTGTGTGACACTCCTGCTGTGTGCGAGCCTGTAATGTGGCAGCATTGTTCGTTTATTTTTATGTTTTCTTCCAGCCCGAGCCTAAGGAAGAAAAAGGATGCAAATTAAATATGGAAATTAACATCCCAATTTTGCCATCCACTTGTGCTCAAAACACCTATGAGGTCATGTGACATGAGAGCCCCTTCTCATCTTTGCTTGCTTGCTGACATATTTGTAAACCTGATCTCATAAGGAGAATGTGACCAGGCATAAATTTATGCAAAAACCCAAATACATACAATACGTATTACATTTAGCAAAAACTATCACATTTTTCACATGAGACTTAAGGTTTTTTTTTTTCATTTTTGGTAACTCAGAAAACTCATCACTGCTTGTGCATTTGAAGAGATCCTAAAGAGTCTATAATTGAAGTGTCGGAGTGGCTGTTCCAGTACTTGCTGAGATTTTACAGTCTCCCTAAGTGCTGACTGGAAATTGTGGGCTGTCAAAAAGGAAATGTCAATAATTCAAAAACAAGCGACTCACAAAATCAGCAGAGAAAACAAGTATACATTTGGACTTACATTTATGTTTCAAATAAGATGGCACAAAGTATTTTTGGTTTGTAGAATGTATGTTTGTAGAAAATAAGCATTTGAAGGGGAAAAAAATGCCCAATGATGATGAAAATGGGAATTGAAGTGAAGAAGAGTCTGTTTTATTCTTACATATACAGTGCCCTCCAAAAGTATTGGAACAGTAAAGACAAAATTGCTCTGTTGTCTGTGGAGTCAAGACATTTGCAAATATGATTAAAAGATGAATATGAGACACAACTACAGAATGTCACATTTTATTGTTAGCCGTTTCAACACATACATGTTTTACCAAATAAAAAGAACAGCACTTTTAGAGTTCATCCCACTCATTGGTGTGAGCATAAGTATTGGGACAGTTGAACATAAGATATAAAAGATTAAAAGCTATTATTTAGTTGAAGATCCCTTGCGCACAATCACAGCAGTGAGTCTGTGACCCATAGACATCACCAGACTCTTGGTCTCATCCTTTGAAATACTTTTCCCAGCCTTTAATGCAGCCATTTCCATTTGTTGCTTGTTTTGGGGAGTTTCTGCCTTTACTTTCCTCTTCAGCTGGTGAAATTCATGTTCAATCAGATTTAAATCTGGAGATTGACTTGGGCAATCTAAGACTTTCCATTTCTTTGCCCTTATAAATTCCTTGACTGAACTGGCAGGGTGTTTTGGGTTATTGTCCTGATGCAATATGAAACACTTCCCAATGAATCTGGTGGCATTTTCTTGAAAATTGGTAGGCAAGATGGTTTTGTACCCTTCCAAATTCATTCTGCTACTGTCATCATACATTAATCATCAGTAAAGTTGAGAGGGCCTGTTCCAGAGGCAGCCATGCATGCCCATGCCATGACACCACCTCCACTATGCTTTACAGATGAGGCTGTATGCTTGGGATCATTTGCAGTTCCCTTTTTTTCTCCACAATTTTGCTTTCACATCACTTAGATAAAGGTTCATCTTTGTCTCAGCGGTCCATAAACACAGTTCCAAAACTCTTCTGGCTCACCTTTGTGCTTTTTTGCAAACTCTAATCTTGCCTTTCTATTTTTGGTGCTGGTCAGGTTTGCATCTTGCTGTGTAGCATTTGTAATTCTGTGTCCAAGTCTCCTGAGGACAGTAGATTGTCAGAGCATCACCCCAGCTTTCTGGAAGTTGTTGGTGATTTTACAGACACGTCTTTTAGGGTTCATTTTCACAGCTTTTATGATTTGTCTGTCATCAACTACTGTTGTTTTCTCAGCCGATCAGGTAGTTGTTGGTTGCTGGTGTCGCTGGTGGTTTCCAAACTCTTGATTTCTCCATGCCCTTTGTTTTTGCTATAACTCTAATTGACTTCCTCTTTTCTTTTAGCATCCAAATTGCTTGCTTTTCTCTCAAAGTCAGCTCCCTCATCTTCATCCTGGTTTGTGTGTGTCATCATCGATTGCAGTATTCAGAATGCAGAAGTAATGGATATAACTGATACAACACATTCCCTGCTTTTAATATCTGAAGAAGTAATGCAACAGCACACAGCTGATCACTTAGAAAGACCTGTGAGGCAACTGTTCCAATATTTATGCTCACATCAGATAGGGGGATGAAACTCTAAAAGTGCTGAACTTCTTAGCTGGTGAAACATGTACGTGTTGAAACGGCTAATAATGAAATGTGACATTCTGTAGTTTTGTCTCATATTCATCTTTTAATCATATTTGTAAATGTCTTGACTCCACAGCCAACAGAGCAATTTTGTCTTTACTATTCCAATACTTTTGGAGGGCACTGTAAGTCCATTCAGTGCTAGAACCATGTCCCGCATTCGACCAATCAGTGACACTGACAAATATGCAAATAAGAACATCAAGGATTTATGAATGTACAGTGTGAAACGTCAGTTTATGAATACTCAGGATTAATTGTTAACCCAGGTAAAGTGGATGAGCAGTGTAAATTGCAAAAAAGTTGTGTCCTAGTGTCCTGGAAAGAAACCAGTTCATAGTCCAATAACCACACAACCAAGGCCAAGATTCCTTGTTATTCCTCAATGTAATAAGCCCTGGGTTATAAGAATTCATTAAACTAATTGGAAGATGAATGATGCTTTTGGACAAACCACTGGCCCTGATTTCTGTCACCTGAGTCAGAACTCTTCTGTCACATACTGAAAAGGCCTGTTTTAATATTCAGCCTGCAGCGTGATGATGTCCATAACCTCAGTGCCATGAATACAGCTCAGGTTATTTTAATTTCTTTGTTGCTCATACTAATTAGATTTCCTGCACCTCTTTTACAGCGGCGGCTTTTGAATGACACTTTGAGCTTGGCTCTTCTCTGAGGTGGTACAGGGAGGCTGAAACGATAAGAGAGGAAAACCGTAGGATGGTTAAAGAGAACTTCCTCATGGAGGTGAGCCTTGGGAGATTAGGATCTAAGATGAGCCCTGGCTGTCTCTCACTCACTCTGAGTATGTGCAGAAGGAAGGAATGTAAGGTCTCATGTGTTGTAAAGACAAAAACACAGACCTGGAATGGAGCAGATTCTAGATCTCTATATTAAATGATGTGTGTCTACATACATACATTATAACCTGATGTAGCATTATAGATGAAGATGGATCGGCTCCTGCAGCTTACCTTATCTCTGTATGTGCAAATAAACAGATGAATATGTTACATGTTTCCCATATCATACAGTCATCGTCATACAGTATTCTCTGGATTTATCAGCATCAGATTTGAAGGAAAATCGCTTGAAATAATATTCAAATGCTTTCCCACCCCCGTCTCTCTCTGTCTTTCTTTATCCATTTAGTCTCTCTCTCTTTCGCTATCTCTCACTATCTCTCTCTCTTAGTCTGTGTCTTTCTCTCTGGCTCTTGTGAACTTCACAGACCATAAAATCAGCGATTGCATTGCTAGGCAACTAACATTTGCAAGAAGCAGGCTGGAGTGGAAGCTTCTCAGTGCTTTTTCAAATGTAGAATATGGTCATGATTGAGAGACACACAACATATTCAGTCGGAATAAACTGTTCATCTGGCATGCTAAAGTCACAGCTTTACACAATTGGAGTTTTATATTACTGTAGTAGCCTACTCTGGAGTCGTTATGCGTTTTTATGTTCTAGAATAATCTTTAATATCTGGAATCTGAAAGTCACAGTTTTGTGCTTAATGCAAAATGTTATTAATACTGAGCAGATCTGTGTCACGGTTGACAAGTGCTTTTAGAAAATGTTCATATTGCACATCATATCCACAGGGCGGCTTGTAAAAAATTGTGTGCAATACACAAAATTAGTTATATATTCAATTACATCTTGAACTTTGTGTCCAAAAGCTGCTATCAACCTGAGGCTACTTGCACACACGGGGAAGTGCAGCCACTGAAAATATTACTCATCATTATCTGGGTTAGTAATGTTTTCATCACCTCCTCCAGTGTTTTGAACTCTGGAAAGGTTCCCAGGTACATAAGTTGAACTCAAAATCCGCTGATTTTGTTACCGTCCACACAAAGCCTCTATTTTGGATGCATTTTTGAAAGTTTTGTGCTCTTTTGTGGGATGTATTGAAGGACAAACAAACTTACAAACCTTTTGTGTAAAATAATACAGTAAACTCACAACAGGTTTCATCAGATTTGCTCATAAATATTAATAAAGGCATGTGAGACTCACCCAGTAGTCCTAACTGATTTGCTGAAAGACATTGAACTTCAACATGCCTTTCCAAGTTATAGCCCTTGCTATGCCTCTGCATTTGATAAACTGTTCTGCATTTGATAAACTGTAAAACTCACTGAGAAATCTATCTTTGCAAGTGACTTGGAAGTATATTTATTATTAGCACAAATAAATAATTCACAAATTGCTAAAATCTAAGGCCTACTTTTACCAACTGGCTAATTAGACACAGGTTGTTTATTGGTGTTTCTTCTGTGGGCATTTTTGGCCTTGTGGACTTTTAGAAAAATAAACTCTCAAACTTTCACTAGTTTGTTTAATTTATCCACTAACAACATCCATCAGTGTATACTGTAGGCTACATGCATCATGTTATTTTTCTGAAAAATTGTGAACATTTCCAACACATTTCCATTTCTGAAATTATGTTTTGTGTTTAACAGCACACTGTGATGAGGATGACATTTTTGGAATGAAATGACTTCCTTGTCTCACCAGTTACTTAACTAAGATTTAGATAAATATTTACCTTGATGTTCTTTGCACGTCACATATCTCTGTTGTCTCATTGGACATAAAAGTTCCTTTTGAGAAAGCTTTATTAGCTGCAGAATTCTTTGTTTGCACAGATCTTGTGCTGCCTGCTTTTTCTAGTCACATTATAAAAGTGTGAACTTATTTTAACTAGACATTGTGTCTTAAAAAGACGTGAATTTATTGCATGTTTGCATTGAGGAATGGATGTTTACACAGCGCAGTGGAACCAAAAACGCGTCTGCGAATGCTTTTGAATAAAGAAAACAAAAGCGCGGAAGGAAAATTTACAATCACAAAACCTTAAAAAGCATTAAAAAAATATATATATATATATAATGTTATTATTTACAACAACTGCATGCGAAGGCTGTGAACTCTGTAATGAAGGTAAAGGTAATTTATAATCAAAACACAAATACAGGAATGGTGTATTTTCGGACAGGTGTATTGAGTACAATGTTCTGTAAATACAGCAATATGTGATTGGCTCAATATTAAGGATGTCTTGGCGCATGGCTCGGTGTGAGAGTTTCATCTTGGTAGGATGACAGAACTATAACATTTTGGGCCAGTGGATCGTTAATTGGATTGAAAATGTTATGTTCTTTGATATCGCTAATTCAGCTGATAACGTTATTTAATATAGATTGAGTTTTATAAAACAGGAATTTGCTTGTGATAGTCTTTAAAATGTCATGACAAACCAATCAGCAATGTTTTGTCTCCCGTGCCACCCTTTCCCAGCAAAAGATTTTTTTGTGGTGGTACTTTTTTATTTTTGAGTCCTGATAAGGCTAGTGTAATAATTCAGTTTCCATTGTGTATATATATATATATATCAGAGTATGCAGTAGTAGTATTACCATCTGATACCATCTCTACCACTATAGTGTATATGTCACAGTAGGCAACTTTTTGAGAAGTAATTTTGAGAAAGTTCAGCTAGTGCTTTGTCATGTGAGGTCTTTGTGCCCCAGAGTTACATTCATGATACACAATAGTGCTGAAGAAAATGCTGCCGCTGAAGTCACTAGAAATTGAACAGATTGAACTCTTTGGTGCTGTCATATTGAAAAAAAAGTTTTCCTTCCACATCCTAGACTGAAAATATGCCCTTTAAAAAGTCATTTTACTTTACCTTAAAACTTATGAAAAGGCCTCTTATGTATACAGTATGTGTAACATCTACATTTAGAATACGAACATATTTGTTCTTGTTTGGGGTTTCGTGTTAACTAACAGCACAGTTGCAGTACAGTTTAGTTATGCCTAGTTTCCAAATAAGTTTTAATGTGAACTTCAAATGTTAAATTACAAATAATTGAGTGCCTGAAACTGAAGGAAAACTTTTATGTGAAGAATGAAACTGGACACTTTCTGTATGCTTCTAATTTTCCAAATGTTTGAATTATTTGTACGCTAATTGAAGTTTTGGAAGTGGTTCCGCTCACCATTCATTAAATTGTGTGAGTGAGTATGGCATGCTGGCCTTATTGAGAGAAAGTGTGTGTGTGAGAGCGAGGTGGGATGAAAGATCATTAGAGGAGAGAAAATTATGAGTTAGCTAATCATTCACCCTGATCTGCACTGATAGTGCTTGTTAACTTGACTTAATCTTACGCCAGAGAAAGAAGGAGATGAGGAGAACATATAAAACATCATTTACACCAATGACTTAAATTACCACTGAAAATTTGGACCCACTTGACTAAATTTATGCTTCTCACGATCATAAAAACACTTTGATCTAAAGGCTTAAATGCTTGAAATTAGTTTTTTTGACAAATATAAGTTATGCCCATTCATGAAATTATTTACACAACAGTTTTTTAATGCATGGGTTGGACTATAAATGCTCCAGTATACTTCAAGCAAAATCGAAGAATGAACTGGTGTGTCGAACCAAATTTTGTTTGGAGTTTGTTTTGAAAGTTCAAAACCACTTACCAAGCAAACATTTCCGGAAAAGTTTCCTCTGGCTGGTAAGCACCTTTAAATTACCATTGGCCCCTGGTGATTATGTAGTAAGTGGATGTGCTTTGGAGCTCCGCCTTCTGTGATGTGGAAATCTTCTAGAAATCACTTGTGCAAAATATCTACTTTGCTATGATTAACTGTTTTCTTAACTGCTGTTTTCTCATCACTGTCATTTTTGACAGTACTGTTGACGGTAGCCATTGCCTTACATAGTAAAAACAATACCATGGAAGTCAATGGCTACCGTTAGTTGTTTGATTGCTAACATTCTTCAAAATATCTTCTTTTGTTCTCAACAGAAGAAAGAAACTCATACAGGTTAGAAACGACACAACACAAGGGTGAGTAAATGAAGACAGAATTTTCCTGTTTGGGTGAACTTTCCCTTTAAGCAAAAAATGAAAAAGAAGTATATCGGGGCCTTAAAAGAGAAGCAGAAAATGGATGCCCAGCACTACATGGAAACATGCTGTTTAAAAAGCAGTACTCCTAATATATAGTTTTGATTTGTTTTCATTACTAATAATTCCCTTTTTTGTTGTTTGTAATACAGCAGATTTAATGCGGTTGGTCAAATATTTGACTGTAGTGTAAGTTCAGAACTCCGAGTTTGTGCTTGGAATCCAGTCATTTCCGTAGGAATCAATGCATTTGGGGATTTTTTTTCACATAGATTCTGCATGGGGCTCAAGTTAATCACACTAATACTTCATGCCTCACTAAACTATTAACATTAAACCTTTTTAGACATGAAATTTCACCAAAATGTCACTAATGTAATCGCACCTTCATTCTCTTTGTCACTCTGTGTTAGATGCCCTGAAGGATCTCAGGCAGTTTCAGGTCAGTAGCCTCTTCCAGACTGTCCGTTTTTAAAGTGCAGTCGCTGCTGTGCTTCTCCCAGTGGACTTGCAGCAGGGGACCGGTTCGTGGAGTGGAATGCTGGTATCTTCTATTCTCTTAATTTTGTCAAGTCTTGTGTGGTGAGGGTCAGTAAGCTCAGAGACACCCCTCTCTACAGTTTACAGACTGAAAAAAGTGATGCAAGGCTCTAAAAAACACTATAAAGAAAGGGCGAAGCGAGAATAACAGACATGAAAAACACCGTTGTTCCTGATCGCACCTCTCATTCGACATGGGCCGATGAGTCAAGAGCGCTCAGGCGTAATGAGACAGACACCGTGAGATGGATGTATCTCTGTATTGTTGTGGACCTTGACCTTCATGCCAACAGAACACAGGCCTCCCTCACCGAGAAATTGGAAACTGCGGGATGATTTTAAAACAACTCCAATGTCAAACAATCGACACATAAAATTTAGTGACAAACATCAATGGCTGGCACTTTGTTTTAAAAAGTGACGAAGACAGTGGGTTCAGCTGGGGTGCACTGACTTTTTGTAATCTCACAACTGCGGGACAGTAGTTTGTGTAAATTATTTTTTTTTAAATTCATTTAATAAAATATAAATATTTAGATTATTGTACTTTGTTTATATTATACATGACTATTTATTATTAGTATTTTTTATTATTATTTAATATTTACTCTTTATATTAGAAGAGTAATCTGGCTCTTTTTATTAGATTTTTTTTAGTATTTTTACTAATTATTACTATTTAATTAAACTACTGTTGTACATCAGTGGATAGTATATCAGAATGTATTTCATGAAATTATTAAGTTGGGTACGATAAAAAGCGGACATGTCCCACCAGTCCTCACAATAAATGACAAAGCATGGCAACAAAAAGCAGCAACTTAATATAAATCGAAGGCCTCATCAGTCACAGCTTTTTGTGTTTTCTGCTCAATTAAGCTGACGAACAAATAAATGGCTTGTTGGAAGTGTGAAGGGTTGTCAGATGTACTGCATTTGAATAACAGGTTGGTCTTGTTTCAGCATATGTCTGGAAGCGGAAATAGGTCACATTTCTGTAATTGCTTTGTCATTTTGCTGGTCATATTTCCCACTTTGCACCTGTCTCAGAAACTGCACAGTCTCAGTCAGATTGACACACCTCCTGATTATCACAGTCATACATCCATCACAATATATCCAGAGGGTGGCATAAGAGCAGCCTGTCATAGAATATGCATGAAAAGACATCAGTCAGGCTTTTAAATAAATCTGCACCATCCTTAAATGTGCTACAGATTGCATGTATTCTTGTTTTGCGATAAAAAAATGTTTACAGTGCTGTAACTTCCAGCGTTCGACTCAAGAATGGTACATAATGTATGTAAGCTGTTTTATATGAAATTGTGTTCTGCTACGTTTCACTCACAGGGCTGCATTTTTTTCTGATGGCTTGTACACAGTGTCCTCTGTTAGCAGTCATGTTGATTTACCAAGCACTATAGTGCGTGCACTCAGAAAATGCTGCACAGGTTTCATATGCAGCAGTCATAAATTATGGTGTGGATTCGTAAACAGGATGAATGGCTTTATGCTTGAGTGCTGTCTTTTTCCACAATGCATCTGGATAGCCGAGCTCAGGGCCACTGGCCTTCATCTGTCCATTGCAACTGTGCATTAACCATTCAAATTTCAAGGTATAGTTTATCCAAACATGAAAGTTTGCTGAAACTTTTCACACTCAGGCCATCCAAGATGTTTAAGAGTTTGTTTCTGTTTTGTTTGGTTACATCGCTCATCAGTGGATCTTCTGTAGTGAATGGGTGCCGTCAAGACAGCTGATAAAACCATCGCAATAATCCACAAGTAATCCAAATGACTTCATTCCATCAAGTAAGGTCTTGAGAAGTGAAAAGTTGTATGTTTATAAAAAACAAATCTGTCATTAATGTGTTGTAACTTTAAACCGTCACTTCTGGCTAATAATAACCAGTCCATAATAACACTTTCTCCAGTGAAAAAGTCCATCCCCGGTTGTCTTTGCACATCAAAATCCGCCAACATATTTGTTTAGAACTGTTTACGCTTGTAAACAGTGCGTGACTTGTACATATTTCTCTCCTGATTCAGGCAAGACTACTTTTTCACTGGAGAAAGCAATATTATGGATATAAAGTTAAAAACATGTTTGTACTCTCATTCTGGAGGCACCCATTCACTGCAGAGGATCCATTGGTGAACAAGTCATGTCAGAATTTTTTTTCAGCATTTTTTTCTTTGCAGCATTTTGGTTGTTACTCTCTATGTTTGGCTGAACACTCCCTGACAATCTGGAGAATTTGTAACAGTTTTTTTAGATCGCTTTTGTTGAGGTTTCTGTGATGTAACCAAACTGTTGAGGGACCGGAGCCAGGTGAGAGTGTATGTATGTAAATGGAAATCATGACCCCCTCACAAAGACAACTTTGTTAATATGTAAAGCCAATGCGAAAAAGATGTGGCTTGTCAACGAGAGGCAGAGAGAGTGAGAGAGGAAACTGAGAGCTTTTTTACTGCAGTGACGTTGGAAGGCATCCCATGTTCTGTTTTGCTTTTTGCCAACGGGTGAGAAAGAGAGATTGAATTGGTCTGTTATCTGCTGGCAGCCTTGTTATTTATTCCATGGTAATTCTGGCCCTCCCACTCAATTCCCTCTCTCTCTCTCTCTCTCTCTCTCTCTCTCTCTATACCACCCCATCCCAGTCCACCTCTCTCACACACAGTCTTACTCTATGTCTCTTTTCCTGTCCCTTCACTTAGTGCAGTATAAAGATGATAAGGTCACTCATTTAAGATTGAACTTTCCAGCAGTTCTTGAGGCACAGGACCAAAGTGCCTATACTGAAACATTTTTTTTGGCTCCAAGTAAATTTTATGAAAATTATAAAATGCTCTTTGGATTCTTTTGAATTAGAATATTTAGGTTTTCTATTTTAAAAATAATATGTGGATTTTATTATTATTGATGGCAGTTCTCTGTGTTTTGAACCAACTTATGTCATTTAACTAATGTCAGTTAGAAAACGTGTATTGTGTGAATGTTTGTGTGTATTGTGTGCATGTTTGTGCACTGCGTGCAGAGAGTGTCTGCTCTTTTATCTAAATATTTAAAGGAGTAGTTCACCCAGAAATGAAAATTTGATTTGGAACGCACTAGAGGAAGTGTTATTATAGATATGTACTCTTATTTTGGCTAGATGCAACAGTTTAAAGTTAAAACGCTGAAAGATGGATTTGTTTTTTTTGTTTTTGTTTTTTAACAAACATGCTGTTTTTCATTTAACAAGATGTTAACTGATGGACTGCAGTCGTGTGGATTGCTTGTGGATTATTGTGATGTTTTAATCAGCTGTTTTAACTCTCATTCTGACGGCACCCATTCACTGCCTAGGACTGATGGTGAACAAGTCATGTAATGCTAAATTTCTCCAAATCTTTTCAGATGGTGAGTAAATTGTCAAAAAATTTCCTTTTTGGTTGACTATTCCTTTCATTAAGTCATCAAGTTGTAATTATACATATGGGCTTTGCAGTTTTGTTAGGTGTTACCTATGCCGTTTTGTGTTAAATTGTAGTGTTTAGTGGAGGAGATTAATCCACTTTCTAAGTTGAACCTCTTTTCATGCTGTTATATTTTTCATATTGAGCATAATGTGCATTATATTACAACTCTATTCTACCAATATCTGAGAGAAGGAAGCTCAAGAGGAAATACTTTGAAATCTTGCATCAAAGTGTTCATGTTGTTACATCTGCGTCCTGCGTCCCTAAAATGTATTATAAAAAACTGAAATATGAAAAAAATCTGTTTAGAGATTTGAACCGTATTTACTTAGAATGGTTCACTTTAGCCTCATGCGCATTTTGCCACCATTTACAGTAGCTTAAAAAAGTATTTAGATTAAAAATATATTATTTTATTTTGGAAACTAGCTCATCTGTAGGAGATTCCAGAGACTGTGTGAAGGCAGTGACCACCCAGATGACAAAGATTTGTGTCTGTTTTGGGGGATTAAATGTGTTCCCTTGAGCAGAGAATAATGTGTAAGACATCCTCTGTTCTCTGTTTCTTTTTTCCCCCTGAGAGCTCTGGACACTTTTCTTTTTCACATAAAAAGCCAGTTGTTCGCTCAACCTTTCACTTCCATGAACTCTGTAAACAGCCTCTTCAAGTCTGACTTAGTGACTTTAGCTCTTCAAGAAAAATGAACATAGAAATGTTTCTTCTCAAACAAACAAAATGGGACAAAATAAGTATTATGGCAAACGAAATAAAACGAAGAATTTCTAATGCAGACCCATAAACCAGCAAAAGAGCATGAAAAATGAAATAATTCTGTCGAAGGCTATCAATTACATTTTTTATACCAGTTAACCTGTGTGTGAGTCTCTTTAACTTTTTGTAAAAATCTTCAGTAGCTGTAGAGATACATTGACACTTACCTGGTGTGTTTCACATCAGATCAACCCTGAGCTGAACTTACAGAATTTACTGAAGCTCTGATCTGACTGCACTGCCTACAGTTAAATAACATTTCATATTTTCAGTGCAGTGTATATATAGCCTAATTATTATTTAACATGGTAACTAACAGGTGTTGCACATCTGTACAATGCAAAGTGAAAAAATATCAGATTGAATCACCATGTGTTGATATTTCTAACTAATTAATCCTGTAGTTTTAGACTGTTAAAACACGTTAATGTTACAGATATGATTCATGAGCAAACACACTGTATGGAATTAAATGGATAACTTGTATGAATAACTTATAGGCAACTTGAACTGTCTAACTTGAAAAGCAACTTACTGTCACTTTACATAAATTTGATGTGTCCTTGTGGAATAAAAGTATTAATTTCTTAAAAAAGAAAAACACTTTTGATGGTTTCATGTTCTCAGCAGACAATAAACACAAACCATGTTTATTCCTTGTGTAACCTTGAGAAGTTTAGTTTCTGGGTTTGAGGATGGTTTTTAGGCACGACAAGCAACCTGTCGATGCTGGTATGTGCCTTATTTGCCTGCTTTCACCAAGTTACTGGAGTTTGCCTTTGATGTCAGTATCACAAAAGGAAATAAAATTATCTTTTTATTGGAAATTCTTTGCTTTTCTACCCTAACTATGCATGATTGTATGGTTATTTGCTTTTTATTATTTGCATTTAGCATTGTTTTTCCGCTGCTGCCCACGACCCTATGAGAACAGATTTGCGATCCATTTTTAGGTCATGACCCACCAGTGGAGAAGTGCTATGTTAAAACATTTACTGCCTGCAGGAATAAAAGCTTCTGAGAGAAAGAAAGAGGAAGCCCACATTTCTGTTTCCATACTTTGATTAAAATCATAAAAACACACACTCCAGGAGAATGTCATTTAAAAATTAACTCTGACTTTGCTTCACTTTTAATGAATTTGTTTGTAAGAAGATGCAACAGAAAGAAATTGAACCCCCCCCCCCCCCCCCCCCCCCAAAAAAAACAAAGCAAAAGCTGAATATGAAACCGAGACACGAGAGAGTCAATACCAAATCTCCCAACACAGAGAGTGTCTGATGTTCTGCTGGATTCAGGGCATGGATTATGAAATTATTCAACTCTCCTCCCTTAGCTCAGATGAATAAATGTGAGTTTTAGGAAGCAACCGCTGGCTTGCAGAATAAATTACGTATGGCGGTCTATTTAGCCCGTCAACATTGTCAGACAACACCTCAAAGAAGAAAGCTGGTCTACAGAATTAGACTATGACGTAATTCAATCGATCGTTGTGAATAATCCTTTCAGAGCCATGCATCTTTTTAAACGGCAAATTTGAGATTCGGAGGTATAGAATTAATCTGCATTCACATACAGTCTATAGAGAAGTGTTTTCATAATTTGTTTCAGAGGCTTTGAACTCTTTGCATAAGGGATCGTGAGTTTCAGAACAGGAAACTAAACAAAGCCATCACCAGCACATTTCAGAAAAGTGTTATGTGTGTAATAGAAGCATTGAGCCATTCTCATAAATGTCAGATGGCCACCCTTCAGGTCTGTTTTTATGAGGCAGACACAGGGAATAAAGCGTGAACTAAAAAGGTTGTTCTGATTTCTGGCTTCTATCCTTCTTCTGCACTTCCTGGGTGGTGTGGTTCGTTTCCCTTGAGCTCTGCTGTATGTTTTTATTTTAGTATTGCCTTGTGTCTCACAAACCACACAGTACAGTCATTCGAAGTTATAATGTCATTTGAGAAAAAAACAAAGAGCTCCTTCAGGGTAAGAGCAAGCTCCTTTTTAAAAACTTTCAAAATGACTAAAAAATTTAGAGAATGTTTTCAAAATGTTAAAACATATTTGGGCTTTTTTATTTGTTGTATTTTTGAGAGAACAGCTTCTCTCCCTCCTTATGTGTGCCTATAGTTTTGATTGTAGTTTTATTGACTTCAACATTTTTATTCACAACAGCTTCAAATCGCAAATGATGCTTTTATTTTTGGTAATATTTCTGTAAGTTACCCTCACCCCAAAGACTGAGCTTTATTTTAATTGTAAAGGAGGAAACACAATTTCAACATGTACAAGAATCTAGAACAGTCATTTTTACATTTTTAAGAAATGGTTACATGTTGATTTAATGTTTATATGTCGGAAGTACAATTTATTAATTTTTTTTAATACTGGGTTTTTTCATAATGTTTCTCAAACTTTGATATATTATTCTCTTATGTGGTACAACTTGACTTTACAACCAAATGTATTACAATTTGAATTTAGATAATGATAATGGCATTAAACATACTCGTTGGAAATAATTATACAGTAGTTTGTTCTTGAAAATATTAATATACACTACCTTTTGAAAGGTTTCAGGTCTGTAAAATGTACTATATATATTTTAAATGTTTTCTAATGCTCACCAAGGGTGCATTTATTTGATCAAAATAAATTAAATTAAAATCAGTAATATTGTGAAATATTATTACAATATTAGGAACAATCTTCAAACTTCATTGTTAGTGTTTAAAAAAACAAACAAAAAACATTTCTTATTATTTCAATGCCGAAACCATTTTGGGCTTATTGTGGAAACCATGCTACATTTGTTTTCTCAGCATTACTTGTACAAATTGGTGAATAAAAGTGCTAAATCATTTGTAAAATGTTTAAATAGTAATATATATTTATAATATAATTAAAATATTTTATATATATCAATTCCTTTCAATTAACACGATATTACAGTAAATTAAAATATAAGACCTGCTTTTTTTCTGTCCTGGAAATCCTTTATATTTTTATACAGAGTCTTAATACATTTACTGTCACTTGAGTTATTATTTATACCACTCATGGCATTACAATTCATCTACAACTCATAGTCTACAGCAACGTTCACAGACTGTGAAAACAATTCCTTACTTTATTACCAAGTTCCTGACATTTTAAATATAGCTTTTATAAAATCTAATTTATAATCCCTCTCCTGATCAGAGTTTAGCAGCACCGTCTGACTTCCTGTTATCCTTAGACAAGGATTGCACATTGCTAGCCGAACCACAGGCTACATAAACAGAAACAAATTAATGCAGAGGTGAAATATCAGCTTGGTGAAGGCCACAGAAATAAGACAGAGTCAATAACAACACACATACACTTACACCCACACCTTACTGAATTACGACCCTCAAAACAGGCCATTAACACTTGTGGTGCTGCTATAGGAAGCACGAGGCAACATAATACATATGTTGTCATGTGAGTGGGCCGTATTATGTCTTTGTACTTCTGACTGTTGCCCCTCTCGCAGGTCCCTGAGTCTCCGTGAACATGATGTGCTTGTGCATGCAGAGACCTTACAGGCTGGAGCCGGGTACATTCACATTGCACTGTATATGTGGGAGTGTGTGGGAGTTCTCTATTTTTCTGTGCTCAGAGCTGCCAGATTTTCATACATACACATTAAAATGCAGGATTTTCTTTCCTTTTTTTAAGATAATTTTTATTTTCTTTGCGAGGCAGATAAAGCTTTGTGTTTTGGCCAGGGACTGCTGAGGTTATACAACATGTGTGAGTGATAGGCAGAGAAAGAACTGTCATATGCCACAAAAAGACTTTAGTTCCACAGAGAGATCAGCTTTAGTTGGAGAGAGAGAGAGAGAGAAAGTGTAGAACTAAGGCGAAAACAGATCTGGATGTGTAGCACATTTTCAAACATGCTTGCTGTGACGTTTTAGATTTGTAGTTCATATTTGCGATTTCTAACTTGTTATGGGATAGTTCTGTCAACATTTACTCACCCACAATTAGTTCTAAACCTGTATGAGTTTCTTTCTTTTGTTGAGCACAAAATATATTTTGAATAATGCAACCGAACAGTTGACGCTAGCCATTGACTTCCATTGTATGGGAAAAATACTGTGGAAGTCAATGGCTACCAGCAACTGAAACATCATCAATTTGAAGTGGAGCAAATGATAATGAAAATTTGGTAACACTTTATTTTAGGGTCTCTTAACTAGTTGCTTATTAGCATGCATGTTACTAGAATATTAGCAATTTATTAGTAATAATTAAGCACATATTAATGCCTTATTCTACATGACCTTAAACTTAACAACTACCTTACTATTGATATGCAGCAAATTAGGAATTTATTGAGGGAAAAGTCGTAGTTAATAGTGAATAAGTGTTCCCTATTCTAAAGTGTTACCAAAAATTTAATTTTGGGGTGAACTATCCCTGTAGATCTTAAAAATGAATACACTTTTATAAATCTTTCTTTTGAAGTTTATGGCTAGTTGACTGATATGGTCCATAACGCTTGCATTGTTAAGTCATTAACTGATAATCTTTTCCTCCAGTGAACTATGAACTGTACAATTGTTTGTACATTTATGAACAAACCATTTTTGTCTGATTTTGTGAAAAAAATCTACTGATTCATTGAAAAGATCTGACTCAAAACAATGACTGTTCATAAATCAGTCTTAACTTATGAACACAACAGAGTGAATCTCAAGAAGTTTTGTGAACTTACATTTCAGGCTTTTGCTCATAGAGAGTGATCATGTGACTGTATAGAACCATTAAGTACTTTTTGTTGCTTTTTTGTCATTTTGGATCATGATAGACCCATTTCCTTTTTTACATTCATTATTTTCTCACTCTAATGCTGCTTATTTCAGTATAATAATAGAATTTTCAATTCTGGTGCTCTGTTCCTTTAAGGTTTCCTCAGTCAAAGTCGATATTCGAAAGGTTAAACTGTCTGCTCACCATTTTAATGACAAAATGAAACACATACACACACCAATGATGTTTAAAACTCAAACAATCTTCCCTAACAACAGATAAAAAGCACAGGTTGTTTTCTTTACACAGAAAAAGGTATAAACAATCCCGTATAATGAAACTTTATTAGACCCTTAGAGCCTTTCAAGTTAATGGAGGAAATAAATGGGGACAAGTACATTTTAAAGGTACTCTCAGTTTTTTTGCCCCGATGGAGTATTTTAGTTCAATTAAATTGTGATAGTTCCAGTAAAAAAATTAATTTGTGAAAGTTAAAATGTCTCTGGGCAAAAGCTATCAGTGCCAATATTGTGTCAGTGAGTGAAATGGCACAATTGCTTCTGGAAAGTTCCAGAGACACAGATCTAGTTCTGGTAAGTTGTTGGTTAGAAACTTTTCTCCCATTGTCTTCAAGAAAAAACTAAAGGACAGCTAAAATCTTTATCTGTCCTCATAGAAGAACCTAACATGTGCTAAACCATCCATACATGCAATACAACTGAAATGATTTAAATAATAAGGTTTTGCGTTCATATTGCATCATACTTTTGTCAACTATATTTGTACTGTGTGGCCTAAAACAATTGTGCCAGTGCTCTGTCCTCAATAAAGTTTTACACTGCTATTAATTTCTGTGGCATAGTTTGAAAGCAGTGTCTGAGGGCTGGGGAATTCTTCAAATCATGTCAGCTGTTGTTTGCACTAATGTTATCTCAGTGAGTGGACTGTTCTGCACTCTGTGGGCATGTATATTTTAAAATACTGAAAGCTAAATCCAAGTGAGCTGTGACAATTATCATGAACACTTGTTGGATTTTGCTCGGTAAGTCAGATTTCATGAGTAATGAATGTTCTTTATCTCCTGTCTGATTTAAAGCTTGTGGATGAACCTTTCAATCTCTCTGCAGATTTAAACTTTAAATCTGTTTTTAACACAGACTGCTATCATATGTCTTCAGAAACATGATGTAGCCTACCAGGGGCAGACTGGCCATCTGGCAGACCGGGCATTTTTTCGCTAGGCTGACGTACTTTTTGGGCCGGGCCTATACATCTTCTCATACCATATTTGTCTGATCGGCCCATAAAACTCTTAGCAGCCTATAGTTTTTCTGCCTAAATAGTTGACGGCGCTGTGGTCTTTGAGGCCGTTTAATGTATTTGTCAAAAAAAGTATTTGTACGGTTTGTACTGTATTTTTTTTCCCCCCAGACAGACCGGCCCATGAGACATTTAATCAGCAGCCCATTGGTTATTTTCTTAATTGACATTGGGCTGACCCAATCACATCTTTAAACAACTCCCCCTTTGGGCTCTCTCGCTCTCTCTCTCTCTCACACACACACACACACACACACACAGTGGTGTATTGTAACGAAGTAATAATACTTCGTTACAGTACTTAAGTATTTTTTGGGAGTATCTGTAGCCTACTTGAGTTTTTATATTTCAGCCAACTTTTACTTTTCCTCCGATACATTTCCCCGAAGCATATTCGTTACTTTCAACAAAACACAGAACACAGACAGCAGGAAAGCAGGTTTGAGAATCAGTGGTCTGGTCAAGTTAGAACAGCTTTGCTCATCTGCAAACCGTGCAAACAAGTGCGTGCACAATCGTATATTATATATAATCACAATATATATATATTTATTTGCTTCTTTTCCATTTTGCATTTACTAGTACTTTTACTTTCAATACTTAAGTATATTTAAGATTTTTAAAAATACTTTTCGTACTTAAGTACAATAAATATCATATACTTTAAGACTTTTACTCAAGTAATATTCTAAACGAAGACTTCAACTTCTACCAAAGTCATTTTTTGGTAAGATACCTGTACTTTTACTTGAGTATGGCTTTCAGGTACTTTATACACCGCTGCGACACACACACACACACACACACACACACACACACACACACACACACACACACACACACACACACACACACAGGATGCCTTCTTATGCTTTTAAAGGTTCATCCAAGGAGTTAACAAATTTGACTAAGTAAGTTTACAGTTTATTTAATGCTACTATGGGAAACAGTGATCATCTGATCAACAATTTATCATGTATCTTCCCTTTCTCCGTCAAACACACAGGCACATACACAGGATGTCATAACTATATAGGCCTATAGTTTTAGGATTCATCAGTGTGGATTATAGTTTTATTATATTAATAAATTACATTTTTTTGAAGTTTTTAATGTGTCAACTCTCACTGTTTCCTAGTATTATTGTATGGCTTTAGTGCTTTTATGGAATAGGAGCTGGTATACATATTCAAGAGCGTGCAAAGATGGGTAGTATTTTGATCGTATGTAGTGGGCCGGTCTGGGCCAAAATGCCAGGGCCGATTTTGTGTCCTAGTCCAGCCCTGTAGCCTACTGTATAAGTAGTATGGACCCATTTTAAGGTGTCTTTTGCTATTTTGGAAACTTTTGTTCTATGAAAAGATCAGCAATAACATTTTTTAACAACAGAGACTGTATCAGTATGTTGTTTCTTTGTCAGATTATTATTATTATTATTATTAGGTTATATAGGAATGCATTTTGATAATGAAACAAACAGCCCACTATTTAGGCATAAACCTTAGGTTTTTTTTTTGTTTGTTATTTTATTATAGAAAATTTGTCGTTATGTCAAACAAACAGTTTTTATTTGATACAATAAACCTCACATATTTATTAATTTTGATTTATTATTTTTTTCATACAATTAGCAGGCTACAAGACTGAAACAAACATTCATATTCTATACAAAATGTTATACAATAGATAATTTGGCAGTATAGGACCATAAAACAAACAGTGTTTATAAATTGCTCTCTGACATTTAAGCTGCAACATAATATACATTTTATTTTATTGTCAATTTGGCAGTATACAATAGTGAAACAGACAGGGTTTGTAAATTACTTTCTTTGCCATTTAAGCTGAAACGTATTTTATTTTGTTTTGTTTTGTTTTATTCTATTCAATATATCCATTCAATCTATTCAATGGCTGTATTCAATAGTAAAACCGACAGGGTTTGTAAATTACTTTTTTTGCCATTTAAGCTGAAATGTAACATACATTTTGTAATTATTTTCTTATTTAATTAAATTTATTTTAATTAAATTAAATTTTAATTGCCAATTTGGCAGTATACAATAATGACATTAGGCAGTATACAATTATTCAATAGCCAGTTTGCCTGTATTCAATAGCGAAACAGACAGGGTTTGAGTCACGAATCCAGTCTATGAACTTCCGTTAACTCACCACTAGAGGTCACTCGCTCACCACATTGACTGTTGCACGTCAACCTCGGTCTAGAATTCCCATCATCCATTGCACTGACGACAGCTGATTCCAATCACACGCTCACATCTGAGAACTATCACACAATCACACACCCTACTTAAACCATGGACTTCCTTCCACAGATCGCAGAGTATTGTATAGCGTATATTTTAGCAATAGCTACTCTACGGAGCCCACTTAGTTGTCATAGTCTTTTGTCATAGTCTTGCCTTACCTGTTTTCTAGTGTTTTGATTCTTGACCGTGTTTCCTTGAATTAACCCTTTGTCTTGCCGTTCGGACTCTGTTTGCACCTCGCTTGGACTATTGCTCGTGTACCTGGATTATCTCTCTGCCTTGCCCTGTTGGATATTGTTCGCCGATCGAAGACTCACGCTTGCCCTAGGACTACTCATTGTCTTGCCTGTGTTGTACCTTTTTGGATCCGCTAGCCTTGCAAATGGATCCGCTAGCCTCTCGTCTCGTTCGCCCCATTACAGAATACTCGCCTCGTTACAGTTTGTAAATTGCTTTCTGAAACATAACATAACATAAATTTTATTTAATTTTATTTTTTATTCAATACCCAGTTTAGGTGTATACAAAAGTGAAACAGACAGGCTTTGTAAATGCTTTCCTCTGCCATTTTGCATAGCTAGCGGCAGTATTGGACACACCAGAAGCATGTAGCACAAGACAACACCAGATGACCTTTGGGCCGGCAGCACTTGGTGCCGAATCAAGAAGATTGTGGGTGGTGGCCCACTTCTCTGAGACACCCTCCCCTTACGCACCATCAACAGCCCTGATTACAGTTTCTGGAGAATTTAATTGAGAGACAGACTCTCTTCATTTTCGCTTTAATTGTCTTTTGTTCTCCCGTTCCAAAATTCCGTACTTCATATTACTCTTAAGTGCTCCACAGGGACCGTTTGAGTCACTGACATCGCCCTCCCCTTCCCCGAACACGACGTCTTCAGTACAAGCAGTCAAGATACTAGGTCTGACTGTCTGCCTGCAATTAAAGCGGCTATGGAGGATAGCGACGCTAAATTAGCCTGTGTTTATAGCTGTTGGTGTAGGCTGAAATGTTGTGCAACACATCACTGAGGGACTCATTAAGTAATGATGTAATATATTGTAGTCTCTCCCTTTCTCTCTCTCTATATATATCTCCCTCTCTCACTTGCCTGCTCTCTCTCTCTTTGTCATCATGAATGCATTTATGTCTCACGTAATGGCTGAGTTATTTCGAATGTGAAAAGGTGGGAGATTTCTGTCTCTCTTAATTTCCTCGCGCCACGTACGCTGTAAGGAGACACTGCTGAGCTCTATTAAGATCTGAATGAACGTAAACAGGAGGCAGATGCTTAAAAGAGTCGACACCATTACCCTCATCACACTGTGTGTATCTGCCTCATTGACTTTTAGAGGGTTTCTTTTGTAGCCGTATTATCCTTAATACCAGCCTGGCTGTCAGCGAGATGTGAGGAATGGGGCGGGTGAAAAAAAAAATTAGCCCTGGTTTATAGCTTACACGTTTATGATGTCATTATTGCGGGCTGTTGGTGGGACAGATAAACGTAAATGGTAGTCATTACATTACTGTGTGAACATCACCGGAGAGGAGATTATAACCCTCAGTCAATAGTCAAACGCCCCTCTCTCCACCCACGCTAAAGTAATAACTCATAATACAATGCACTCCCTCTCACTTGCACTGGTAAGGATGATTAGTGCTTTGTGAATGCTGTTAATGAGCATATTTAGATTTGAATATATCTGCAAGAACATGTTTACTGCTCACGATGAAGCCCTTGTGCCTGTGAAGCAGCCCAACCACAACAGACAGACGAGTTCAACCCTAATGAGGATTAATTGGCTGAAACATCTTCGTATTCATTTGGAATGAATTCATAGTAGTCGGGAAATCCAAAACAAAGAACTATAATGGCAGTGATGAAAGTAATAAATACAATAAATATAGCCGTTTGACAATGAGCTTAAATGAATAAATGAAAATTTGCTCACCCATCAGAACTGATTTGGAGAAATTTAAGATTATGGCACTTGCTCACCAATGGATCCTCTGAAGTGAATGGGTGCCGTCAGAATGAGAGTCCAAACAACTGATTAAAAGAGTCAATCAATTGAGTTTACAAGTGAAACAGTCCAAAAGAGTTCAAAACTAATACGTCGGTGGATTTTGATATGAGAGGACTTTTTTGGAGGAAGCGTTATTGGATGCATATTTTGGCCGGAAGCATCATTTAAAGTTAAAACAGCTTGATGGATTTGTTCCTTACAAACACACAGGTTTTCACTGCAGGAATTAACTGATGGACTGGAGTGGTCTGGATTACTTGTGGATTATTGTGATGTTTTTATTAGCTATTTGTACTTTCATTCTGAACACACCCATTTAAACCCATCTCCATATCTTTTATGATGCAAAAGAAACTTAACTACATCTTAGATGGCCTGAGGGTGTTTTTTTTTGGGGGGGGGGGGGGGGGGGGGGGGTTTTGGGGGGGGGGTATTCCTTTAAAAATCCAGTCAGAGACTGTTAAGTATTTTGTTTTAAATTCAAATGCATGATGTGACGACAACGCTGTGTTTTGGCATGATTTATGGCTGGTGATTGCAGGGGATGCCTGGCGAGTGAAATGTAAAAAATGAAATGATGTGTAACAAGATGTGGCCGCGGCGACGGAGGCTCCCTCCTATGCTTAATAATGTCCATTTAATGAGAAGTCAGCCTTCATAAAAATGGCAGCACTTCTCACACAGGGAGTTTATTAATGGATTCATTATGGTTTCAGTATCAGCGTGCTGTTGGTGAAAATAACATTTTTCTAGAATTTCTACTCAAAAGACAGGACTAACCATGACACTGTGTCAAATAAACTGGCATTTTATGAGGACGTAGTTAATTCTCAGTGCAATTATTTGATTTTATCCTCAAAAATAAACCCATATTAAATCTCTTGGCCAGGAACACTCAATAGGTTTGAACCATTTGAATATATCTAAACCATTTTATTTAAGCCTTTTTGTTGTGACATGGACAGAGTGAGTGCTTATAAATATACATTTTGTAGTGTTTCTCCACATGGATGTTGATAAATGACTTTGTTTTTAATCCACGATTATCAGTGTGACATGTCTATAATTGCATATTTCCATTTACCTGTGAGAGGATCCAAACATGAGTAAGTGCCTCATCATGAACATTAAACACCCCCTCATATTCACTTCAGTCCAAAAATGTTTAAAGCCTATTTTTTTCCAACTCGTTCTGAGCGATCTTCAGTGAGACATTTTGGCATTTTCTGTGAATATGTTCTACTTTTGTGGTCTCCTCTGAAAGGAGACGATCATTCAAAGGTTTTGGGGCCAGTAAGTTTCATATTTTTAAAGAATTTAATATATTTATTCAGCAAGGATGCATTAAATGGATCAAAACTCATTTATAATTTTACACAAGATTTTTATTTCAAATAACTGATGTTCTTGTGAACTTTCTGTTTATCAAAGAATCCTGAAATGTATCACAGTTTTCACAACAATATTTAGTAGCACAACGGTTTTCATTGATAATAATAATAAATGTTTCTTGAGCAGCACATCAGCATATTAGATTGATTTTTACAGGATCACGAGACACTGAAGACTGGAGTAATGATGCTGAAAATTCAGCTTTGCATCACAGGAATAAATGGCTATTTAAAATATATTAAAATAGAGCAATACTTTTAAATTGTAATAACATTTCACAATATTACAGTTTTTACTGTATTTTTTCATCAAATAAATGCAGCCTCTATGAGCATAAGAGTCTTCTTCCAAAAACAATTAAAAAAAATCTTACCAACCTAAAACATTTAGTAGTGTTTGTGAGAATACATTCTGAAGAGAGATCTATAGAGGAGAATTGTAGAAGAATCATGTAAATTTTTCATGTAAACAATTTTTCTTTCCTATTGGACCATGGCATACCTGCTGCACAGATTGTACTAACTTGGGTTTTTATTTCCAGTTGCATTTACATTTGAAGCTAATACAGAATCAGACGCGTTCCCAGACGTGTTCATATGCAGTCATTTGTTCACTCAGTCAGGTGGCCTAATAAAAGTGTTCAGTTGGACTACAGGTAGCGCCTGACCCTGGTGTGTAGAACAAACCTGCTGCTCACACACTGCTGTGTTTGCTTGGCCTGCAGGGACAGTGACAGAGTTCTGTCTAACACTTCCCAGCATGCTCTGCGCTCAAGGCCTAACCCTGCCCCACATTGAGCATTTATAACACAGCTAGCTTTCTTTCTTTTTTATGAACTCTCTGCTGAACATGTTTATATACTTCCAGTTGTTTAACACAATCAGAAAAACTACCAGTGTTGGTACAATAAGGTTCAATCCAGTAACATTAGTTCATACACTAGGCATCATTAACTGTGTTTCATAACTAACAGTTCCTTTTACTCAAAAGTATGTGACCCTGGATCACAAAGCCAGTCATAAGTAGCACAGACATATTTGTAGCAATAGCCAAAAATACATTGTATGGGTCAAAATTATAGATTTTTCTGTTATGCCAAAAATCATTAGGACATTAAGTAAAGATCATGTTCCATGAAGATATTTTGTAAATGTCCTACCGTAAATATATCAAAACTTAATTTTTGATTTGACACATACATTGCTAAGAACTTCATTTGAACAACTTGACAGGTGATTTTCTCAATTTTTAGATTTTTTTGCACCCTCAGATTCCAGATTTTCAAATAGTTGTATCTCGAACAAATATTGTCCTAACAAATCATACATCAATGGAACGCTTATTTATTCAGCTTTCAGATTATGTATAAATCTCATTTAAATTTTTTTTACCTGACTGGTTTTGTGGTCCATGGTCACATATTTTTACAAAATATTAAGTAGCACAACTATTTTCAACAATGATGATGATAATGATGATGATAATAATAACAATAATAATAAATATTTGTTGAGCACCAAATCAGGATATTAGAATGAAGACTGAAGTAATGGCTGCTTAAAATTCAGCTTTGATATCACAGAAATAAATTAAATTTTAATAAAAAATATTATTATAAATAAATATATTCACATAGAAAAAATGTATTTTAAATTGTGATAATATTTCACAATATTACTGTTTTTACTGTGATTTTGATCAAATAAATGCAAGTTATGTTATACAATTGTATATATTAAGCATAATAATATTTCAAAGTATTATTATGATTATTGTATTTTGTGATCAAATAAATGCAGCCTTGGTGAGCATAAGAGACTTACAAAAGTCTAAGGGTCTAAAAGTCTTTTCGAAGAGAATTCCAAACTTTTGAATGGTACTTGATGTTCATTCTTACTAGATTTGATTAATGTTAATTTATGCAATTATGAATGTTAAAAAGTATTAATATGTAGAAATCAACCTTGGTTAACAAATGCTGTAAAAGTGTTGTTAATTTTAGTTCTTCATACCTAATGCATTAACTAATGTTAACAAATTTACTTGCATATTTAATGAAATAGCTATTTTATCTCAAGAAGAGCAGCAAATGCCCTCGGTACACAAAGAAACACACGGTCATACTGACCAGCTTTACGCTGAATGTCTGATTTTGTTAAAATGGCTACTTTCAGTTGACTGTCTCTGTTTTCAAGCACTAGTAGATCTGAAGAACATAATAAAGACAGAAGAATCCTTCACAGCATAAATATTTTAGATCCTCTCTGTGGACTGAAAATCTCCTCTGAATGTAGATTGTCCAAGAACCCACTAGTCCGAAACTATGAATCAATGGGGGGGGGGGGGGGGGGGGCATTCAATAACAGACTTTCAGCTAATAGGAAGCGACGGACAAGTGAGATTATGTTCTGATCAATGGGGATTATAATAGTCATTACACAGTTTACAGAATGCAGTAGTCAATCTTCCCATGCCTGCTGTTTGCCTCCTTTGGGCACATTGTGCCGAGTGTTTTCTTCAGCTTAGAAGGGTCAGAGGGTGGAAAGATGAAGGAAGGTCTCCATTAAAACACCCCTAGCCCAGCCCAGCCTCTCTCTGATCCCTATCAAATAATTTATCGCCTCACTATGATGGATGGAAGAAAAAGTACCGCTCAAATCAATAAACATGGGGCGCCGATAAGCACAAGGAGTGACTGTTGCTCACTGATATGACAGCTGATGGCATGGAAATCTAAACAAATGCTGGCATGTGTGTTTTTAAATGAGATTAAAGTCCCATCCCGTGAAAAGCATGACACGCTTATTTAGCTTCCTCTGTAAATAAAGGTGCTGTCGGTAATAGTGTTTTGGCAGTTAATGGTCCCAAAAGACATATTTTTGTTAGGTCAGAGACTGATATCATAAGTATCTGCAGTGGTTTTTCAGTACTGTAGCTGCTGACAAGCAGGAAAGGCCTTATATAGAAAAAACAACTGTTATATTAACATCAGACTGTGTAATTTGATGGTGTGAGTTATTATTTTTCACATGATGGAAAAAGCAACTCTCACAGCCCACTCTCATTGTACCTTCGGCCCCCCCTTGAGAACAGAATGCCTTATTTCCTGTCTCCAGGGACAGTTTATTCTTCTGTTTACGGAAGGTGATTGTGCCCATGTTGATTTCCTGTAAGCATGACTGAAGGAGAAATTTCAGTTCTTGGAAATTTGACTTTAAATAGATATTTACTCTTCTGGATACTCTTTGCGTTCACATTTTCTTATTTTAATACATGTATGCATATCTTTTTCATGGTTGGCAAATCAAATTTGCCATGGTGAGAATTTTAACGCCCACAAAACCAACACACTGTGCCCCATTTTAATTATTATGTGCAGAGAGAATTGTGTCAGAATGAGTCAAATCTGGCCACTGCTCCTGAGGTACACAAATACAAGTGGCAGACACGACAAGATGCAGGTCTTTGACTCGATAATCATGAGAAGACAGAGAAAGAGGGGAATGATGAGAGAAACAGAGTCCCCTGTGGCTGGAAATGGAAATGAGTTCATGAATCTTAAAAATGACTTGATGTGGAGGAAGCAAGAATGTCTTGAAATAACTCACGCAGGTATTGTATGCTCTATTGTATAAAAAACTTGACCGTTAAGGGCACTTCCACCTCCACCTACTGAAGATCACCTGTGTGGCTGTGTTCCAAGCTCTATAACAACCGACTACATAAACAGCTGCTTTTAAGATGAGTCTTATCCATCATGGAACCTTGTAAGTGACTGATTTGGAATGCTTTACAGAGACAGCAACTCGAAAATTAACCATGGTTTTACTACAAATAAAGCCAAAAAAACATGGCTAATAGTTGGTTAAACTATCGTTAGTGTTGCAAAACCATGGTTAATTTGTGGTTACCATGGTTTAACATGGTATTTGTAGTAAAACTGTGGCTATGAGAAAGAGAGTGAGCGAGTAAGTGTTTTTTTTTATTGTTTTTATTTTAAAAATATTATTATTATTTTTTATTATAATTTATATGATTAGCATTTCATCAACCAACAAACTAAGTTTTGGAAAGTCTGATGTTATGTCATGTTTAATGCACTTCATGTTGTTGATAACAAAGAATGGAATATATTATTACAGTATATGTTATATATTTTTAATAACATATACATGCATTTATTTTATATTTATATATTCTATATATTATATATAATAAATACAAATTTGTATGTATAGATGAGTATTTCATTTCACTGAATTCCAAAAAGTATTAATAAAAAATAAAATAATTTTCAAAAGTTCAGTGTGAGTATAATGAATTATGTCATAGCATATTTATTTTTGTGTGCTATGTAATTGTTAGCTTAGATAACATTTTGTGGACAAAATCAGAATTGAAATCCTTTTTTAGATTTTTCCAAATTGGCATGTTATGCATTTCACAGAAAACCCCTAACACTTAATCTCCACATTATGCTGTCAGCTCTTCATGGCCACAGTCAACCATTTACTAATAGAAACTACAAACATTATAGAGGTTTAGCTGTGTGTTACTACCCGATTTAAGATTTATCTGAGAGACAAGCGAAGCAAATATCCATCTGAATTAAATGGTAAATAAGAACAAGCGTAATTAGATGCAACTAAATGCAGGCTTGTTTTCAATGGTACATTGAATCTAGTTGAAATGTAAAGTGTAGTACATTTACTTGTGATTTCACCTGAATGAATATCTCGTAGTAAGAAGATTGGAGCAGTGGTGGACATCAGTGTTGTGACCCATGGTGTGCTGCACAATGTTGTGAACTGTTTTAAGATGAAGCTTTAAAATAGTATTTTACTGACGTCAATTAGAGCAAAGGTTTTTTACTGTCTCAAAAAAGGGCTCTCGCATATTCCTTTGATGAGCTGAAGCAGTGTGTGTGTGTGTGTGTGCATGTTTGTGTGTATTGAGCTGAGGTAGTCTCTTCCAGGTCATGCGCTCTTCAGCTAATTGGACATTAAATCAAACTCTCTGTTGCAGCCTGTCTGTGTGGTCTTTAGTGAATCACCCTGAGCTATTGTGTGCAACCAGCTATAGACATCCATCACTAAACATGAACTTTGTGTTTCACTGACTTCGTAAAAACTCTACTTAGGCCATTTAAAAGATAAAAATAAAATAAATAAATAAATTGCAAAATAATGTAGTGCAGCTTTTGAACATTTGATTGATTCACTGTTGGGTTGCTTTGATATAATTGCTTAATAATACTTTTTTCCCCTTTGTTACATTAGTGTTAAATAAGTATTTTCTATAAAGAAAAGTTTTGATGATAGAAAAAAAAAAAAGTAATTGTATGTTTTTTTTCATATCTTCATCTTTAACTGAACAATTATCATATCCATATCAAATTCTGTCATAGTGTTATGAACAACAAACAAGCCAAATGTCAAAGTCAGTGTCAAATAAACAAGTCACTTATGTAATTTAACTGAAATTAAATTTTAAATAGTTTTAAGTGAAATTAAATGAATAAAACTCAAATTCTAGTACACCTAATTTCAGTTTTGGGGGTAACGCATGACAAGTAATCAGATTACTTTTTTTCAAGTAACTAGTAAAGTAACGCATTACTTTTTAATTTACAAGAAAATATCTGAGTTACTTTTTCAAAAAAGTAAACGCCTACTACTACTTTGTTTTCCCATTTATTGACTGACAAGTCTCCTGTCCCCATGTTGGGAGAAATCGGAAGTACAGAGGGGTTGTGTGCATTGTGTGAACATGATCTAGACTAAATGTGAATGTGCATTAGTTAATCTCTCTCATCAAAATGAATTAAAACAGTGAAATGCAAACTCAGAATATGATGCAAACCTGCAATAATTAAATGTTATATAACACAAATGTATCTAATCCCATTTTATTAACCAATGTCTTTGCTGCTGACCTTTGATGATCCAGTTCAACCAAACTAATAAGCAAAAACAATTGTGCTTCATTGTTTTTTTTATTGCTGAAGAGTGTTGAACTTTCTTCTCATGCGTTCTACTTTACAGACGTGAATTTACTCTTCCTTCAGCCTGAGGTTTATTCATTACACTTTTTGGTGTGAAAGGGCTTTTACATTTGCTATAAATAGAACTTCTTATATTAAAAACAAACAATCAAGCCCTGCTCATATTTAAAAAGTAACGCAAAAATAACGCAAAAGTAACGTAACAATTTTGTAATGCATTACTTTTAAAAGTAACTTTCCCCAACACTGCCTAATTTACATTAAAGGAGCTCTGTTCGAAAATGATAGAAATTTGTTTCCACCATGGGGAAAAAAGAATTTAAAAAAAGGTAAATACGACTTTTTATCTCACAAGTAACTTTAATAACACTTCAGTCTTTTTTTCTCACAAATTCTCTCTCACAACACTGAAAACTGAGAAAAAAGTGATATAGAAATGCAGAATTACAAGATATAAACACAGAATTGTGCTACTGTAAAGTCAAAAGTGAGATAAAAAATTGCAATTACCTTTTTATTTGTATTGTTTTTATTCTGTGGTGGAAACAAAGACAATTGTGAAATGTAAACTCAGAATTCTGAGCAAAAAGATATAAACTCAGAGTAGTGAGGGAAAAAGTATGAATTGTGTAATGAAAAGTCACAAGTTTTATTATTATTATTATTATTATTATTTTAATTCCGTGGCAAAAGCAGGCTTCCATAGAAAGTGAAAAAGAAAGATTTAATTGAATTCAACAATTTAATTCAAATTCAAACATAATTAGCTTTTTCCCTGAACAAAAAGTGGTGCAAATGTTGAGTGAATTCGCTCCTTAATAAATGAATCTCTTGAAAATCCAGGAACACAGCTTTATTAAGGGCTTTTTTTTTTTTTAGCAATAAAGTGAAGTAAGTGCGAGTCTGATTAAACTCTTCAGTTAGTGGTGCCACAGATGGCAAAACTCAATTTCTCAAAAGGGTCAATCAAGCCGAATGCTGCTTGCAATAACACTGACAGGCCTCATTGATCCATAAAAGGAGAGCATTAGAAGCGCATTAGAGGAATGTTGTTAGTGGAGCATTGTGTTGTGGGAAGGCAGTATTATTGATACGGTCCTGTGGTGAGAAAGTGCAGTGGATGAGGACCTGGAGATAACAGTAGAGATTTACACAGGAGCTGCATGTCTACAATTAACACTCCTTCTTAATGAGGTCAATCAGTGCAGCAAAGCTCACTGAACTGCAGAACTTCCAGAGTGGCTTGAAAATTGCCATTCATGCTAGTCTTTTGCTTTTATGCTCTTGGTCTCGGTATGATTTAAGAAGCATAAAAACCTGGTCTCCTTCTTTGTCTTTGATCTCAGACAGGACTGAAGTTTGATGATAATGCTGCCCTGCTTCAAACCAGCACAAATGTGTTTAGAGGTCTCAGTGATGAATTAATGAATATATGAACCACTCAAACTGGTGCTTCACCTGCACAGTGGAAAACACCAGCATTACTGGTCAACTTTATACAGTATGTTGTGTTTTACATACTAGTTTGCCAGGATGGCATATTTCTATTTTATTTTCATGTTTTTCAATGTAGCTTGGTTTACTGCACTGTAAAGTTGTTTAAGTTTTTTTTATTTTGTCCATATTTCTACTTTATTTTTTTATGTTTGTTTTTTACTTTTCATTAGTTTCTAGTTTCAGCTTTTTTTACTTTTAATTCTTAATAGTTTTAAGGCTAAACTAAAATCAAATGTGCTAACTGGTATCATTTAAAAAAACAACTAATCTTACCTCTATCTAGAGGCATTTTCATATTTAAATCAGGTGAGTTGAAAAGGTTTAAAAATGTATATATAGCATGTATAAGAAATTAAAACTAAAATGATTTTTGGCTAGTTTTAGTCATGAATATTTATTTTATTTTAGTTTCAGTTTTTCAAGTTGAATTAAATTTTTATTGTATGTCTGAAAATATCAAAATCTGTTATGCTATGTTGGTTTATTTGTGAAAAAAGAGAAAAAAATGGAAATGTAACATTAGAAAAGAACAGGGTATATAAATATGAAGAGTGAGATAAATGCAAAGTTTTCACAGTCATATCAATATAACCGGGCACTTTAGAGTTTAGGAAGTCGTGGCCTAATGGTTAGAGAGTTGGACTCGTGATCCAAAGGTTGCGGGTTCGAGTCTCCGGCCGGCAGGAATTGTAGGTGGGGGGAATGAATGTCCAGCTCTCTCTCTACCCTCAATACCACGACTGAGGTGCCCTTGAGCAAGGCACCGAACCCCCAACTGCTCCCCGGGCGCTGCAGCATAAAATGGCTGCCCACTGCTCCGGGTGTATGTTCATGGTGTGTGTGTGTTCACTGCTGTGTGTGTGCACGCGTGATGGGTTAAATGCAGAGCACGAATTCCGAGTATGGGTCACCATACTTGGCTGAATGTCACTTCACTTCACTTCACTAGAGTTGGATGTTTGGCTTGCTGAAATCTGGATTTCCGTATCTACATCCGGTGTTTGTATCCAGTGCTATCACACACATTACTCAGAGCTTCTGTCTGGAAATCACACATAACCCACACATTTCAAATGAGAGATGCAAAACACACTAGCTTTTTTGTTTTTCTCTACCACTTTTTAATTATTTCTTCTCAATAACCTCAGAAAGATGTTTACGCTCGCTTTCATTGAAATTTGTAATCTCTCTCATCTCACTTTTTCACTCTTTTAGAAGAAACAACATATATCAAGGAAGTAATGCAACTCTCAGAAACTCGAACAGACTCGGAAACACACATGCCTTCTGGTATCAGTGATCTGTGATTCAGGAGCATCAGACCTTAGAATGTATGTTTCTGAGCATGATCTCTATCACATGGTGTTGAATCTAATGAGGTCTTTGTGGAGAAAGATATACATTAGCATCCCATTTCATCTACCACTTTACATCTCCTAATAAAACTGTAGCAATATGTTGCTTTTTATTTAATTTAGTCTGAATACGCTACTACTTTACACAAAGGAGGATGAGGCTTTCTGTTCTACATTAACACTCCTGATGAGTCCTGATGAGAGCTGTAATGTAATTATGAAACATGTTTATCATTGATTATATTGCTGTTAAGCAAAATGTCATACATGGAGTCAATCAAAATGCTAATAATACATAAGTGGCTGCTTGCTTCTCTCCTGCAGTTCCTCTGGCATCCTTGCACCATCCCAACTCCATGTTTATTTCTATTAATTAATTACATCTGCTGCTTCATCCTTGAGCTTCTTAAATATGATAAGCAAGCAACCATTTATCAGACTCAAAAGGCACGCTTAAAAATCAGCTCAGTTACATATTACATAAAATATCAGTTCAGCTACATATTCAATTATCGCATATTTTTGCATTTAAAATGAAGCATTCATGTGACACATTTGAAGTAAATGTGAACGTTTATAGAAGAAAAGATAATGAACTTATTTGATTTAGTTATCACTAAATTGTTTAAAATAATATATATAGGTCATTATATATAATATATATTTAGCAAATAAATTAATACTTTTTTCTCAGACAGAATAAATTACATTAATAAATGTGACGGTGAAAACATTTACTGTATAAAAGATTCCTATTTCAAATAATGCTGTTCTCTAAACCTAATCAAATGAAAAAGTATAATGGTTTCCATAAAAATATTAAGCAGCACAACTGTTTTTAACATAGAAAATAATCAGAAATGTTTTTAAGAAAATCAGAATATTAAAATGATTTCTGAAGCATCATGTGACACTGAAAACTGGAGTGATGGCTACTGAAAATTTTACAATATATTAATATACCCTGTAATTTTTTTTTTTTCAAAATTGTAAACAAAGAATATTGGAGTTACTGTCATGTTTAATTGAATTGAGGTTACTTTTTAATGATTTATGAATTTTACTAGCAATTTCTGAGTGAAAATTGCAATTGTTTGCGCAGTGTTACAGTTATTTTTTAATACAGTAGTTAAATTTTTACAATATCACTGTAATTTTCCACCTGCCCCCATTTATTTACCTTTTTTATTTACAATTAAATAGTTTAGTTGTTTTGAATTATTTTGACAGAATGTGTCCAGCGTGGCTGACTCTTCACTCAATCCTCTCTGTGCACTGAATGAGTAAACATAAAGCTGTCAATTCAAGCTTGAATTACATGGATGGAATGAAAATTTCTTAATCAAATATTTGCATATGGGTCAGGGGGCATGATTAAATGCAATGATCATTTTTAAAACAATTAATCACACTACATTAACACATTAAACTGACAGCACTGCTAGAAACTGCAATGCTATGGCAGCATTAAGATGCCTAAGAAGTCTCTTCTGTGAGCAGGTGATCTGGCGTAGGATAAAATGTGAGCTGAAGGAGATGTACAGCCATCTGATATAGTCTCCGAGTTAGGATTCTGGGCCCTGGGCCACTGTGGTGTGTGAATCTATGGTCTGCTCACTATTTTTGATAGCCTTGGGTAGAGATGGAGTGATCGGTTTCACACACTGCTGCTGTGAAACACCACAGCACTTCAGTTTATAATGTTTTAGCTCTTTCTGTTATATGCTTTATCTATTTTTTAGAACAAACCCCTCCCCAAAAAGTACTCTCCTTTCTTCTGCTTATCCCCATCTCGCTCTGACACGCGTGTGATTAATGTTTTTCATTTGATGTCCTCCTCTTGCCTCCACCAAGTAGCAACAAATAAAACTCCCAGCCAGAGTGTGCAAATGATCTCTCAAAAGAGCTGTAAAAGAGGAGAGATAAACAGAGAAGGTGGGAGAAACAGCAAGAGAGAGGATGAGCGAGTGCATGTTGGGCTACATAGGACAATTCAGTAGTTGAAATCTGGCCTTTGGAAAGGAAAACATTTGCGGAGGAATGTGACGGAGGTGTTTCTATGTGTATAGCTCTCCTCCCTGGAGAAATTCCCTTGTTGCTAATCTGCAGTTATTGCGATTGCCAGAGGCACTTTCCAAATTAAAGCAGGAACTTGGGGAGCACTTTCGAAACCCCCCAATCCCACAAAATCGTCATTTCTACTCCGCTGTAACTCTCTCCAGCCTGTTGTCACGGATAAATTATCAGTTGTATGCTCTTTGCTCTGAGATTTTTATAGACACATAGATATGTTCCTCAGGATAAACAAAGATAATGAAGTGTTACTGATACAGACTAGTGGGCTGTGGACTGAGATGATGATTTGACATTGTTGCAATTTAAAGGGATAGTTCACCAAAAATTAGCATTCTGTCTGTGTAGTAATTAGCATTCTGTTATTTAAATTAGCATTCTGTCATTCTGGGTGTGTAGTAATTTTAGAACTATTAATTTAATTTTAGTTTCTGGAAATCGAGTCGTATCGATTTCATATTCGTATGATTAATGCATATTAATCAAAACGTCCAACTTATACCTTATTAATGATACCTCATTAACGACTTGTCCAGCAAGCATTAAAACCAGTATGTTTTAACAATTCAGATTATTCCCGTGGCCACAGTAATACCGAATTGATTAGGTAATGTTTTAGCATAGGTAATTTTAGCATAGCTAAATTTTTGCATAGGTAAAGTAATCTTTGGCAAATAGTTTAAGACTTGAAAATCACATAGCACCAGACAAAGATTTCTTAATAAATCAAAGTTTATTTGCTACTCTACAACACTACTAAGCTAAAATAACACAAAACAGAATACGTACACACACAAACACACATACACGCTGCAGGCAATGAATTGTTTTGATTTGAAGAGAGTTTAAGGTTCTAATTCTCGTTTCCAAGAATGGAAACTACTTTAAAACACGCAAGGAACTTTACTATCTTCACTCTTAAAGATGAATGCAACCAGTTTACAGCAGAATTATGAAGAATTATTTGATTACTTGCTTTGAGTTGTTTCGTTCCTTTCCTTGTTGAGGGAACCCCGGGTGCGGATTGGCTGCTGAAATAGCTGTTGCGTGATGTCACTGGGGATGCCCTCTTGCAATTGGTTGGTTTCTCTGTGACATGATGATGCTAGGAAGTCTGTTTAGAGTTCTTTCGGCTTCAGGTGTTAAAGTTTCTTTGGTCAGAACTTTGAACACGCATGTGTGGATCCTTGCCAGATGGTATATGGCTGAGAGCGCTTAACAGCGCAATCAGATGAGGAACCGAAGTTTCAAACAGCGTGCGAGTAAGCAGCAAGAAACTAAGCAAAGCTGGGCGTCTGTCTTTAAGGGGCTGATTTCAGTCCGCCCCTTTTGCGGTTTGATCCAATCACAAGTGTTTCTGTAGGGCGGAGCCCGCCCCGCACGGCACAGTTTTCCGTGCGTAAATCCTTTGCGGAGTTATTTCAGAAAATGAAGAACATATCCTAGCAGATTCCTGTTCCAGATTCCAGTGTTTTAATCATACATTACGATGAGAAAAGTCAACTTTTATCCACACCAAATTATTGCTGACGCAACTAGCTTTCATTCAAAATCAAACAACAGGTATTTAGTATACACAAAGTACATACCTTAATTTGATATATTACATGGGTTAATGCATCGATTAACATGCTACCTTCTAAATAATCACACCAAGCATATGAAAGACATAAAATAAACACACAACCTCAATATATATTGTCTAATATATATATATATATATATATATATATATATATATGTTGCTTTTGGTAGCAGCAACAATTATTATGTCTTTCGGAACATCCATAAAGGTCCGATCTTCTTTGTCCAGGGTTTTACCTTTAGAGGTAAAACCCTGGATAAACACTGTAAAAAACATTTTATGGATTTGTTTTTTTTTTTTTTTTTTTTTACAGTTAAAAAAACAATTACCATCAAATATGAAGTGTCACACAGGGAATTCTTGGAATGTCAGTTTACTTTTCTTGTTCTTTTTCACTTCCAAAAAATTTATTTAACAGTATTTTACTGTTATATGAAATAGAAAAAAAAAATACAGGTATGTACGATTTATTACCGTTTTAATCAACTTATTACAGTTTTCTACCATATAAAGTAAATAAACTAGATTTTGTTTCACATTCAAATAACACTGGGATTTGAAAAAGTTAAACTGGGAAAGAAATCTTGGTGCACATATAAAAAAGCTGCTGCAGGGCTTGTTTTATAATTGATCTCATCATATGAACAGTCAGTTTAAGGGTTGTTTTAAAGCTAATAACAAGGCAAGTACAATGACTATTTGGACAATAAAGGTGACAAGGGGTAAAAGACAGTAAGAATACAGATTGTATTTTGTTTTGTATAATGACCCATGGAAATGAAGTTACATTTGGTATTTCTATCAGAAGATTAAACTGCAGTTTTTATGATGTGACGTGAGGTGTTGTTTGCTGTACATATGAGGCATTTTCTATATTTCAGTGGTACTTAAACAAAAGGCAGATTGTAATTCACGTATTTGAGACGTGCATCCAAACATAAGAGGAATCATTCATAGTCAGTATATAAACAATTTTGAGCAGATGCTGATATACAGATCAATGCGCAACTTTCGAGCAGATGTTTACAGTCAGCCTTTCCTTTCCTGTATGTCGATATCAAACTCAGCAGTACAATTCTTTATCATGCTGGTGTGTATAGCATTTTTATGATATTTTAAAACTCGTCTCTAACCAGAAAGAGACCATAATTTTAGTCTTTTTTTAGAGCACCAGTGCTGAGCAGAAACGTCTCAGGTTACGTATGTAACCCTGGTTCCCTGAAGGGAACGAGACGCTGTGTCGAAAACGCTAGGGGAATGCCTTCAGCGTGACCGCACTCTGAATGCATGTGTAATCTGTCCAACGTCACGGGCGGGTGACGTAATCGACCAGGAAGCATAAAAGCATGTGCAGTGGAACCAGCATCAGCTTCTAGGAATGAAGCAACCGTCGGCAGGGATGCTGGAAGTATGGCCTAGAGATGCAGCGTCTCGTTCCCTTCAGGGAACCAGGGTTACATACGTAACCTGAGACGTTCCCTTCCAGGAAATCGAGCTGCGTCGAAAACGCTAGGGGAACGAGATGCCCACACCACCAGACTTCCAAGTACCTGCCCTGTGTGTATCCCTCAGGAGCACAGCGAGGGTGAGAAAAAAAGGGCCTCGAGTGGCTAAAGTGGTCGGGCCTGTGTCCCAAAGGCCAACTTCTGAGAAGTGAGTCTTGATCCCAAAGAAGGGGGAGAGCAGAGGACTCGAGGCTATGGAATAGCATCCTGATCCACCATACAGCATAAGCTCTCTGGCCGGAGGCCTCAGCCCCTTGAGGAAACGTGTACTAGGGGGTGGCTACCCATTGAGAGGCCACCGAGAAGAGCACGGTAGGCCGAAAAAGCCGCCACGTAAACCTTCAGGGTGAAGTGGGTTACCCCTGCGGAGAAACAGGCCTGCAGGAACTCCAGCACTGTACCAATCGAGCAGTTAACTGGGTAGAGGTGGCGGTCTCCGCACCATGAAGTGACAAGTTTCCTCGTAGAGGGAGCTCTGGATTGGAGGATGGTCTCAGTAACCTCGGTTGAGAGACCGGAAGCTATGAGCTGTGCCTCCTTAGAGGCCACACCAACAGCTTCCACAGCTCCGGGCGAGGGTGGACAATAATGCCCCCCGCCTGTGAGAGGAGATCTCTCCTGACAGGAATCTCCCATGGAGAGCCGTCGAGGAGAGAAATCAGGTCCGAGAACCATACTCGGCCCGGCCAGAACAGTGCTACCAGTAGTAGACTAACCCTCGTCCCGGCACACTCTCGCCAGAACTCCCGGGAGCAGAGCGATCGGGGGAAAGGCGTACAGACGAAGCCTCGGCCAAGTCTGTACCATAGCATCCAGTCCCAGTGGAGCTGGATGACCCCGGGCCTTGGCCCCTGACTCGACAGTATGTCTGCTCCCATATTGAGATACCCAGGGATGTAGATGGCTCTCAGCGAGCGAACTCTGTCCTGGGACCACACAAGGATCTGGTGCGCCAGCTTGTACAAGGGGCGCGAACGCAGACCTCCCTGGTGGTTGATGTAAGAGACCACCGCTGTGTTGTTGGTGCGCACCAACACATGGTGATCTCTTAGGTCTGGGAGAAAGGGTTTGAGTGCTCGAAGCACGGCCAGCATCTCCAGGCAGTTGATGTGCCATGTGAGATGGCGACCACTCCACAGACCGCGGGCAGGGTGGCCACTCATGACCGCTCCCCAACCGGTGAGGGATGCGTCCGTCGCTAGCATTATGCGGCGACCAGGAGCTCCCAGCACCGGGCCCCGAGACGAGAACCAAGAACCAGATGTCTAAGGCACGTAGGCATCGCTGCGTGACCTTGAATGCGAAGTGGGTTTCCCCTCGGGGAGAACCCCTTGGTTCTGAGCCACCACTGTAGGGGTCTCATGTACAGCAGGACAATAGATATCACGTTGGACGCAGCTGCAATCAGACCCAGCAGTTTTTGAAACTGCTTGACAGTGAGTGACTGGCCGTCTCTCACTCTCTTGACTGAGGATCGACTCAAACCGAGCAGGGGACATGCGTGCCTGCATCGTGGTCGGATCCCACACCATGCCTAGATAAGGGGTTCTCTGTACTGGAGAAAGCACACTTTTCTTGGCGTTCAGTCTCAATCCCAGCTCTTTCAAGTGTGCGAAACGACATCTCGATGTCGAATCGCCAGCTGCTCCGATTGAGCTAGAATCAACCAATCGTTGATGTAAAAGTGCAGGGTGAGAGTTTCAAGGTCAAAGGGAAGAACCTTGGTAAGCTTTGCCCCCAAAAGCAAACCTCAGGGACTTCCTGAGAGTGGGAAGGATGGAGGCGTGGATGTGTGCGTCCTTTAGATTGATCGTGACAAACCAGTCCTCGGACTTGATCTGAGATACTTACCTGTTTGAGTTTCGAGCATCTGACTGAGCGGTTCAACTGATCTAAAATGGGACGCAACCCTCTGGTGTACTCAGAGCTGCTAGCTCGGTGCCCTGAAGTGGAGGACCGGCAGGAGATGGCCGAACCAGGAGCTCTAGAGACCCCCACAGGGGTGGCGAGCTTCTCAGCTCCGCTACATTTCCGGGCGGAAGTGACTGAGAGAAGCGCTCGCTGGAGCCAGCTGCGCCCTGGAACTCAGGCAGGGTTGGCAGACTGATCTCCTGAGGGCACTGAGGAGAGACGGACACCGTGTAATGCGGTGTAATCCGCTCTTCCCCAGAGGGGCCTGCCTTCATAAGTCCTGGGCCATAGCATCAGGACTCCCTCAGCTGAAGCCTCCTATTGAAACGATGGTCCTCAGACCCGCATCATTTCTAGGAAGACCAGGCTGATAGAACCAGAGCCTGCTCAGGCAAGACCCAATGAGACATGCTTGGCATGGGCTCCCACATCGCCAAGTTTCTACTGAGGGAACCAGTCTCTCGAGACTGGCTTCTGGTGTACCTAGAGCTGCTAGCTCGGTGCCCTGAAGCGGAGGACCGGCAGTAGACGGCCGAACCAGGAGCTGTAGAGATCCCCACAGGGGTGGCGAGCTTCTCAGCTCCGCTACACTTTGGGGTGGAAGTAACTGAGAGAAGCGCTCGCTGGAGCCAGCTGCGCCCCGGAACTCTGGCAGAGTTGGCGGACTGGTCTCCCGAGGGCACTGGGGGGAGATGAACACCGTATAATGAGGTGTAACCCGCTCTTCCCCAGAGGAGCCTGGCCTCGTAAGCCCTGGGCCACGCTCGTCAGGGCTTCTTGGCTGAGGATCTCTTAGACTAAAGTACGGTCCGCAGATCCGGCTTAGTCCTAGAGGTCCCTGACCTAGAGTGTGGGGGCCCTGCCGTGGGGGTGCGCGAGTAGCAACGCTCTGTTTTGTGCCTCTCTGTATGAGGAGCTGGTACACGGCGAGGGCTGCTCCCACCCAGCAGGCTCCAGAGCTAGAGATCGGCGAGGGAGGAACCGCTGGAATGCCGCCGCTTGTATACAGGCCTCCTGGTACCTGTCGACGACGGAATTGACAGCGTTGCCGAACAGGCCAGAAGGCGAAAGCGGGGCGTCTCCTTCATGTCAAATACGATAAACCACAGAGGCCAGCGATACTACGGAGCAGATTTGAGCTTCTATCCCTCATCTAGCTGTTTAAGCAGGTACGTCGGCTTGGTACGCCTGTAACACCGCCATGGTGTGCAGACACGCACCAGCCTGACCTGCAGCCGCGTACACCTTGCCCAACAACACTGAAGTTGTGCGCTCGCGAGCGTCTGTTCCACTTGGGGCATTGCTTCTGATATGAATGAGAATGACGTAATGCATTCATGTCACCTCGGCAACGCGTGCTGCAACAGCGAGCTCTCACTCAAAGGGGGAAGAACCGCACCACTGGCTTCCAGCCCCGAGCAAGAGCGCTAGATCAGGGGAATGCAAGGGGAGATAGGGCGAACCCGTCTCCAACCCGTCCGCCAGATCCATGTTGCCACCGTGCCTCAGCAGCGGTGGGACCGCGAGATCGTATGGCGGGGAGAAGCACAATCAGCCCCATTACTTAGAGCTGACGCGCGAATATAATGATGTCGTCATTCATAATATGCTTGTGCAAACACTGCAGCTTTACAAAGCTCATCGACGTCCTTAACGTCCACCTCCTCGGAGGAAGACAGGCGGAGTGTCGAGCCCTTTCTCCTTTCTACACACCTCTTATGATCAGTGGGACCCCTGTGGAGAGGGTGAGTAGCTTCAAGTACCTCGGTGTAAACATCTCCGAGAACCTGACTTGGACTACACACATCCAAACTCAGGTAAAGAAAGCCAGGCAAAGACTGTACCATCTGCGACAGCTGAGGAAATTCAGGGTCTCACCAGCAATCCTGAAAACTTTCTATTCAGGGACCATAGAAAGTGTATTGACTCAGTGCATCTCAGTGTGGTATGGAAACAGCTCCAATCAGGACTGCAAAGCACTACAGAGAGTTGTGCGCTTAGCTGAGCGCATCTCAGGGTCTGCTCTCCCCTCTCTGCAGGACATCTACCTCAAACGCTGCAAAAATAGAGCTGTCAAAATCATCAAGGACTCAAATCACCCTGGTAACCGTCTATTCACTTTGCTTCCATCTGGTAAGCGCTTCCGTAGCCTGATGGCAAAAACTGAGAGACTTAGGAGGAGCTTCTTCCCCCAGGCCATCAGGCTCCTAAACTCTAACTCTGTGTCATAACATCACTTGACTCCATGTAAATATCACCATATCAATAAGCTATTCATAATTTTTCTCTACCTCATATTGCTGCTATTATATACCCTGTACAACTTTTTTGCACATTATTTTGCACATTCCTCTTAGTACTATTTAAGTCAACAACATACTGACCTGCACATTTATATTTATATTTTTTATCTATCTTTTTATTTTATTCTATTTTTTTTATTTTTTTCTACTTTTCTTCTCTTAATATTTGTATACTTTATAATTGCACTGTCCTTGGAGCGGACCTGACCTACATTTCACTGCTGGTTATACTCTGTATAATTGTGTATGTGACGAATAAAACTCTTGAATCTTGAATCTTGGGGGGAAGAACTGTGGGGTGGGCTTCCGAGCCCAGAGAGTGGGCACTGGATCTGATGGGAAAGGAAGAAGATAGGGGTTCGCCCATCTTCATTCCCTCCATCTCATCCATGTGCGATTCCCAGGAGCGCAGCCGCCGCTCCGCCCTTTTTTTCTTTGGCAGAAGCGGGACCGCTCAAAGAGTCACTCAAAGAGAGCTCACTCCTCAAAGAGAGCCTTCCGAGAGCAAGCAGACGAAGTGACAAACGCTCACAAAGCGGGCAGTCAGCTCCCTTGAGAACGGACTCTGCGTGCTCTGCTCTCAAGCTGTATCCCCAGCAGTGATGTAACGTTTGCAGGGAGGAACATACAAGCCTGTAATGCGATCTGTTTTCACCCAAGTGCTTGCACACACTGTGGAGCTTATTTCAAGTGATTGTGTAGGGACAAACAGCACTAAATAAGACTCACAACACATATCGACAGACACACACACTCACACACACACACACACACACACACACACTCACAGAGTAGCGGTTGCTGAATGACAAAAAGATGATGCCGGTTCCACCGCACGTGCTTTTATGCTTCCTGGTTGATTACGTCACCCGCCCCTGACATCTCACCCTTCCATTGGACATGTATTCAGAGCACGGTCACGCTAAAGGCATTCCCCTAGTGTTTTCGACGCAGCTCGAGTTCCTGGAAGAGAATCTTAGTTATTTCTTTATAGCTTTAGAGTGATATTCTTTTGTTAAGATGACTTAAAATCTTCTGATTCATCTTATAATTCAAGTATTTTGAGTAGGCTATTTTTATAAGAGCCTCTGACTCACTACTTTGCACAGTGATTTGGTTTATCAGGACAGAACATTATTATTATGCCTACAGTAAAACTTATGATTTCCTGAAAAAAAGGTAGTTTAAGAGAAAACTTATTCCCTTATCAATCATAAATAATCAGTTGAGTCACTTTAACTATAGAGTCAGATTAATTATATGGAGATTCATTAATCTTTGTATGGAGTTAGATGAATCAGTTTTATCCTTGTATTTATAACCAGACAGCTTTGGTACACTGACTCCCATTTGGTTACCACCAAAGAATGTTGATAGAAAAAGAGGATGTTGTATTTCGCTCAGACTCTCTGGTTCAGAGAGATTAAAATCAGTAATAATCTAGTTCTCCAGTGATCCTAAAGGATTTTTTTATCTGAAGCACTTGCAGTATATATTTTCGCTTGTATCAGGAAGTTGAGGTGATCATCTGGCAGTTCAAAGTCTTCTTCTCAGGCTTTAGATGTTCTCCAAGTGGCTTCATTCTGTTTTCAGTCTATGAGGATGAAAAATGCTGTGCTCATGCACAGAAACTGCACTCAGCAGCACATCAGCCTGTCATCCTTCCATGGCAACAGCAGTGAAGGAGAGCTTAGAGTGTGTGATTAAACACTGCTTCTCATGTGGATGTTTCAAACAGCACTCTACAAAAACCACCTCTGCCTCTGACTTCTGCGTAAAGTCTGGCCCATTTCAGCTTATTTCCGCCAAGAAGTACAGCCCACTTAAACAGGAAGAGACTGTCTGATGGTCATGTGAAACGATGAACTATTGTTTACATTTTTACATGATGTTAGGGGTAAAATCATAGTATTTCTGTGTATAATACATATTAGACTAGGGGTTCCCAAACTTTTGCATGCTAGGACCCACCTAGAGATAAGAAATCAGAAATAAGAAAACACCCACATCTTTCAATAAACATTTATATTTGCACTATTTAATGTTCCATATTGTATTAAGTTATGAAAATGTTTCTGAACATTCACTGAATGTTGAAAATGTTTTTTAAAGATTTAAAAACGTTTTTCTTGATTACGCGAATATCAAGGGAACATTCCTTTTTATAATTTTCTAAACAGTATGAGAATGTTACTTTTGAATATACTCTGAACATTCTGAAACAAGTAATTACATTTTTAGAAATCATAAAATTATGAAATAATCCTTTTGTGCTAATGTTTTGAAAGCATAAAATAAATTAACGATAATTAACGTTACTGTAAGAACGTTTGTTTATAACATTGAACCTTGCCAGAACGTTACTTTCTGAGAATGTTCCCCATTAGCTTGGTTGGTAAGATATAAAAACGAGGATGAACATGAGCATGAAGGAATGGCAGAGGGGTATACAGATAAAAAAGGGAATATATTTTTTGCTCTTTTGGTGACACAGCAAGTAAGAGATGCAGCCTAATGGGCTGTTGAAGTAATGATGCATAAACACTGAACTTGCAGTTCAGTAAGCGAGTCAAAAAGTATGTTGATTTACATGTAGTAGCCGCTCTTGCTGAATCAAAACAGTTCATTCAGTGAGGGTTTCATCAGACTGATTCTTTTCAATTGTTAATTAAAGAACTGAAATGTAGGAGTCATTATGTTTGTGAATCAGACTACATATGTGCAGTACTCTTGTGTGGTGCTTGATGTACGTCAAGTTCTTCCCGCCAACTAACTTGTTAACTGAATTTGAGAACTTATATTTTTTATATTTCTGGCATGCCATAAGCAAACCACCATTTTCACAATTTGCATGACCCACTTATTCCCACAGTAGAAAAATGGCTGTATTAGACGGTCTGTGAACAGCCCATTGGTGGTCCGTGGGTGGTCTGTAGGCGTGCAGATAGACTACAACCTACAAAGCACTTCCTAAATATATTACCACACAATGACCAGAACAAACATTTCCCAAACACATTACCACACAACACTGATCAAACAGAAGTGTATTTGGACATTGAAAAAAAAATGAGTCGCAAACACCATTAGAATCTAAAATATAATTTCATGTTTACCAGTGTGAACATTACAACCTTTAACACTCATTCATAAAATTAAAGAACTGTTATAGTGGTGCAGTTACTGATGAGTATGTTGTGTTTTTGGTTATGAAGACCCTGGGCCATTTAGCGAAAGTAGATCCTTAATCAGAGAAGTGCTGGCAAGAGAAGCCAGTTTTATTTTTACAAGACGTGAACCAATACATAGAGCACATTATAAATCATTGCCATCAGTCAGCATGCACTTTGAGGCCAATCCATCACCTTAGTGACACTTGAACCCCTAAGCATAACGCTTTAGAATCCAAGGGCGCTGTTCTGGGATCAGTTTCCTGTCATTTATTCATTAGCATGTGAAAATGAGCTGATCTCACATCAGCAAAGTTACTATAAGAAGTTCAACACAAATTACTGCCATATATACCCAAACACAGTCAACTATATGGTTCATGCCAGTATTTTATGAAGCTCTAGTGCCTCTCAGGAACTGAGGATTCTGACTTAATCAGCTATTATGGATCATGTTTTGCTTGAGCTCAGAGGAGCATATTTGAAGGCGAGTACAAAGAAACTCGTATGAGTCAAAGAAAATCTTTTTCTACACTCGCTCTCAGTGAGCAGAGCGAAACAGCTTTATGACCAGCAGGAGTACTGCAGTGTAGTTTCTAATAAATACAGCCCTTAGGAGTTTTGTGAATATTTAACATTGAACTAATTAAAGGCCTTCGAAGATGTATGAAACGGCATGAGGCAAACCAAGTTTTAGAATTTAAAGTCGCAGTTTTAAAAGAAAAACACCTTTAGGTGGTTTTAAGCTTAGTTAGAAATTTAGATAATGTAGTGCAAGATTCATATGAGCAAATAAGGAAGAATTTTGCCAGTATAACTCGGAGCGTGAACCTTACATACAGACTAAATGTCAATGTTTTGCCTCAACAAATTTCAGTTACGTTAAAAGGCAGTTTGTTAATTGAGTCAGGCACTCAAAGAATGTAGATGATGTAGAAACAAATTGACATTTCCGTTGCAGGACCTCCTAAGGGATCTCTTCCTCTTTCTCTGGGTTGTGTCAAAGTGTATTGCTAAGACAGGCACAAGCTTTGTTAGATAATCAAATTTATCTTTTTTGTATTTTGCACTAATCTATCCTGATTTATTAGCAAGCCAACAGAAAACATACTTTTAATAAATCCAAATTATGTGGTGGATTTGTGGCAGTTGCTTCTGAAAAAACACCTTAGTAGGTTTAATGCTTTTACAAAGTAGCTGGTGAAGATAGAAGATCAATATGGTATTTCTGGTGAAGTTAATGTAGTTAATGTGGATGTCATGCTGTCTAAGATATTTAAAGGGATAGAGGTAATTTGAAACCCTTATGCCTCATATCATCCCAAATGTTTTATTCTCTTTGCATTTACAATGAACTGGGACTGAAGCTTTCAGGCTTCAAAAAGGCTCATGAAAATATCATAAAAGTGATTCACATGACTCAAGCACTACATGTTAATATAACTCATATATGATTTACTTATGTATTCAACATAACATATTGGTAATGACTCATTATTCACTGAATGAATCAATTAATTGATTCATTGAATCATTCAGTTGATCCAGATCTCAAACGTGAATTAAATTGGTCACAAATCATACTGTGTGGTTCACTGACTCAGTATGGTTCATTGTTCAAGTAATTATTACATTTTTAAACTTTTTAAACTTGTTTAATCCATTTTGATGTAATTGTTTTGATTTGATTTTATATAGTGCTGCTAATTATTTTATTATCTCTCATTGAGATGTTTACTTTGTGAAGTGTGTGAAGGGTGGTTTATAAATAGAATGTTTTAATATTATTAATGACTATAACATTAACAATAATTTTCAGCCTCAAGTTTGTATAAATTGTATGATATTTTACTTTCACTTCCTTTTTGAAGTTTGAAAGCTCCCGTCCTCATTCATTGTAGTTGTAGTTTTGGGTGATCTATTCCTTTAAGAACCCTGCCTGTCCACCAACACATTAAGACAAGCAGCCAAAACACAAGCAATGTGTCTTTTCTGCATGTATTGTTAAACAGCTTGCCTTAAATATCAGATCTACAGTCCAGGAAGGTGAGGGAAAAAGTGGGAGGACAGTCATAGAGATTGAATTAGTTTCAATTCATTGCTGTAGTCCAGAGGTCATACTGTTAGGCCCGACTAAATCATTCCTCGAGAAGCTATAAAAAAATGTCATGGCATAGATTTAAGGCACTCTTAGCATGAACTTTCCCTTTCATTCTCTCTCTCTCTCTCGCTCTGTCTTTCCTTCTCATTCTTTTTCCATACCACCCCGCCCGACTCATTTTCACTCTTTCTCTAACCCCATCCTTTCTGAGGTTGACATTTAGAAAGGAGCCTGTCAGTGTGTGCGTGTGAATGTAGGAAAGAGAGTGATCATCTCTGCTTTATAACTTTAGCCATACACCTCATTCGCCCCAGAGAAAGAAAGAGATGTGGACCATTCACAGTTAAACATCAGCTGCTTTAAACAGCTTTTATCTGAGATTCTGAGGGATTTTCATCTGAATGGTGTTCACCAGAGTCCTGAACGATCTCCTTGGCATTTCTGCATTCATCTTGTCTCGTTTGATACTTTCTTCATGCTTTGAGAACAATACTGCTCGCTGTGTGTGGTGCACTCTGAAGTCACTGAGCTAAATTTAATAAATTGCTGTTTTGACGTAAATCAGCATCACATTTCCTTTTCTGACTTGTATGCAATGGCTGTTCACAGTGAGCCGGAAGGAACTTGATTTAGACTTGTGTGTTTAAAAGATTATCCAGTCAAACCTTGATCCTACTTCATCCTTATGACCTCACAGTAGATGGGAGGGCCGAGCTTGTGAACAACGAATAGTGTTTCAGGTCTCTGACTCAGGTCTTCTTCTGAGAGGAAGTTTTGAGTTCTGAAATATTTTTTTTCCTGCTATGATTTATTTATTTTATTAGCATTTTTGTATTTTATACTTAATGTCATGTAATTATGATAAAATATAATTTAAACTGAATTTTAGATATATTTATTATTTCTAAAATAAATAATACAAAATACAAAATATTTGCTTTATATGATGATTTTTGAATGATAAAATATAATCTATATTTATTTGTATTATTTATTTGAATTTATAATAAAATAGATTTTTTTGATCATATTGTATATTTTTTATATCATAAAATATATTTTTAATTTTATATATGTGACCCTGGGCCACAAAACCAGTCTTTAGTGTCAATTTTTCAAAATTGAGATTTATACATCATCTGAAAGCTGAATAAATAAGCTTTCAATTGATGTATGGTTTGTTAGGATCGGACAATATTTGGCCGAGATACAACTATTTGGAAATCTGGAATCTGAGGGTGCAAAAAAATCAAAATACTGAGAAAATCCCCTTTAAAGTTGTCCAAATTAAGTTCTTAGCAATGCATATTACTAATCAAAAATTAAGTTGATACATTTATGCTAAGAAATTTACAAAATATCTTCATGGAACATGGATCTTTACTTAATATCCTAATGATTTTTGGCATAAAAGAAAAATGCATAATTTTGGCCCATACAATGTATTGTTAGCTATTGCTACAAATATACCCCAGCGACTTAAGACTGGTTTTGTGGTCCAGGGTCACATATTATTTCTTATGTTAAAACCCTTTAAATATTTGATTTTTGAATATAGTTTGATCTATAGTTTATTTTTAACAAGAATTGAGTTAGTCCAATAGTTTAGACAATTCATCGTCAAAATCTTCCTCAAACTATATTGAGTATTGAGTATACGCCTTAGGATACTGGTGGATGTTGTCACATCAAGCTTAACAGACATGATTTTAATATGAGTTTCTTTCAAACTGTAAAATGACTGAATTTAAATAAAAAGAAAAACATCTTGATTGGCGAACGCTTAAATGCATAACAGATTCTCTACTGCCAAGAAATCTTCAATATGTATGAGCTGAGTGTCAGGCTTCTTTGAAAATATAGCTGATTTTGCGCAACTGCTGTGAACCTTCAGGAGCTTTTTGCATTAGAGTTCTCTCAATCGAGATATACAGCATGATAAGCTACAAGATAGCGTACATGCCCAAAGCAGCAGCTATTTATTATATATGAAGGAAACACAGCTAAATCTGCATGATTTTTGTGCCTAGATTTGCTATTCATGATATTCAAAGGTGCCATATTTTTTGCACTTAAAAAAGAGCTTTCAGGAAATTAATCAGAAAACAGTCATTGTTTTTGCAGTCCTGTGATACAGAAATGACACAATTGGCCTTCAACGTCTGTTTTTGAAAAAACGAACCTCACATATCTCTCTCTTCCGACACCTCCTATAAAAACACACGTTAAGGTGTGATGAAATTTACAGATGGTAAGATGAGGGCTGAAAGGGACAGAGGTAGACTTGGGGTCATTTGGAAAAGAGCTGGTGTTTTCACACTCAGATCTCATAAAGTGTCAGGACAGGAAAAAGACCCAGAGATAGAGCAGCCGCTGCCAGCGTGTTGAACTTGACCGCCGGGGCCACTGGAGGGGTAAGAAGAAGCAATATACAACCCATTAACCACAGCGGTGTGAGCACATGTTGGGAATATGAGTTCAGAGAAAACATGTGTCAATCTCTGTCTCTCTCTTTTACTTAGATGCATCTATTCTGTCTTATGCTTCCCCTCAAATGGATGAAAAAGGTCACTAATGATCTATTTAAATATACAAATACACCTAATAACCGTGTGCAAACTCACCGAAGGCACTCAAATGAGCATGTTTATTGCTTAGATACATCAGGGAACCTCTTGTTATCGCCGTCAAGTGTATTTTGAGTTCTTCAGCATATACTTCAGATTCATTTTTGAGGTGATACAGGACAAGTGAGCTGTCAGATCGAAGAGAAGAAAAGAGGATGTGACAAGACAGAGAGTTAATGGGTGTTTCCCCTGTAGCTGAATTAAAATAGATGCACAGATTTCTTCCTCCTCTGTTTCTGTGATATAGTCTCTGGCTCGAGTCCATGAAGCGAACATACAGGCTGGTGATATCAGCTCCTGTCGATCATTTGCTGTGACGCATAGTAAGCTTTGGATGTAAATATCAAATTCCACCTTTTGAACCCATAATGAAATTACATTGAATATGCATATTGTTCTATTGCAGATTAGGAAGCTTTAAGCGTTTACTCTCACAGTAAGTATATAATAAAATAATTGTTCCTGATAAATTAAAAGTGTGATGTGTAATTGCAGTCATTTGCAGCCCATTATGGATAACAAACGCCTAAACATTCCCATTTGCTGTTGCACTGTCACAGTAGCGACAACAATAAAACGTTTTCAACAAAATTCATATGCTGACAGTAAGTGTCAGTTACTATAGGTTTGGTCTTTAAAATAACAGAATGTATAGACTGAATTAAAAAGAAGACTGTCTTTACTGCAAACTACCTGTAGTTTAATTTATGCTTAGAAAAAAATATCTAAAAATAAAATAAAATTATTTGATGCAGGAAACATCTGAGAAATTTCAAGTCTTTATATGGTGTGCAACTTTGCATCTGGTAAACTGATCCTGTTTTGAGGATGTTTAAAAACAATTACTGGAAATTTAGATGAACACTGTGTAAGAACATGTTTTTGCCGTGTTATCTTTGAGTCTTACATAACGTTTTTTTTAATGCTTTTGAAATAAGTCTCTTATGCTCACCAAGGCTGTGTTTATTTGATCAAAAGTAAAGCATAAACATTTATATTGTGAAAAAAATATTACAATATAAAATAATTGTTCTATATTTTAAAATGTAATTTATTCCTGTGACGTCAAAGCATGTTTTTAAATAAAGGATGTTTTTTTATTTATTTATTTTTTATCAAGTTAGTAGTAAATTGTCACATTTGTTTAATAGGTTACATTTTCTGTTAAGTTAAACAATGATTTGATTTTGCACATTAACTTTGGCATGATTTCAAAAACTGTACTGTCAATTTTGTTGAAAATGTAGTGGGCTAAATAATGGTAGATTGTCCACTTGACATCATGCCCCATATGAACCCTAATGGTGGATATTTTTGGTCTTTTTTTTTTTTTTTTGTATGTGCCTATGCATAAATTGGGTACTCTGTAAAATATACACTGGAGCATGAAGTGTGAATTTGACTTTTTTTATACTTAAATGTTTTTGTTTTTTTTGTCTTCCGAGCATTTCTACAAATAAACTCTTTTCATCCCAGTAACTAGATTATGAGTATATCAAAGTGTCACCTATGCACGCTGATCACAGCCAGATCAGTCTTATCGATAATCCCATTTGTCAGTCGTTCCGAGTGACCACACAGGTCAGGCAGAACAGCTCCTGGTCTCTTCGTGTATTTTTTTTATTCCCAAAGACCCGATCGCACCCTGTAATCTGCCTCCTTCTGTTTTTTTTTTCAACTGAATTTCTTCTCTTTCAGTATTATGCCTGTTTCCATAGCAATGACTTTTTCTACACTTCAGCGTTCAGACCCTTCCCAGGTGAGAACTGTGTTACACTCCAGACTCCAGAGGCCTTGTCAGGAATCTTAATCAAAGACAACATCAGATGTTGGGCAAATGTGAGGTCCACCTCCACAGCCTGGAGATGAGATTATTTAAATTGTCTGGCTGACATTCTCCACTTGTATGGATGGCCGAAGGTTGTATGCAATGTGTGTCCATATCGGCATCTACATGTTTATGAGTTCTCAGATCCGCTTGTTCATCAAACATACACCTGACCTGATGTGTGCAGACAGAAATACAAATATCCAAAAGTAAATATTCAGCTACAGTGTGTACCAAATTGTGTATCTGTAGATGGCAAAGTATTTCGAGGGGGGTGATAATACGTCATGTCTTGCCCTTCGGAGTGTAGATGAGCAGTGAATGAATGAATGCACAAGGCCAGGGTGCACACCTCCTCATTTGGCTTCTCTTTCTCGCTCACTCTGTCCCTGTGGTTCTGTTTTATATTTTGTCCCTCTTATGCGCCGTCTATCACCTGTGATTCTTCCCATTATCCTCTTATAGAAGTCTCTGAACGAGAGCTCTGTGCATCAAATATCATTTGAACAGTCTGTGTATTTTTGTCTGGAGGGTAAGACTCAAGTTGGGGCTTATTGCGGGCCTGTTACTCTTAAGAGGTTTGTTGATAAGTGGCTGTTGAACTGAAAGATTTACTGTTCGCAGAATGACTAGTGTAAAATTAGCTTTCTTTGAGTTAAAGCTGCTGAGTCTTTTTTCGAAAAAACAAAAAACAAATTTTCACTCGGTATTCTTCACCATGAACACCTGAAATAGAAAATGGATTCTCTGATGTGTCCTAAATAATACCATCTGTTCCTCAAGTTCCTATTCAAGACTACTTTATTGGTGTGCATACTGACATTTTTCATGTTTTCTTCAGTCACAGTTCAAGGTGCTGTGGAAAAGAAGTGTTACTGAAAAGTTATAGACCTATTCAAGGTATAATTCACTCAAAAATGAAAAGTCATTATTTATGTTGTTTACTTGCTTTCTTTGGTGGAACAAAAAAAGATTGTATTTTTGTCCATACATTGAAAGTCAGTGGGGGTCCAGTGTTGTTCTGGACCCCGCTGACTTTCACTGTATGGACAAAAGAACATGCTCAAGAATATCTTCTTTTATGTTATGCAGAAAAAATCTTAAAGATTTAGAACAATATGATGGTGAATAAGTAATAACTAAATTAGCGTTTTTTATATGATATATGCCTTTTGAACAAGAAGTGTGCTTAATTATATTGAATATTCCCTTGTAGTGTACTTAAATATGATCTATTAATATCTAATATAATTTCAAATTAAAAGCCACTTAAGTGTACTTAAAGAGAGTACATTTTTCATGACAGTTTTTAACACTTAGGTACTGTAATAATGTAGTAAAAAAATACACTTATTTTGATATATTGACTAACATACTAGAATGCATTTAATGTACTTGATTATGATTTTAACTGTGGTGTTATTTGATATAACATTTAACGTTAATATTTTTAAATTCACTAAATTGCAACTTTGTCATTACGAATGTGTCATCATAAATATATTTAAATACATGACATGCAAGTTTCAATAGAAATTATATTGAAGCATATAGTTTACCATAAATTCTCGCCTACATTAGACAGTAAACTTTAACCATGTTTCAAAGACAACAGAATTATCAAATTGCATAAAAAGTTCTTAAGTGGGTCAAAAAAGCACTCTTGCTTTTTAAAATACATTTTAATTACAATATACAATAATTAACTAAGCAATACATTCAGTAAGCATATTCTTTTAAAGTATATTATTTCCATAATAAGTTCTCTTCTTAAAAGTATGCTAAAACATACTTCTTTTTCACAAGGGATCCCTTTAAGTCTAGTAGGTCTAGTATCTCCAGCATCATCATTGGGAACATTCTGGTACTTTCTGGAGACCGATCTATCAAACATAAACTTCAAAGAGTTTTATGGACTGCCAGAGTAATGATTAAAACTAGCAAATAAGCCCTTTTGGGTACCCATTGTCCTGTTAACTATCTTGGTCTCACAGCTCATTGTGCTGAAATAGGCCCTCTTGTTTTTCTCATCTCCAATGGTTCACTACCAGATAGAGGAGATGTCCTCTCTTTAGTCCGGTTGTCATGGTCACTGTCTTATTGTTGTGGGAGCTATTTGCGTCTCATGTTGTGTTCAAAGTGATTTGCAATTATTCCACCTTTCAAGAGTTTATTAACAGCTGTGAATATTGAGAATATTGAGCACATAAAGCAGAGTGTTCCTTGAAAGATCCAAGGCTCACCGTTCTGTTGTATGAATGAAACAATATAGAAATAAAAAGAAATACAGCTCATGTTTTCAATAAATAGGAAAGACCAGGGGCTTTGTCTTTGAATTATAGGTGTTCTACTTATTTTGAAAAAAGGATTGCCATATTGTACCCGAATATTGATTTGACCCTGGCCAAATATTATGTTGGTTTCAAGGCGTTCCTCTACTAAATGAACTGTATGCGGATTCGGGAGAAGGATCAATAAATCATCATGTAGTTTTACAGTTCTAAATATAGAGCATTGATTAATTCCTCAATCTAAACATGCCTTGAAGTATTGAGTATGTCATTAATGAACTGACAGTTGGGGAACTGAGGTCTGGCATATGCTAACTAGGTGCTACTAGTCAACTGAATCTAATCTGAACCTATGTAATGTTTAGGTGAAGCCATTATGTCTATATGAATTTGTATCTGATCCAGTGACAAACAGATCTATATCTGTAGCCATATATTTGTAATATATAAACTAAACATGCATCCAATCTAAATAAATGGCCCAATTTTATATGGTCAAAATTTCTACCACAATATTACGCAGCACAACAGTCAGAATTACCTCCTCTCCTAGTTTCACGAAACGGTCGTCCATAAAATGCGTTGCTGTTCTGATGTAAGTAATCTTAATGATTCCTAAATGCATCTTTTGGAAGGCCAAATAAAGTGCTTTTGCTTTCACCTAGAAACACACATGGTCTCCCTGTCATGGCTGCTTCAACACTACTGCGGTTACTGAAACCACGCCTTCTTCCTTTGCGTGAACATTTGTGCTGCATTATGCAAATATTTCCACATCTTGACGTAGACATGTTTGAACGAACCGTTTTAGGGGGGCGAGGCAGAGTCTTAACTTTGATAAAGAATATCTCTTTGGTTTTGAGACTTCAGTCTTTGCAACTTCAGGGATCTTATCTATGCACACTCAGTTTGTAACACTCCAAAGAGAAAGGAAAACTTGAAATCACATCATATGACCCCTTTAAAATGATAATCTGTGGATGCTTAACATGATTTACACAATTAGGACATGGATAAACAACCTTGCAGATTATTCTGGCCAAGACACACCTGCAGGCTAGGTCTGTCTAGCCCACATGAACAGCAAAGCGCTCACTGAATCAACCCTGTACCTTCTTCAACTTTATTTCCAGATGGACTAGTGCACAGACTGTTGACAATTGCATAGAAGCATAGAATCAGATTGACTTGCCTGTTTTGCAATATGCCTCAGGCGGTCAATGTATGTATTGTGGACGGCCCGACTAGGGTAAGAGATTTGATTGATAGAATGTTGATCCTATCAACATGTCTTAGTTGTGTAAATCACATTGGGCTCCTATGGACAGTACCGAGAACAGTGATTCAGTTTCTGCAATCTATTTCTAGGCCTGTTTCGAAAAATCTAATCATCATAAAACATCTAAAGCTGAAAAATCCTGCAGCAGCAGGGTTTAAAATGAAAGAATCCACTAAACTTTCGTTCATTAGCATAACCTGTGCTTAAAATTCAAGACAAAGAATTCCCATGTCCACGCCCTCACCTTTGACCTCCCTGACAATATACACTAACTCAGACTAACCCTTGGTCTTGACCCTCAGCCTTTCAAATCAGAATGCAGTGCGTTTCGGCTAATTACCAAAGACAGTACACTCTGAACTCCCTGTTATTTGCATATGATAATACAATTGTCTGAAGCTGAAGCAATAGATCAATTAAAGCAAGATAGCTAAGACCTCAGTTTCTTGACAAGTTTAACTCATTACAGTTATCTAATTATTGCAGGTTAGTGAAGTGTCCAAATTGTTATTGAACCTGGAATGGCTTCGGTCGATGTCGTTGACAAAATACTATTTTGAGTCAGCATTTAAGGGTCTTTACATTGGAGGCTTAAATCATCAATGTAAGGATTACACAGTAATCCTGTGTGAGTAAATACCCAGCCTGATACATACAGAACGTTATGAATAACTCACTCAGCAAAACTGCGCAACTGTTTTCTAAGAATTGCTAGGATTTCATGTTTTACAGCAAGTGAAATTACTTGGTCTGGCAGTGTTCCACACGCAGAATAAAGATTCACAATTTGTGTGATAATGTTTCTTTTTCAACATGAATTGAACATAAAAGTGTTATATAATACAATTACACACAGTTAAATGCATTGAGTTTACAGATTTATCCTTTTTTCTCCAATATATCAGGTATAAGATCTCTAAGTGGATACATACTGTAGTGTAAATGACCTCTTTACAGATGCTAAGAAATGTAGCTTCTCCAAAATGCATTTCCAGTAATGGCGATAAAATGCAGAGCTGCTGGAATCTGCTGAACATTTGCTCTTAAGGCTGGATTTGATATGCCGTACTGCTCTTTAATGACACTTATTTATCTCTTCATTTTCTGTTTCCACACACACCCCATTTATACTGGCACAATTTAAAACAGCTTTCCTAGATGATCACAGATGTTGTAAACCTTCCATGCATCACGTTCAGGAAATACATCTTTTAAACTCTGCTTATGTGCTGTAGAAAGCGATACACATAAGCCTGCTATTATGTTGATGTTATTCTATTATTTTTATAGTGAGCTAATGATATTTTCTTTCCCTTACCCTCAGGAGTAACCCTTGCACAAACCCTTTTGTATTTTTAGATTTTTATGAAGACATTATTTATTGTGTTTATTAAGTCGTTTTCTCGTGGGGACCGTTAGCTGGTCACCACAATGTTTGTGATAGGTTTAACTATCCTTATAGGGAGAGTTTGGTCCCCACAGTGAAGGCAAAATGTGACACTTCATAAACTCCACATACGCTAGCGTTTTCCAGGAATGTATTTTCTTCATCAGGGCTGTTTTCACAAAGCCCTTCTCTCAAACGCACCATCTTAATGAGCTTTCCTGCTGCCTTACAGACTACGGGCAGAGGTTTTATTCATTTTCAGTCGGCTAAAGCCATTCCTGTGAAATAAACAGGAATTGAACATCATTCAACGCCACTGCTGTTTCTTTCTTCTTCCTATATGCTAAATTGGAGTGGAAGATCAATCATCTTAACAACAAAAAAAGAGTTTCTGTGTTTCACAAGGAAGAAAAATGTGGCATTATGGTCTCATGTAATTTGCAGGATATGGCTCTATTGCTTCAGTAAACCCACTAGACACTGTATTAACCTTGGGATGGGAAACTGATCTCCCCCTTAGTGGAAAGTGCTGTACACTGGTTGAGCTTTTCATAGCCCATATGCAGACTGATTTATCTCGGCGAGCAGAGATTGGGATAGAATTGGGTTCGGATGAACTCCTCTGAGGGAAACAGGAGGAAGGATGTCTAAAATGTTACATATTTTACTTTAAAATGACGTCACGGGTTTGTCAGCTAAAGCAGGACTGGCAGGTTGTTAGTCAGACGGAGGAGGAAAGGAGAGATAGTGTGTGAGTGTGAGGGAGAGAGAGAAAAAGAAGGACTGAAGGTGGATAGCGCGCGCAGTGGTGATAACACTGTCTATCTATCCAAATGACGAGCGTCGCTTTCACGCGCTCCACTCATCACGCGCGTCCGTGAAGTGTGTTTTCTTCCTCACTCTTGTTTTTTCGCGTCACTAATTTATTTGAGCTGTAAAAAAATTGCGAGAACTATCGAAGAGCTTCTTCAGCCGATGCAGGACATGGTTTTGCGCCACGGAAATCTCGATGTTTTATCTTGCGTTTTTGCCTGCGCTCGGTCTCATAACGATGTAGAGAAAGTGAGCGGTGACCGCGAGCGCAGGGCACGGGCGATGTTGACGCTGTCACATTTCCGCCTGGTTCCCATTGCTTCTTGACTTTTTTCCCCAGTGGAGTATAATCAAGACGAACTTGTGAATGTAAAAGAGGCGGCTGTTGACAAGCGACTGAACCGTCCAGCTGCCCACGCTGCCGCTGGGTCGCTCTGCACATCCGTGCGCACTTCTGAGGAGAAAAACAGCGAGCAACTAAAATAGGGGACAAGACGCGTCCTTGTTTTTCGTGAATATTTCGCCCAGTCCTCGTTTGGTGCGCTCTGGAGAGACGTGGAGCTATTTCAAGCTTTCGGCTTCTCGGGATATATAACATTAGAATGCTAGCATCCGTAACATTTGGAGTAAGGTGTCTAACTTAAGGTGACCATTACGCTCGAGCGTCGACGTTTGTTGGAACGCATAAATGGACGAATACCAGGAGGACTGATTCGGAATTGTTGTCTGGAAAAATGTGGCTGAAACGGTGTGTCACACGCAGGTAATAAATATCCCTTTTGAGATCTCTCAGCTAAGGGCTGAATGCATTAAACGCCCATTGCCAAAATCCTGTCATCTGTGAAGAGTTTTGTGGCAAGTTGATGCGCGTCATGCTGTTTTCACTTCACTTGTTTTGAACGTGAAGTCTTACTTAAACCTCACAGCTTTGCGCTGGTAATATTGCCGAGGAAACGTTTTAAGTGATGCTGGTTTGTATGGATAACTAGAGGGCTCGTAATTAACAAGATTGCGAATCGAGCTGAAGTTATTCGCGTAGCGCTCGCTAGGGGTCGCCAAATAACCGCGATGCGATAACCAAAGACTTGACGCGCGCAAATTAGGTCGCGTATCCGCTAAACACGCCCTCACATACCACAGTACACCATGCCATAGCAACATTTTCTGTCCGGTCAAGACATTTATGCCATTTTATGACTCACATCTTTCACTGTTAGAGTGACATTTTGATCATAAGGTTCAGATGGTGCACTATTTGCCAGTGGAAAGTCAGGTTGAGTCAGAATCAGAAGAGCTGTAATGGCCAGGGATTTATTTATGGTTAACAGGAGCTCTCAACACTTACTGTACATACATAGCAAGAGTAGGATTCAATCCAAAACAGACATTCATGTAACAAATCTTTATTATAAATTCTGCATGGACAAAAAGTCAGCCAAATGCTAAGTAATACACTAACGCTCAAGAATTAACAGCACACGAGTAAGAGCCATAAAGAGGAAGCACTTTTCGTTGAAATGTTCATTAGTTTCCTTGCACTTATGACCCCCATTTAAAAAAAAAGGAAAATTGAGCTACTACAAGTTCATTTATTCAAAGTGGCAGAATTTGACAGCTGTCCTTGGCATTACATCTGTTTAGCAGTTGTTCCAGGGGCATAATGTGGAGAGCACGTTTAAGGTGGGAATGACGATGGCGCCAGGCGAGCATCATTGTTCATTCTCTACCTGATGTAGGACGCTGCAACATCTTGCATTCACAGGTTCTCCAGAAGGTGCTGTCTTACCATAGTCACTAAGTGCACATTTTGTATATTATATTGTTGCATGTTCTGTTTAGATGTGTTCTTACTTTATAGAGCCATGTCATATTGTCCAGTGGCTGGTTGAGAGTAGTTTTATAAATTAGTCTTAGTCAAGTTATTTAGTCAAGAAAATTATATAGTCAAGACATCTTTTTCTTAAGGACTGGTCATAACTTATGTCAGTTACTTAAAAACATAGATTGGTTTATTATCAGTTGGAAAATAAATACTGATTACCCCTTGACTAACTGCTGGTTGGTCAGACAAAACAGGCTGTCCAACTATATGCAACAGAATACAGCCTGGTTCGTTAGGCTTACTCAAAAATTTGTGGAAGATCCTTGTCTTTTACGTTCTGAGACAAATGTAACTCAGAAATGTATCTCATCTTATTTTTAGTGGATTTTCTCTGTGCGGATTTGATTTAAAGCATCAATAAGGATGGAAGTTTGGGTAATCTAGAATTCAATACGGTAGGTAACAAAGAATTTTAGCAAAACTGTGAGCAGCTATTGGAGTTTAGCGGTGTGAAAATTAAGTATGAAATTGCTGGTAAACCAGAGGGATTTTTTCATATGATCTGCTGCTAAAAAACACAACTGACTAATACAAATTTAGCCTCCCCCATGCATTATATATATCTACATTCTTTTTTAGTTTTACAATACTCAGTGGCACTAAGGCACATGCTTTGTTGCACTCCAGCAAGGTCTAAGGTGGATCGGCTGCCAAGTTATGAGACAGCGGGGAATCTCCCTTTAGCAGTTTGGAAAATTCCTCACTATTGTGAGTAGGCTGAATAGCCTTGATGAAGATCATTAGCCGCATCTCTTAATTGCTCCATCAACTACTTTAATATCTTCTCATCAAGGTTATGCATCCTCTCACGGCGCAGACGTTCTCTCAAGAGCCTTGATTCTCCAGTGTACCTTGCAGGATTATGCCGATGCTCTCATATTAAAACAGCCTGGCGAATGGGTCCTCATATGCCACAGACTGGGCATGTATCTCAGTGTCCAGTTCACTGACCTGGAAGCCGTTAGGAGAGTAAATAGTGATATGGGAATGTGGGTAATATCAGCCCGTGTGCTGACCTGAACAGCAGCTGGTTCATTACGGGCTCTGTCACTGGAAAGAATTAGCTCATCTCTGCTTTGACACAAGCCGTTGAGTAAATTTTATTTATTCGAAATGTTTAAACGACTTAAATTGATCATATTTTTACATTTTCTTCTTCTCCCTGTCAGATGAGGTTCTCTAAGTGCACACTGTATAGCCGTCAATGTCTTAAATGGCAGCACACAACTATCTCATTACCATGTACACTGTAGCGTGTAATAGCATGACACCTCTGTCATTTTTATACCTCTTTTTTCTTGCCGGATGTAAGCTCGCTCGCTCGCACAGTAATGCATGCCTGGTTAGTGCGAGGAGTGCTTCTGCTCTCCATTTGACACTCTTGATGGTCTGATATAATGGCAGGACGATTTGATTGCGCCCACCCCCACTTAAACTGTTATGTAACAACGTCTTCAATGGTTCAATAAGCCAGAAACAACTCTATACCACAGCTAATGGCACAAATGTCATTAAAGCCGAAGTATCTTAATCAGGAGAGTTTTTAAAGGCCAGAAAGAAATTGAGTCTGAATCAAAACGTTCTACGAATTCAACCAGGAATCGTCATTCCAAGATTTTGACTACTTCAAAGGCATAAATAGAATTGAAAAACCATGTTTAAAAAGTAGAGCTTAACAAATTCTGGTTATGTAACTTGCCTTTTCACAGGAGGAATTATCGGTATTAGCATACAAACATTCAAAGAGTTTCTTCAAAGCCTTGATCGGAGTCAAGTGAAATAAAATGTAGCATCCTGACAGATTGAACAAGTTATAAAACAAAGATATTTAACATACAGACTTTCAAGATGAACGCACTCTTAAATATAAAGGTTCTTTATTGGCATCTGTAACACTGCCCTGCAACACATTTTCTGAATGAAATTAAATACTTGTTTCTTACTAATTTTGGGATGCTGATTCCAGAAATAGTAACTAAATAGTCACTTTTTCGCAAAATATATATAAATTTTTGCTTTTGACATTCATTTGTAAAGTGAAGTCTTGTATTATTCCTTAATTACCAGAAAAAATGGCACAAAACATGATTACCATCCTCCAGGTTACAACTTTTTGTTCATTTCCTAGCCGATTTTTACATGCATGAAAGATTCTGAAGACATTATTTTATGCCTAATCTTGATTTCAAGGTTAGAATTATGGCTAGAGAAAGAAGAAAATGCAAACATGCTTATTTACCCATAAACTTGTGTTTATGTAAAGTTCTTTGGCATTGAATGGAGTATTTGACCATATTGTTCCACTCCTTTGCAGACGGTAAGTAACATTTTGAATGCTTTTTTTTTGTCGTTAAAATTTGACTGCTTTTGTTATTTTGATGAGTGCATTAAAACTAATATATAATTTAAATGAAAAAATATATATATTTTATTTGCTGAAAACAACTATGTAATGTTGAACGTTTATATTGATATTTTTGAAACCAGCATAATCAAATTATGTGACATTACAACTTTTTTGCAAATCAGCATAAATTTATTTTTCAAGACGCAGGGATGTGCAATTCCTTTAATAACCTTTCACATCCATTGCACACAATGTTTTAATGAAAAAGGCTCTTCAGATTATTAAAATGTTTTTACACTAAGCAAAAATGCTTCTTTCTGTTCACTAAAGGTTCTTTGTAGAACCCAAAATGGATGTTCTATGCAATCTCTGTGTGAACCCCATTTTAGAACCTATGTTTTTAAGAGTGCACAGTCAGTGTTACTTGTCCAAGTTGAGTGCCCTGTACCCCTCAGCACTGCCTGTCTAACAGGGCAGAAGTGGCACACCTGACACACACACATACGCGCGCTCATATAGCACCTTTGTTCAATCAATACCTCTTCTATAAAGCCTCAAATTTATCCGTCATGGCACAAGACCAACAGTGCCTGCTAGCCCTCCAGGGCCATGTCTCTCTCCCTCTCCTTCTTGAAAATGAACAATACACACTTTTATATGAGTTTAAAAGGACTCTGAGGATTTCTCCAAACATCCAGGACGTCTAGGTATGGCCTGAGAGGAAGTCAATGCCTCTAACTAATGAAACTACACATTTAGTAATGAAGAAGCGTATGGTTTCCGTTGTTTAAGCTTGCGTGTACTGCATGCGTGCATGCTTTATTTAGCCTGTGGGTCATGTACACAGTTGTGCTGAGGGATTTTAGTAATGGGTCTTTAAATGCCTGTGGCTGTTGAGGCTCTTTTATCTGCAAACTTTTAATTTGGAAGATCCCTGCAGTACAGATGCAATGCAGATCTTTTCATCCATAATAACAGCTGATCCTCTCCTCCGAGCAATGTTCTGTATTAGACAAGCTAGAGAGTCGGTTGGTGTGTGTGTTTGTGCACTTTTTTGTTGTTGTTTACTGTGTTAAAATGCCACTTGACTGTACTTACTTGACCTACAATAACACACACACACACACACATATAAGTCATCCAGCATTGGACAAAAAGTCTGTTAGTGTCCATTACAAAAGGACAGCAAACAGTTTCTTGTTTACTTCAAAGGCAGTTTAAACCAGTTTACCTTGGCTCAACTGAACCCAAATGAAGAACTGGATGTTTTTACTGGATCATTTGTGTATAAATGACTAAGTGGGGGCATTAACATTCATTTTCACCAGAACATTTGTTTGACAAACCGTAAAATTGCTTCTGAAAATATTCTAGTCTTTACCATTGAATCAAAAAATGTGTTTAGATTCTGAACAACTACTCATATCTTTCACAAATCAATTTATAAGCCTTAAAAATCAGTGATTTGCACAGTTCCACTTATTCTTCACATTTATTTGAGAGGCGATCTCCATTTCAATCAATTTAATCCGCTCAATGGCTTCATTCTGCCAATCACCATAATTATTGGATTAAAATTTGGATCATTCCTCAGGTTGCTGTTTGGCACTTGCTGTAGTATTTGTTGGATCTGATTTGAGCATTGTCTTGGCATTTTGGATTTAATGGGAATAAACAGAATGTAGAAATATGACATTTCATGATTCAGCCAAACAGCTGTCCTGGGGGAGATGCTGGTGGCATCAGTCCATTATTCATCCACTCAAGAGGAAAGAAAACCGTTAAATTTATTACTATCAAATTATGTCATAATTTTTCCAGTAATCTGCTCTTGTGAATCTGCTAGCAGCAGAGGTGGCAGCTAACTGTAATGGCTCAGAAACTTATATTCATTCATTATCCATCTCTGGCTCTTCCTCAGATTTGAATAATATTTAATCTACTCACGTTGTGTTTCAGTTTCGTTTATGATTGGTTGTAAATTAGGGCTGGGCGGTAAAGCTAAAAAAATCAGTATTTACTACATCAATATTTAACTAGTCTTTTATTTTACTAAAATATTTTAATTTATGAAAAATCTCAGTCTTCAGTGATCATTAAACAAATGAACATTATTTTTGTTACTAAAGTTGAGTTTTTTTAAGCCAAGCAGTAACAGCCTACTATTTAGCTTTTTATTTGTCATTATTTTATATTGCAAGAAAAATCATCTCAAATTTGTGAAATTTTGCTATCACCCAGTCCTAGTTTGAGTAAGCGAAAACTTTGTCCCCAGACCCTCAGTCTTTGAGTTTGAGTTTCTGGTCTGTGTTTTTGCCTGCGATAATGACTTGCACTCGAGTTCCCATAACGCAACATCAGAGCAAGCAGACAGGAGAACTTTAGCTTACATGCTAATTACAAGTCTCAGATAGTTTAGAAATGTAATTGGACAGTGTAATTGCTAACTATGCGTGACAGCAATATGGACACCAGGGACACATAAACTGCCACAGAGAATTCTGGAAGCTAACTGGATGTTTTACATACACTGTGACTTATTGAGGTCAAGCAGGGATCGTTTATTTAGCGTGAGGAGGCATTAATTTGTGCTGAAATGCAATATATCATGTTAGTCCAAACATGGGCCTCTGTTGGTATAGGAACTAACAAGAGATAGAAATAACAGCGCTCTGTACGCAAAGAGTTGTTTTCATAACCATTCACTTTAAGAGACTTTTCACACAGAAGGTACGGATATACCAATAAAGCCATCCTTTCACATTCAACACAGCAAACAGAGGGAAATCTGGCAGGATCAATGCACTCTGCCACGGCTTGGGTGAAATTTACTGTAAGAACCACACTGAAAGAGATCCATGTATATACTAATTAGTAGTGTATATCAGCTTGGAATTCATTTTTATTTTAAATAAAAATGTTCTGTCTTTACTGTCATTTTAAATTAATTTAATGCATCCTTGTTGAAAGAAACTATTAATATCTTCTACTTCATATAAACCTTTGAATGATAGTGTAACATGGTTTCTAAATAAAATAGTTTTCAGCATTATTATTGCATTATTTTATATTTTGCCCAACACCATCATATTCAACATTTTATTTGTGCAACATCAAACAATAAAAAAATCAAGGATAAATGAGTCATTGTTACAAATAATTTGTACATTATTAACATTAGAAACAGTAGTCCTTTTCCAATACAGTGAAAGTGAACTGTGCTGAAACTCAATCAGAATTGGCAAGTCAAAGTGAATTGAGAGAACTTGTGTTGAATCTTATGATGTCTCTGTGGAGATTTGATTGACATCACATTTGATTGGACATGAACAGTAATGACAAAGTGGTATAGCGTTTGGCAGATAGCAGTAGTAGAGGAGTGTGATGGAGAGAAAATAGATGAGTCTGGCCCAGAGGCTGGCCAAGAAGCATGCCGAGTCTTCTGATGGACACTTTTGAGGTAAAAATAGCCGGCTCAGGGGGGTCAGTAGGAGTTTGACTTGCTTTGATCCAGCGCTTACTGATTTTCCATACTCAGAACCTTTAAAAGGTCCTAAATGTTGTAATGAATCTTGCCCCTTTGAAACTTGATGCCCAGTTTGAGATTTGAGTCGTGACCTTGAAACCAGACAGCATTTCAGGCAAGATTCAGCTTCAGTGAAGGTTCCAGCCTCCCATGGCCCTCTCCACGCTGTCCCATAATTGCCTTCAATGGGGAGCTTTCTGCTGAAATATGATTCCATCAGACCGTCTTTATGCTTGGTTAACCAATTAATTTTCTACTGAAGACATCAATATGAGGAAGATTTGAACATCCTCACGTGGGCAAAACTAAATATTTTCTCTCTTAAGAAAAGACGACGGTTTAATTCCCTCACAGACCTCACATTTTGTTCCTGATCAGCAGTTGGCCGTGAGTGGGTAACATTAACCACATTCCTGAGAGCTTGCCAGACACAGGAACAGAGAACATTCCAGATAGCCATCCCTCCTAAAAATGACTTCAGTGCTTTGATATTTGAGGCTTTCAGCTGTATGCATGGATGCAGTATGACGTTGCATTGTGCATCTCAGTTCCTGCTGTTTTTGGAATGGAAGTCAGTTTTATTTACTCCATTTTCCTGCAGTTATGTAATACAGCATACTCAACATGAATCATTTATCTATCTATCAGATGACAGATTCTGGTATGCTACACAAAAAATGCTTTAGATCTACTAGCATGAAGTTATTTTAATAATATTATTTGTACCCTTATTTACAATGGATTTTTTTTTAAATTACTGAAATAATGTACCACATTAAATAAATACGAAACGAATTAAAAACTTTAATTAGTTGAGCAAGCTCAAATTGTTTGTTATTCTATTATTAAATTATCTATTGAAAAAAAAAATAGTATAATTAAAGTCTTCTACATTCTTCTTCTGACCTGAATAAACCAGGCTCATTTGTTATCAACAAAAGAAAGGCATTTTAAAAGAGAAGTTTCACAATTTTCCACCAAAATAAAATCTCTATTGTTTGAGAAAACAACAACAACAACAACCGGAAATATTCATATAAACAATTAATATTGTTTTACTGTTTAAAATAATAAATAAATAAATGAAACTCTCAGTAGTGTTATGGTGATATTTATTGATTTATTTTTAATTTGATTAAATAATAATAATAATAAACAACAACAACAATAAATTAGATGGCTGCTCAATATATATATATATATATATATATATATATATTATAGCCCTCACTAAAATTATATAATTTAAAAAAAGGGTTCTACATTTAAAAGAATAGTGTCCACACCACAATTATGCCACAGAGAAACAATATCATTGGAATCACTTTCACAACCTTTTTTTTAGGCAGATGATGAATAATAAAAACATTTACAGCCAATCAGAATCCATCCTTCTTTAAAGAGTCTGAGCATTTAAAGTGGCAGACAACATAACTCAACTACATGCTTAGAATAAACATAACTTTATTTTGCATTGGTGTAGATGCTAATATAGATATATTTATGGTTAGAATTCTTGGTGTGAATGGGCTTTGGTGTGAAGGTCAGAGCTGAAGAGGATTCTGGGTAACATAAGAACACAGAGTATTGTTCATGATTACTTTCTGAGTTGCATGCTCTTTCATCTGTGTATAATTTATATATTAATGAATTCTCTGCTATGCCGAGTTGTAAATTGCTTTGACCATCAAATCACATTGGCAAAAGGGCAATATTATACACACTCATACACACACACACATTCATCATCTCAGCATACACTGATCTTTATGTTTATTGGTTTTTCTGTCACTGTTTGCTTGCTGATCCGAGGTCAGTAATCTAATCTTACAGATCTGCTTAGGGAAGCTGTCTCTCTTTCTCCTTCTCTCACGCTATCGCTTAATTAGTGCCTTGTCTTTACTGCTCCATATGTGTGTGGTGTGAGCCTCGCGAAGAATAATGGCAGGATTAATCTCGGCTTGAGCGTGCACAGGCAGCGCAGAAGAAAATGGAGTCCAGCCCTGCTCATAATTTGCTGTTTGCTCCTCCGGACAGGCGTTTTGCTCAGACGCTTAAGCCAGAACCGACCTAAAGGCTTTAAAGTGCAGCGGTGATGACCTCTCTCATCCAACCATTATTATTCTGGGCCACTCTGCCTTAAAGGTACAAACTCTTATTAAAGGCGGTGAAAAGAACAAGTCAAAGTTTCTTATCTATTGCAAATCCTTTTCGGCTATCTCTCTTATTCTCTTTCTCTAGGGTGGCATTTGGGAGTCCTGAGCTGCATTTGATTCACAGAAACAAAAGAAGTAGTTTCTTTAGTACAATAAAAGACAAAGAAACAGACAGAAAAAGTTACATAAAAGGCTTTAAATGCGCAGTCGCTTTGGAGATTTGCTGATTTTTGCACAACCGTTCAAAAGTTTTGGGCTGCTACGTTTTTGTTTTTAATGTTTATAAATGAAATCTTATGCTCACCAAGACTGCATTTATTTGACTAAAAAAACCCACAATAAAAAACCCCCCAAAACAATAAAAACAGTCATATGGTGAAATATTATTAGATTTAAAATAGCTGTTTTCTGTTTTAATATATTTTAAAATGTAATTTATTCTTGTGATGAATCTTGAAGTTGAATTGTCAGCAACCAAAAAAACAAAAACAAACAAATATATATTTAAATGCTATATACTAAATGCTGTAAATGTTATGCTGTAAACAGTGAAGCTTAATAAAAATATTTTTTGAAATTGAAAATATATTTTGTTTTAACCATCATACCAAAATATATTTCAAAATGTATTTTGGGGCAACAAAATACATTTCCATTCATACAGTAGCCTGTATTTAGACTGAACGCAAAAGTATATAGAATATGCTAATGGAGATGAAAACTAGATTTATGATGATTTATTAATGTTTTATTACATTTTTAAATGCTTTTAATGAATAAATTAATACATGTTTAAATGATTTTAAAAATATCTATATTTTTGCAAAAATATATTAGTGTTAAATTCATTCACGAATATTGAACATTTGGATGATATTTATTTTCTCAAATTTTTGGCAAAATATGTCTTTTTTTTGCATGTGTTGGATGATCCTTCAGAATTCATTTAATACTCATGAAACATTATTATTATTATTATTAATGTTGAAAAGATGTTTAATGTCTTTGTTGAAACTGTGATACATTTTCTTTAGGATTCATTGAATAAATAACATTTATTGAAAATAGAAATAATAATAGTAAAATAAAATACAAATACAATACAAAAATACAAAAAAAGAAGGCATCTTCCCTTCTCTTTTGTTTGAAGTTGGTGCTCTCTCACTGCTTGCTCAGGAAAGCCTGTGGGCATCTCAAGCAGGTTACAGGTGAGGTCTTGTGCAGGTGAGACAGTGCGTTTCCTGTATTGCTCCCACGCCCTTGTGCCTGTGTACATGAGCCGACCTCATAGTGCAGCCGAGCTGAAAGCATAGATTATTAATAGAGCAGATATAGCCTGTGGTTTCAGGAGCAGAATAAAACAAACGTTGATGCTTGTCATTTAGAATTACACTGAGCCACTGAGCATTAAAGAGGCCAGTTTTATAGACAGGTACGCAGTGATCCAGGCTAAGTGAGGACGTGTGGGCTGTCCATTCCATTTTCTGATAAATCCATAGAAACCACATTTATTTAATTATTTTTATAGGTCTTTTCACATCAGCTTTGTTTGGAGATGCGATTGTCGGTATTATTCCTGTCATGCACTGAAAAAAACCCCATCCTTTTCTCTGTCCGAGTCCAGGGGAGATACCAAAAGCCAACTTTAAAGTCTCATTCCGTAATGAAAGAAGAGAGGAATGAGGCGAATGCATTGGAGGTCATCAGTTATCTGTTTTCTATCAGACTGCTTTTGGAAAAGGCAAATATCTCTGTCAGATAATGAGAAGAATGGTTGATGTTTTTGTCTCTCTGTTTCTTTCTTTGTATCTATTTTTCTGCCTTTGCATTTAGGTGGTTCTATCCAGTCAGATGAATAGGCATGTTTGATCATGCAGAGTTGCCCCTGAAGCAAGAAATGCATGAGGGAGAGAAAGAGAGAGAGTAAAAGGACCCTCACCAAGCTATTAATGAGCTTCTTCTAACGCAATGCAAATGAAAGGTTTCTTGTATCTGTTGAGTTCTGTTTTAGGTGTGTGAAAAGCAGCATGGAGACTTGCTCAGGGAGATACTCGCTATACAATCCAGGAAAGGCGGGCTGAATGGACAGGAAGTGTGTGTGTGTGTGTTTGTTTTGGCACATGGTTGCATGTGTGTACAGTGCTGAGCGTTTAGAGGATCTGATGGTTTGAGGGCTGCTCGACCCTCTCTGCTCACTAACACTTACACTCTCTTGAGCCACAAGCCATGATGCTTATCAGAAATCTCTCACACTGTAAAAATACCACATGATGGCTTATGACGATGTTTTAGAGTTTTGTTCTCTTCTAAAAGAAGTGTTTTTCACAGTGCTCATTGTCTGCGTGAGAAGATTAATTTTATTTCCGTCAAGTAAATCAACATCTTTTGCAGGTCTTGTGTTGACATTGATATCAAGCTAACTTATTAAAATGAAGTAAACTACTATAGAAATTAATACATTTATACAGCAAGGACACATTAAATTTATAATTAAATCATTCATTTCTGTTCTTTCTATTAATCACAATATCCTGAAAATTTATTCCACAATTATATTAAGGTTTCCACTATTATATTAAGCAGAGATTTGGTTGCTAAAAATTCAGCTTTGTTCTCACAGGAATAAAAAAAATATATAGTAATTTTAAATTGTATTGATTTTTCACAATATTACTGTATTTATTGTATTTTGTGAAATTGCTGAGCATTAGAGACTTTCAAAACATTAAAAACTCTTAGTGACCCCAAAACTTTTGAATGGTAGTGTATATTATACTATATACTGTATTGCATTACTAAATTCTTTAGCAGATGCTTTTATCTAAACGACTAGATATAAGGAGGACCGTAAGCAAGTTATCATAAATGGTATCAGTATTTGCATTCTACAGTGCCGAGTTTCACGTGGAAGATTAGATTAGTACATAAACTGAAATCCAGAGAGGAAGAGAAAGTTATTACAGAAAGTTCCTTTGTTTATGGTAGTGCTTGCATGCAAAGTGTCTTCAGCAGTTTATTGAAGGTTGTGATGGTCTGAACCGATCAGGTTGAAGTTTGCCATTCGTTCAGGGGAACAGAAAGTGAAGGTTCTAGAGAGATTTATTGTGAATCAGCCATCATTCACTAACAGTAAAAAAACACACACAAAAAAAAAAACACAGAAACCAACAAAAGTCCCTTTCTAAGGTGAGGTCAAAGAAGTATACTTAAGGGTAGAGTAACTACTGTATGAAACTTAAAACCTAACCTTGAAAATATAGGGTGATGAATGTTGTTAAAGGCCAAACCTCAGAACCCTAATCCTAAATTCTGATTGGTGGATTGGAATTGTGTTGATCAAGGAATAGGTACTACTTGGCTAAATCATGGTAAGATGTAAATACAGTAGCAGAATGTGGTAGGTTAGTTGGGTAATGTTGTAAATCTGCTTTCTTATGTTGTTGACCGTGACTGGGATGTTTTGAAAGTTACACTGAAGGTACACTTTGCAGCTCCCTTAGAATGACTTCCTGGATAAAAAAGGAAAGAAGTGCCTTAAAATAAGTCTCAGATAAGCTTTTTCTCTACTCTTATACCATTTTTGCTGAGCCACGATTGACATTATGAACTGTGATGATTGCCCACCCATGACATTTTCTTCCCACTGTTGTGCTGTTGTGACTGGCAGTCAGAAGCCACGGCGCTGTCCAAGGTGCTGAAGACAGACCTGCTGCTCATTTGATTCGAGTCTCAGCTCCAGACAGACTCAACTGTCTAGCATGTCTCTGAAACAACTCAAGGAGATGTTCACTGTAATCCCAGTGTACTTTTGGGACCTTTATGTCTTACTTCTGCAGGTATTGCACCTTTTTGCTGATTCATAAATCTGTGTTTGGAGAAGTAACACTGTTACACTGAAGAGCTCAGGCATGTCTGAAAAACTGTGAAGATAATCTCACTGATTTGCTGTACTACCTAAGACCTGTCAGCAGATTAATGCATGACATATTTCCTATAGTGAGTTAAAGGCAGGGCTTTGCAATGACGTCACATCTCTCCCAACGATAGAGCAGGGATTTGTCCTTTTCCTTGGCTAAGCCTCATTACACACGCTCACATACGCAGACACCCCTGTCATGTCTCTCCAGCCTGCTTCTGATGCTTCTATATCTGTATAATTACTAGGAGATCCTTCCTGAATAAGCTTCCCACTGGCAATTTCTAAGGGAGACTAGTAATGCTAAATACAGCTTTGTTGTTGTAGATAAATACAGTATTTATTTTATTTTATTTTATTCACAACTTACCATTTTTTTCATGGTGTATTTAATGTGGGTTGTAATATTTTTTTAATTTAATTGTATTATTTAATTAACATATTTTATTTAATTTTGTAATTTATTTATTTGATTAACAAATTAGCATTATTTGCCTGCATATTTAATGTAGCTTTTAATTTATTTATTGGCTCTGTTGCCTTCCATATTAAAAGTGGCTAGTTAATTGAATTTAATTTAATTTAATGTAATTTAATTTAATTTGTACTTTATTTATTTTAGTAACAAATTACCTTTATTTGTCTTGTGTATTTTGTCATGTTTTTTTAATTTAATTTAATTTAATTTAAATTATTTTGTTTTATATTTTATTTTATTTCATTTCATTGCAACAGTAATTCATCAAATAATGGAGGCATGGAAACATTGTCTCCTTACTTAAATACTTAGGTTATGTGCCATTGGCCATTGTTTAAATTATTATTATTATTCAATATAATTTAATTTTGCTGTGTTATTGAGAGTTGTGAAATTCCACTGGCATAGATTGGCATTCTGAAATTATATTACCATTACAAACCTTTTGTCTTTTAGTTTTTTTTTTCTCTCTCTCTGAGGCATTGTATGTGTGTGTGTGTGTGTGTGTGTGTGTGTGTGTGTGTGTTGAGAGGGCGTATGTGTGAAGAGGGAGTCATGTTCTGTCATCATTGTGGCAGGGATATGAAATGTCAGTGCAAGGCTGTTGGAGATATCTCCCCCACAGTCACAACACACACAAACACACACACACACACACACACAGCTGAGCTCTCCAGTGGTTCTCTCTCTCTCTCTCTCTCTCTCACACACGCACGCACACACACACACACACACACGCACGCACGCACACACACACACACACACACACAGATCAGAGCATGTGAAACAGCCATTTACATCCCAGTGATCCAGCAGGAAGCATATTCTGATGCAGTGCTCTTATACGCTCATGTTCTAATGGGCCAATGCGAGGACAACAGCTGCCTGTTTGTTACTGCCAGTCTCTAAATATGAAATGTGAAATCCTTCCAGTTCATTTATGAACCATATATGAAATGTGTTCAACGATGGTACGTTTTACAGTGTGATCTAATTAGTGTTGATATTCACTTTTTAATGTATATTTGGAATGATTTACATTCAGTCAAACAAAGAGTGCATACGACTTTACTTTTATTAGTCTGGATTAATTTAATTTATAAATAATTTTTTCTATTTAAATTGCCATTTCTCCATCATTTACAGCTAAATGAGAGTGTTGCTATGGGATTGTTTTTGAGTAATCCATTCACCATCACAGAGAATGTATATTTTACATACAAATACCTAAGATTATTAACATAATTACCTTTGAAAAAATAAGCATGGCAATAGGTGGATGTTTTAATAAGCCTATGTATTTTATACATACACAATATCTTATGGTATCTTATTGGTAGTATGTTAGCCTTTTTGATTTCACAATTACAACAGGTTAGTTATCTTATAAAATAGATTAGTATGGAATATTTGTAAATACAGATAATTCTACCTGTTCAATTACATTTTCATTATTTTCACTCTGCTTAGGATAAACCAAGTGACTGATCCAAGGATTCAGTCGGCTGTATGAGGATCAGACTGACTCAGATATAAGCTGCCCGCTTATCCAAAATACAGGCATGGAATCCATATTTATTTGCAACACTTCTCTGAAGTGTAATTCAGCTGAAAAATCGGCCCATGAGTCATATGTCAGTGAGCATTTGGCTTGCCGTCAGAAACCATTCTGGTCGGGTTTCTCAAGTTTTGTCTTGTGCCTAGAGATTATGTGTGATGATTTGTAATGGAACGAATTAGATCACAGCACTTGATTGTCTTGTGTGAAGAAATTCACTCATCGGATGTGAAGACAGCTGAGTAACTAGTACTGGATGTTCCTGAATTTTCCACCGGCCATATGCTTATCTACCAAAACCTCGATCTCATTAATAGTAACCTGGGACAGTGCTTACCATAATCCCTCTGGATATACACTTGGCTTGCATGTGATATTCATTCGTAACCTGCAGTCCTAAAGTCTGAGTCCATATTGAAAATATGAGACTGAAAATTTAATTTAGACTTGTAAAATAAGATTTAGGATAAAAAAAAAAAAACTATGTTATGGCGTAAAAGGAACAGAAATATTTAAGATTCTGCACTATTTATTGGTTGCTAATCAAGTTTAACATTGATCAGACTGTCAGATGTTCTAGAGCTCAAGATGCTCTTTGGATCATTTCAAATCATGTTGGAGAATATGATCAGAAGTGTAACAATTTGCTATAAATTTGCTCAAAATCTGTTTTGATGAAGTAACCAACTCATCTACATCTTAGATGGCCTGATGGTGAGTAAAGTTTAAGCTAATTTTTTAGTGAGCTGTTCCTTTAATGTTAATTTTTAGTGTTGGATCTGCCTATCCTGTGGAATTATGTAATATTTATATAGCTTTGTCAGTATTATTTGTTGTACAGTGTGATGTGTTAGTAATGCCATCTAGTCCTCAGAGAGGCAGTAAATGGGGGTGCCATATAAGACCTGTCCCACCCCGCAACATAGTATAGTGAAGAAGAGAGAAAGAAAAAAAAGGAGAGGGAAAGTTCAAGTGGTCAAAAGAGTGTGCTCTTTTCTCTGTGTAATGGTTAATAAACCCTTTGATTATGTTATTTCCCATAATTCGTTGCATCATCAATTGTTTATAACTTTTAGTTTCAGTGCTCTGGGTAAAAAAGTGCTTCAGTTTCAGATTCTGTGTGAATCTGTGAGGAGCCTGGCCATTAACTCAAATTTAAATGGGAGAAACTGCAATGACTAACAAATGAAAGACGTATATGGGACAAGAACAAAGTATGGGATGACACTGAAATTAAACCTGTGGGGGGTTAAACCTGTGATTATAAAATAATTGTGCTAAATATCACTAAACATGGTTCATTGGCTCGTAATCATAGGGGAACCACTTTAAGTGCTACATAGCACTTATTTTTGTCATGTGGTGCTATGTAGAACCATAAGAAGAACCCCATTTACCCCTTTTCCACCAAAGCAGTTCCAGGTGCTAGTTCAGAGCCAGTGCTATAGCCGGTTCTTAGTTGGTTCGACTGGCGAGCCCTTTAAGAACCGGTTGCTTTTCCACAAGCTAGAGAGCCAATACAGAGCCAGGGCTTACGTCACAATACGTTTCATGTTTCGGTTCACTAGCGCGGCACAACAGGCTTGTTCGAGGTGCATCAGCGCCACGCAGATCGATCGATCGGCACCCAACACACTAAAGCACCGCGAGAGCGATCCAAAAGCATAAAGAGCCGTCTGCTTTCCAGTCGCTCCCGCAGCACCCGATATGCCTCGCACCGACCGGTCCGCGCACCGCCGATCTATCCCGGACAAGCCTAAACAAACTATCAGCAATGGGGGACGGTGCGTTGCTATTGATGTTCATGGCTTTGCGAATCTACATCGGCATCCAAACACGGCGAATCAAACGTGTTAGTGTTTAGCTGCTATTTCAAATATGGCGGTCCAAGTTTCTGTTCGTCTTGTTGGTCACGGTAACCCCGCCCCCAGCTCCTGACGCAAGCGGTTCTTCCTTCTAGCCCAGCAATGTTTTGGTGCTACTTACGAACCGCTTTTCCTGGTTCGGAGCTGGTGCTTTGGATGTCGAAAAACAAAGAACCAGTTTGAAACTAGGCTCTGGCTCCGAACCAGCACTGGAACTGCCTTGGTGGAAAAGGGGTAATTGTCTTCCTGTCACGGTGCACACAGCAAGGATGAACGAGGAACACGGAAACGAGGATAAACTCAAATTAACAGTCTTTAATGAATCCAAACAAGGCAGGGCAAGACAAGGCAAGGTAGACACAGACAGGAACACCGGAGAGTAACGAGTAGACCAGACCACACGAAACTGAACAGGCAGGAACTTAAATACACAGGTTAATTACACAGCTGGACAAGAATTAACTAATGATCACAGTAAACAAGGACAGGAAACAAACCAAATATGGACACAAGAGGCGGGGATACATGACACACACAACAGAGGACTGACATGGGGGGTGGGCGCTCTGGAGGCCCCTCAGGATAGACACGGACAGGATCACAGGACGGGGACCTCCAGAGCGGAACAAACAGCTAGGAGGCCATGGCGGAGCAGGGAGCTCTGGAGGCCATGGTGGTGCAAGGAGCTCCGAAGGCCATGGCGGAGCAAGGGGCTCAGGAGGCCATGGCGGAGCAGGGAGTTCAGGAGGCCATGGTAGGTGGTCCTTGTGGCCGTGTCCTCGTCCTGACCACCCCAAAATTTCCATGGGGCAGCTAGGGGGTATCAGGAGAACTCCGGGGCTAGACAAACAGGACAAGACAGCCCTCCGGGACTAGACACACAGGAACAAGACAGGACAGGACAGCCCACAGGAACAGGAAGCCCTCCTGGGCTAGCTTGGAAGCTGAGGCTTCTTCTGGGCATGACAAGGAGTCAGGGATCCTCACAGGGTCCCTCAGCAACTGCTTCCACTTCAACGACAAGGAGAGGCAGGCGGCTGGGAATGGCCTCCGTGGCCTTCCGCCCCCGACGAGTCTCCACGGACAAGACAAGACAAGACATGATGATTAAAACTGTTCCTGAGGGCACAACAAGACTTAAAACGGCACTCCTGGCTGGAACTAGGGAACTGGAGTCAGCGGCGGGCTTGAGTCAGCCGCAGGCTTGGGAGAGCCGCGGGCGGTGGTGTCGATCTCCCACGAACGGCGGGCTTGGGAGAGCCAAACCAAATATCCCCACAAGAGGCGGGGATACATGACACACACGACAGAGGACTGACACTTCCTTAGATTTTAGATATGTTATTCCCATTTGTTTGCTATGAATGGGAATTTATTACAATGGCAAAAGCTGTTTTGAATAACTTTTATGCTTTTCTGAGGCCAAAAAGTCCTTTGTGGGGGCCTTGAAATATTTCCTTGTAGGAGGGCCTTAGGGGCAAATAGGTTGAGAACCACATTATCTTTAGGAAATACACTGTATTATAATATATATTTTTTTATCCTTTCCCCAGCTAAACTAAGAGACTAAAAGAGTTAGAAAACCTATAAAGAACTATACAGGGGTTAATGGGTTCTTTGTATGACAGTGGTGCTATATAGTACCTTAACCACTCCAAAGAACCACTGAAGTACCAATTTTGTGTGTGTGTGCGTTTGAGTATTTTTAGCCTGATTTGGGCTAAAACAATCATGTTTCTCAAACCATTTTGGCAGATTTTATTGGCAATTTGTTACATGTTTTTGAAATGTAAGCTTGGCTTTCCTCAGAGCTGTAGTCTATTTTGCAGCATGTGATTAGAAGTAGCTGTCTGGGGTGTTATGAAGATGCCCTTAAAGGACTTTGGTGAAACTCATGATCAGTTCAATCTGTGTTTATAATGTTATTCCCTTTACTTTTAACAGAGCGGATATGAGCGAGATGGAAAAAGGAGATGGTCTTATCATTTTCTTTCAGGCTTTTTCAGATAGCATACTTTCCATTTAACTTTTTAGGAACTCCTGAGCTGCTTCTTTTAACTTGCTTGTGTCAGGAAACGCGCTCTTTTAGCGTTTTCATTTATTAAATAAAAATATATTTCCCCCCATTATCATGAATATGGATGAGAAAAGAAATTATATATTCCCACTGAGTCTATATTTGTGCTGCTGTTAAATCTAAGCAACTAAGCACAAATCTTATGCAAGCTTGCAAACATAGTGAACATTAGCCTAATGAATATTCAAAAGGAAAATTTTCTTTATTCATCTACTTTATTCCTGCCTTTGTCCCTTGTCGTTTTCATTTATTCCATTCATTTATTTATTTTTATTTGTTTTAAATTTATTTACTCATTTTCAGTGTCTCGCAAACATGTGCAGAATGCAAATTCGGTGAATAAATAAAACAAAAAAACTGTAATTCGCCAGTTGGCCGGTATCTTCATTAAGAACTTTAACATTACTTGGGTTGAACTGTAAGACAGGATATGTTTATATGCATAATGCAATTAAATCAGTTACAAGTTGATGTCACCTCAAATTTAGAGAGCGTTCATATGAATGGCAAGTAATTGGAAGAGGTTTGCCTATGTAATCTTAATTGGCAAAAAAGCTAATTTTGAACCCTGAAAGTATCTGTTTGTAGTCTGTGATTTCAAATTTGTTACTTTAAAAATCTAAATATAAACAAGACCTTTGCTTTGTGGGCGACGTGTTGAATTACAATGCAGAATCTAAATGGGTTGCGCCATGCTGAAGTGACCCGAATTGTAGCTGATGCGTTATAAGTAAAGAGCAGGGAGGGGTTGTTCATGCAAAGCTGTGTTCAATGTTTCTCACTCTCATTCACACCCTGCGACCCTTAATTTAGCCCTCATTAATATCACAGCAGCCTCCTTGAATTCACAATGTAGCCACCTAATTTCATCAAAAGCCAGCGGACGGTTGATCATTAATAGCACAACATCGGTTCCGATACGTCTCCTTAAGTAAATACAATGATGTTCCTGACAGGAATTACATTCTAATGGAACACATTAGCACAGGGAGTGTGAGTCAGGCCCCCCGGGGCCCAGCCCAATGGGATTGAAGGAATTTATTAGTGAGGTAAAATCTCTCAGATGAGTGGCCAACCTAAGGTCCTGACCCAGTTCAGTCAGACCAGATCCCACAAGTAGGTTTTTTTTTTTTTTTTTTTTTTTTAATGGAAAGTGAGAGAGAAATGTAAAGAGAGGCTAGAAGAGGGGAAAATGGAGAGCAAGGGTCCTCTCGTAGTGCTGTTCATCTTATTCATGAACAGATGAAGCAGCATCCCGAACAAGCTCTTAAGTATAGGTAGATGAAAAGGGAATTTTTTTTTTTTTTTTTTTTCAAATCGTGGCTTCAGACATGACAGTTCACCAGTGGGTCAGATAATTCTATAAAATTGTCATCTCTAAACTCACAGCAACAGTATTTGTGGCCATGTGTGGGCTCTTTAATCCCTCTGAATTAGCCTTTGACCGTGACCAATATTATCGAAGGACAGAAAAGATTACAGATACACCTTGATGAACTCTCTTTCTGTCTGGATCAATACAGACTCTTGGCTTCGAGATATGAGTATGACAGCTCATTTCAATGTGTTTGAGGTTCTGGAATAAAAAAAAAACAACAACAAAAAAAAACAGCACCCCTCAAGTAGTTCAGCTAAAAGAAGCCATCACGGTTTGTTATTTCACTAGAGGAGTTTGTTATTTCACTAGAGGTCTTCAAAGCGGTTTCAAGGACCCCCAGGGGACCACAAGGGGGTGCTAGGGTGTCTAATAAAAACGAGTAACAAAAATTGTACAAAATGTTTTTTTAGGGCTGTTTTTTTTAAATATTATTATTATTATTATTTAAACCGCCAAATTTGATCATACTACATTAGACATCATTTGAATTGGATCAAACCAAAATGCCTTCTTGTCTTAGGACAACTGTGATGAACTATTTTGATCCACTTCAACTCCACTTCACTGTATTTCATTCATTCTATTTCATTTCATTCAGACAAAAAGGAAGGTAAAATTAAGGAACGAAATATCTGGATGAAGTTTGTGAGTAGTTTATATATATATATATATATATATATATATTACATTTTAATACATTTCAATTTGAATTTTGACTTTTTACTTAATTTCAGAAATGCTTTTTTTTTTTTTATAGTTTTTATACATCATTTATTATTATACACTTTATAGTTGCAGTTGTATTTTATCTGTAGCCCAACATTGTATCACTGGCAGACTCAGACTCTAATTTTACGAGATTCCAATAAATATCTGACATTTGGCACACTTTTATCCAAAGCAATATGCAGTGCATTCAAGCAGTGCGTTTTATTAGTGTGTGTAAACCTATGTGATCATTACGTTGCAAGTGCCATGAGACCATTTCAGCCAGAGGAACGTTTACAAAGCAAAGTAATTGAAGAGAGCGGGCTACGACTTTGAAAGTAAATGTCTTTGAAAACAACATTGAAGTGTGCTTTTAGCATCTAGCTGTTAAAGGGGAATCACACATTTAATTAATATTGGAGTTCAATTTATGAGAACTTAGTGAGTCACAGAGCAGAACGAAGCCTAGAGCGAAAATCGCTAGACTGGAAAATGGTGTTGGAAGTAAGGACATTACAAAGAGTGCAGTCAAACCCAATCTACTATAGTCAGTCCTTGAAAAACCTAATAAGACAGTCTTTAATGTAAAGAAGTTTTGCCGAGCCTGCATACTCTCTCTGTGATGTATAAAAGACGTACTCTCCAATGTGGCTGATTTCCCTCTCTCTTTTTCTCTGCTCTTCAGTTCCATGGTTGCTTGGAGACCTGGAGGAATGCTGGGATGTAGAATGTGGATCCTCTTCATCCTTGTCCATCTCACAATGGATCTGTCTCTGTGTGCACCAGCAGGCCAAGGGCTCACGCTCAAACTACTGCCCAGATTAATGCCCCGCCGGCAGCCGTACCCTCTGCCCACTCGGGACACGCTCACCGGCCAGCACTTGAGGACTCTGGGTGTCTTGCATCGTGGTGTTCCCCCTCCCTTGCCATCACTAGGCAATCACGGGGAGCTGGGGGGTGCCAAACTGTGGGGGCGGAAAAAACGCTGGTCACTCCAAACACGACAACTTTGTGTGGAGTGCCCCTCCGACAAAGGGAAGTCGGTTGCATTACCAGAGGGGAGTAAATCTGATTTAAATCTGCATTTATCTCGCTCACGGAGGCAGCTGAAAGGTGACGGCTATGACTCCCTGGAGGGGAGGACCACCACAGTGGCAGGATTTATTGACTGGGGCCCTACAGGGGCCGACGAGGGGCTTGAGGAGGAGGCAAAAGTGACCCCGAATGCCACCGTCACCTCTTTAGCCCCTTCCACCACCACAGTTCCTGTAACTAGCACTACCACACGCAGCCCCCAAAGGACGTATGCGGTGATTACAACCGCGCATCCTAAGAGGCACAGCACCACACAGCCAAGCAACTCCAGAGTGACTGCCAAACCACCGAAACCTTTTGGGGACACACCAGGTAGGGCATAAATCTGAATGGCGACTGTTTCTTCATTTAGCTTTTGTTTTCTAAACCATGTAAGATACTTAATCAGCTTATGTTTGATCACGTATTTAAAATTCAGAGGCGGCGAAACACAAAGAGATATTTTTAGGGGCTGGTTTAAGGTCATTCATGAACATGGCGCAGAGGTCTTTGGGTCTCAAACCACAATGCAGTGTATCAAAAACACTGTGTGGGTTCTTTGAAAAACTGAGGGTGGAAAATACTCACGAAGCTGTAATTGGCACACAACTGCTCTGCAATTTACAGCAAAGAAGGTGGTTGAATTGTCGAATGGCCAAGAGTGTGCATCTAGCTAGCTTTTTTTTGGTGAAAATATTGGTATAGTCTTAAAATTTTGCTGTGAAAAACCTTAGCTGCTGTATAATTATGGAAAATTAGCAAATATGGAGAAAATAACACAATATGCTGGTGTTAAAAGTTTGTCATATTGGTTAATAGGCAATTTTGAAAGTTTTGTGAAAGTTGAGATGCATCACTTTTGCTTTTGTGGCTAAAAGTTTCTTAAGCAGGCAGAAGATTAGAGTGTAGTACATATGTGGTATGATTTTTAAATGTTTTTAAACAAGTCTCTTATAAATCAAGGCCGTAATTATTTAATAAAATTCACAGAAACCTGAACTTCAGCAGCCATTACTCCAGTCTTCATTGTCACATGATACATCAGAAATAATTTTATTTCAATTTCAATTACAATTCATGTTAACACTTAAATTTGAACTGCAATTTTCAATTCAAATTTAGGAATTGAACTGGAATTTAAAAGGCAATTATCATTTAAATTCTAAATGGCCAGTTGATGTCATTTGGCCAGTTTTGAATACAGCATAGTTTCCTTTCTGCATCCTTTGCTGTTTTTGATATTATGCAATATAGTGAATTTTTTTCAGTGCTCAGTTTCTTCTGAGAAATAAGCATCGTAATCATCTCTAAATCTTTTTTGATGTTCTGGAGCCCCGGAAGCCTGAAACCAGTTTTCATATGCAAAATGTTACTTGTTTAGTCATTAACTGACTGGGCACAGAGGCAGCATGATGGTTTTAATACACTTTTGCTGTTACATTTATCATCTTTGGCTCCATTGCATAATCTAGGCCTTAGTACTACATGACAGAGTAGCCTACATATGGCAACCTCAGTATCCGTCAGTAGTATTTGTGAATCCTGGGGAGATTATTCTATTCTCTGTCCTAGAAGGATGATGATTGGCATTAGCTCTCATGTTTGCCATTAGGCTGCAATCTGTCCTCTGTGTTTGGTATTGCACAGCATTAGGCTAGTCATCCATTCACTGTGAAGTCCTCTGGGTAGATCAACTATTGTGCTCCATAAATCTGTGCAAAAGGGGAAGTGTCTTGACTCTTGACACTTTCTACAAATTGGCTTGACACTATCTGTGTATGGGGTGCACTGAGATCTGTTATAGTGTACAGAGTGGGCAAAAGTTTAACACACAATTTTACACAAAAGCGTGGTTCATCGCCAGACATAATAAAAGACAGATAGCATGACCCCAAAAACCGACACGTTGCCGATTTGCAGAAAAAAAAAACTTTTAATCCCCTAATTCTACACTACAGATCTGCTGTTCTGCAAAGTTATTCATCTTCACAAGTTTTGCACATTAGCATGCCATAGATTACATTAGCTGCGAAAGATATTAACAATAAAGACTCCCATAAAATTAGATTCATGGTGAGTAATATACAAGCGAGAACAATTTTACGACTCCTCTGAATGGAAATTTACGTACATCCATGCATGTCGAATTGTATTTCAGCACAAAGGTCAACCACCAGTCAAATGCCATGGCCTCATTAACCACAGGAATGATTAGCAAAATGAAGTCAATCTGGAGTGACGACAGCAGTGTCATTACATCTAAAGGCCAGCATGAGGTTTCCCTTAATCTCTAAAGTGCTGTTCAAATAATCCTCCTTAATTTCTTCTGATCTTTATAAAGGCTAGGTGAATGCAAAATATCAATCGCACCAAACTGCCAGTCCACAACAACATAGTCTAACACTAGTAGAGGAGATTGTAGAATTATTTCCAATATATGTCATATATGCCTCTCTGTGTTTTCAAAAACCATAATGATTGTGTCATTTCTGTGCCAGTAGCATCAAATAGAATTACAAAGTGCTTCTTTGAAAGGCCTAACTAGGTTGGACATAGCAACATTGACTTCACCAATGATTTATTTTTTAATTATTTATTTATTGTAAATTAGTTTTGCGCTTTTATGTGGCGACATTAGTGATGCATGACTTCATCTTTAAAAGTAAGTCATCTTATCACTGTATCATTTTAAGATTGTTGACTATGGCCATACGTTTTTATGGCTTTTAAACAAAATATTTGATTTTATGCAATGTATCAAAGCATGTTGTTGCAAGTTCTGCTGAATTAAATGGTAGGCAATGGCAACTAGCTGACTGACATTGTCGAGGTTTTGCTAAAATAGTATTCAGTTAGAATGTATGTAATACATAAAATACATATACTGTTATACTTGCAAAAAAATTATTCAGTTTACACCAATACATTTTAAAAAAGAATGACACAAAATCATGTTGCTAAGAATAAAATTTCGTATTTTTGTTTTATTTCTTACGTTTTCTCTCAGAAACTGTTAGTACATTTCACAAATAATTACAATGAAATGGAAAGTAACACATTCAAATAGTATTTTCTTGTAAAATCTCAAAAATTGAGCTCTGACCAAATGGAAATTGTGTTGTTCCAAAGATGTTCACATTATAAGAATAATTAAGCAGTGCTACTTTATGCTAATATTTTGCTTAATACAAATACTTTATATAAAAGTGAATGTAAATAGTTCTTTTGTGTTTTGCAGCAACCCCGAGGTAGTGGTTCACATTCGTAGCGTGCTGTCACAGTATGTGCAGTAAACAGTTTAATCTAATATTTGCTGCTAAATTAATTTGACTGGTTTGTGTTTTTTGCTTCTGTGTGTGGAAGCAAGTGTAATGGGCGCATACAGACAATGCTGCAGTGTTTTTGCATATTTTAATTATCTGGTGAATAGGAAGAATACCGGTGTTAATTGCAGTTTTAATACAACTGAGGCGTGAAAATTGAATAATTTGTTTGCTGCACACAGTCCGTAGCTGTCTTTTAAGTGCTATTTTGCCATAAGGGAGAAAAATATGGCTAGTCACTCGTCAGTGACTCTAACAAATAACAAGCAACCTGAGAATATTAAAACTTGATGGAACTACAGATGGAAAAAAAGATCTTGTTGATAAATAAATCCCTGATGAATATAATCCTTTACTCTGTTCTATACTGTCCACATGGAAATAGTAGTAAACAACATCAAATGCTGCATGGTGTCTCTTCATGGTGTTAGATCTACAGTATCTGAAATATCAGTGCATTATGTAGTATGCTGCCTTGGAATGTCTTTCATATATAGTCTGAAAGTGAGTCCTATGTAGTGCCCTTAAGGCATGCCATAATTATCCATCTCTGTCAAGCTACAGCCGAACCTGTCTGATGAAACGAAATAGCTATAAAGGTGAAATCCCTCCGCTTCCTCGTTCAGCGAGCAGCCCGGGTAAATTTAGCCCCTCGCAAACCTGCACCAGTACTAAACTGCTTCTGACATGCAAAGTAATGGGGGGAAAATAAGCAATGGGCTGTGAATACAAAACTGGAGCATTAGACATGCATACGAGCGGGTGTTCAGCGGAGTTCATTTCAAAGCATGGGAAGTGCATGGAGGTCAGTGTAACTCTTCACATGCCTGATTAAAATCCAGGACACAGACAGCATTAACTCCTTTCATTATGGTATTGTAGATGCTTAACTATTGCTGAGTTTTTTGCAGGACTCTTAAAGGGATAGTTCACCCAAAAATGAAAATGATTTCATTTTTCAGGATTCTCTGATGAACAGAAAGTTTGGTTTATTTGAAATATAAATATTTTGTAACGTTATGAATGTCTTTACTGTTAATGCAAAAGTCTCACTCCATACATTTCAATGGAAGTCTATCATGGTTTCCACAAAAATATGAAGCAGCACAACTGTTTTCTACAATCATATTGATATTTTCAAATAAAAGAGTTAATTAAAATTGTAGAAATATTTCACAATATACAGTTTTATGCCGCCTTTTGGTCCAATAAATGCAGCTGAGGTCAACATAACTGTTTGACTTTTATTTATACATTGTGCACTTTGTGAGAACCAGGGAGAACAGCTATAATCTCTGTCCACTTTCATTACATTGAAAAAGAGCAGCTTGGACATTCTGCAAAATATCTTACAAGTTTAGAACAAGTATGAACTTGTCATACAAGTTTGGAACAAGTACATGATGACATAAATTATTTTTTTTGAATGAAATATCCCTTTAATTTTCCTTTTATAGCCAGCATCCAAGACAGCCTAGAAACCTTTCACTCAGTTTAATGATGAACTATATAAGGCTTTTCCCCAAGGACCATTGCTTCGCAACTGTGTGCAATGCATCAAGTTCGAGCTTCTCTTCATCATCTCAGTGCTGACTAGACTATATTTTAGAGTCACGTATTAGTCCTGCTGGTGACAGCCTTGACTTTGCGGATCTGTTGATACAGCACAAGGAAGATTTTATCGCTGCAGACCAAACATGATTCAGCTGTTTACCCATCCGTTTGTGTGTGTGTATGTGTCTATGTGTGCATTCAGAGGGGTCAAGGTTTGGCCCAGTTAGCCCCTGCTGGTAGGAACCGTAATTACACAATCTAGTTCTACAAATAGCATCTTATTTCCAATGATGGCCAACCCAAGGTACCCACAAATAATCAATTATTTTATACTTTGTATGTATTGCTACTTTTTAAAACGATTTTTTAAATGTTACTAATTGTTTCAGAAGGTTCTAAGAAAATTCAAATGTAACATTCCCATAAATGTTTGCAAGTTTATAAATGGAATCTTTCCTTAACGTTCACATATCAAAATTAATGTAATTTAAAATCTGGACATCTTTATACCTTAACATTACCAAAATGTTCTTAGAACATGTTTTTATTATGAGTGCTGGAGAGCATCCAAAAGCAAAAATGTCAGATTTCGAAATGCATACTTGCAACGGATATTCTCCAGGTATTATAAATGCTCTCAGTGCATACCTGTGTGATCGTGTGTGTGTGTGTGTCCTTTGTCTCCATTTAAGATGCAAGCATTACCATGAAGATCACAGATGGAGCCATCAGGTTAATAATGTGCGCGAGTTGATTAAAATGCCTTACATTCCTGCTGCTCAGCACTCCAAGCTCGTTATCACCTCCCCAGGCTCAAAGGTTAATTGAACATTTAATAAGGAAAAGACAAAATTATGCATTTATCCAAGCCGGACTGTGCTTAAAAGTTAATGGTTGGAAAAATAATTTTTAAGTTAATTTAGTGAAATTATGTTGTGACGTCCTAATAACTCCGAATAACGCTCTGCTCAATGAAGGGTGTTCAATGGTAAAATAAGAATTATAATAATTACTGGAGAGCCGGAAATATAATTTCTATATTCCACTCAAATGCATATTGTCATCTAATCCACATCTAATCCTTCTCCTGTAGAAAAAACAACAGGAAGTTCTACTTTACTGAGGGACAATATGCGACCCAGGTACTCATCATTTGGAAATGCTGGGTAATGTGTCACAATGTTGCATTTCTCATTATAATCAGTAACTAATTAGTAGCTAATTACATTACATTGTAACTATTTTATGTAAAATAATGAATTACTTTGCATTGTTTTACTCACCAGGCTTTTTTTTTGTATTGAAAATGTGTTTCTGTGATTTTTTTACAGTGTAGTTTGACGATATGATATACAGTACAGGCTATACTTAAAAGGTATGACTTCATTTAGACATGACATTTTAAAAACATACACAGTATTATTTAGTCTAACTGAAATCAACTTTTAAAGTGCATGTCAACATACCAAATGATAAGCATGACACACTCACCAGAATTACAATACCCATAATTCTCTCATACTACAACACAAACTATATAGTTCAAAACCTACAACGTTTCTGCAAGTTTTTCTCACCATGGTGCATGGAGATGTTTTTAATTGCATTTATCAAGTAAAAAAAAAATTGTGCATAACTTAAAAAAATATATTATGGTGTAAATGACCTTTATTATGACCTTTTGAAATAGTTAATCATGATACAAAAGATAACGAAAAAATGTTAAATGCTCTTTACCTCCATACACCCACTTGTAAAATGTTACCATCAAAATTGGCTGTAATGGAGGTTAGTTCGTTTCATGGCTACTGAAAGAAAGACATAATGTTAGGTCCCAAAGTGTCTACTGGATGACCTTGTATTGTAGCTGCAGTACCATGTTCGTGAGATGTTTTCAGATGCACTAGCTTTAGGTAAAGTCGGTGCATTAAAGTTATTGCTTTGATGTGTTCCAGTTTTATTAAAAGGAGACATTTTCCCTGTCAAAGGTGTGCTAAATTCACTCACAGGCCCCTTAGGGATGTGTCTTACCTGCATTGTAATACATAAACTATATTATGTTAGAAGTGCCATCTTTCTCAAAACTGTTCATCCAATAGGGCTGTTCGGTTTCACCGAGGTAAACCTTTTAAAGACGTGATAAGCTCACAGGGCTGCTCTGACAGACAGCCGTGAAGTAGTTCCATCCAGGACAACTTCATTATCTGTTAAGTAATACAATCATAGAGTCTACTTTGACCACCTCTCCCTCCCGCACTGTACAGAGCGATCGAATTATGCAGGGGAGCCTTTGACACTGGGAAAAGGCATTTAGAATAATTGCCTTTGATCCTCCTTGTCTTTCTCTTTCGCCTTTTCCTCTCCATTTCGCTCTGCTCTTGCAGTAAGGGTTTGGGAACGTTGTAGCTCAGTGGAAGTCAAGTGAGATTGACATCTTGACATCTACGTTAATTGGCTATCGTGAACCATCAGCAGGTGCGATGAGAGTTTTCCCGCGATCAGGTGGGGCGTGTGGGAGGACAACAAACGGAGCAAAGTGGGGAGAAGGTTAACACCCGGGAGAGGGAAGACTTCAAACCCTTTTCCCTCCTCTACAGATCCGATGCATTCAAAATTAGAGCTGGATATTTGCAGTTTGTGGTTGGTAAAGATTTTCATCAAGCCCGTTTCCACAAATGAATGAGAGAGGGGCAATCAGCAGGAGTCAACAGCTCTGTGAACAGAAAGCTGATGCAATCAAACGTAAATTCACAAAGAACACAAGGATGTAACTGATGGAGATTTAGTCATTTTCACTGGTCTACGAGAGGAGAACTGGTGCAGAAATAACAGTTTTTTAAAATAATGTACTGAGCAAATAGGATTTACACATGAGAAAGCCTGTGCTTGTATTGCTATTCCTATTATCGTACATTAATAAGTTACGATTCCATTCATAAGTGGAACCCTCTCATTCACATCCATTTTTCGGTGTACACGCTTTTAAAACTTTTCAAATTCAGTGGCCATGAAGCACATATTGGGAAACTAAACACATTCTGTTCCTGCGCTGAATTATAAAACGTCAGTGTAGTGCTGTGGGCTGTTACATCACACTTGTTTTGGAACATAAGGTACAGCACAAAAGAAGATGTTTTGAAGAATGTTTCAACTGTTTTTGCTCATACAATGAAAGTTGGTGGGGTTCAAAACAGCAGTGAGTGACTGTATGGACAAAAAACGAAACAACATTTATCGTCTTTTATGTTCCACAGAAGAAAGAAAGAAGTTTTGACGGTGAGATAATTCATGATGAAAGATATTACTAAATTTATTCAGCAAGGGTGCTATTTGAAATAAATGCTGTTCTCTGTTCATTAAAAAAATCTAGAAAAAATGTTATCACAAAAATATTAAACTGATCAACTGATATTAAAATGAAATGTTTCTTGAGCAACAAATCAGCAAATTAGAATGATTTCTCAATAAAAAAAACAGCTTTGCCATTGCAGAAATAACATTACGTTAAACTATATTAAAATACAAAACAGTAATTTTTCAATTGCAATAATGTGTCACAATATTAACATTTTACTTCTCACACAAAAAAACCAAAAAACTAATTCAGCATAGTGAGCATAAGAGAGTTAAAGATCTTTGTTCTGATTTGAAATCAAATATAAAAGCGGCTAAAGGTACTAAAAAGCCCCTTTAAAAGGTTCACAGGGACTTAGATTCTGAATTTGGCTTTCCACTGCAAATCCCTGTATTATAGAAAATGCATAATTGCTTTTGGAAAATGATTTAAAAATAGATTCCTAAACTCTTGAGATTCTGCATGCACAGAGAATATATGCATAGGCTAATCATTTTTAACACACAGTGAAAAAGAACATTTTTAATAGCGCTCAGTCATCATGGAAGAAATTATTTTCTGTCTCCTCATGCTTCTGCTGTCTGTCTCTCTTTCTCTCTGAGATTTCACTTATAATGAAATTACTGCATTCCCATTAAACTAAATCGACTTCTTAGATTACTGTGAAAAATCTCTGGTGTTAGTGCGGGGATTTGCACCGAACAAATTCCAAGGTGTGATTTTGGTGAGACTAGTGCTCCTGTAAAGTCAATTTAAACTTGGCAGCAGCACAGCAGTTCATTTGAAGTTTGAAGGTTCTGGATACTCCTGCATACAAATTCTGAAGGTCCCTTTTTTTTGCTTTCATGTTGTTGCCTTTTGAATGTGCAGCCAAAGCTGTTGCTTTGCCATGAGTACTCCTCTAGCCAAACCACTACATGATTGAAAGCACTCAGTGAAGGCATCTCCTTTCCACTCCATCTCACTAGCCCTTTACAGCCATCTGTAGCTGCAGATGCCAGGCCTGGGCTGCACTAATAGAGCATTTAGCTGACAGATCCACACAATGTCCCGCTGCAAACCTCTAAATGTCCTTTAGGTGCATAGAGGACTGTCTGCCTCTGTGGTCTCTGCTCTATGGGGCCCCAGCAGCACAAACTCATAACCTTCAGTTAAAATACTGCCCCCTGTGTATGTGTCTCCTTTGCATATATTTTCAAGGTCTGTCTGTTAAAACAGTGCTATTTGGGTTTTATATTTGTCCTAGTTTTTTTTTTTTTAAACTCTTCTTTTCTTTCCACTACTTTCCTATTTTAATGGTAGTCTCATGACATTTCACTTTGTTAGGCCTAATTTTTATCTGGACCAGTTTACTCTGCTATATATCACTGGCCACTAGTGAATCTTTGTTAGTGTGTTTTGTACATCCTGGTTCTACTTTTTTATCATAAAGGCAACACTACATGTCATATGCAAGGACACAGTTCAATGTATTTCCATATTCAAAACAGGACTTTTTAAATGAAAAATGTCTTGTTATATTATTGATTGCAGGGGATGTAGTGGAGGATAAACACAGCTCTATATTTCTTTTGTAGTGCAAAAAAGTATTTGCTAACCTATTTTTATTCACGAGTTCACACTTACATATATTTAGCACGAGTAAGGTAATGCGTATTTGGCGAGTATAGTAATGCGTAGTAGGCGTGCTGTCCTGGGGAAGGGCTCCGGGCTCAGGAATGGCCCGAACCCAGAGTACCCCCCATAGTGTGGTGAGAACTCTAGTGATACCTCTTGAGTGGAGAAGGGTTGGTGGAGGGTTGCTGATTATCCGTCAAATGAATAGAGGTATGTCAGCTGTATTTATATCTGTGCATTGATTAACTTGAGAGCAAACCTCCTGTGTTAATTAGGCTAAGTATCTGACGCGCTCCTCCCGAACTTTAATAAAACATCATTTATAGAATTTTTTTATATTCATAGTTATATAGTTTATTATTTTCCCCAAAATGTAACAGTAAGTTACATTTCTGAAAAAGTTAAAGTTTTAAAATTATTGCTGACTACTGTGATATTTTATGAATAGTTTAACAAAATCTTTTACACATTTTATTAAACTATTAACAGATATATAAATTCTGTTATAATTATTTATGATATTTTAATTATTTTACGAAAAAGCTAAACACACAGTAAACTATTTTACAAATCTAAACTGTATTAATGACTAATAATAAAGAAAATAAAAATTTAAACTTCTTTAGCCATTTCAGTTTGAGGGGTGCAAATGTTTACACTTAGCTATAAATCTAAGTTGTTTTTTTTTAACACAACATCCCTGATTAATATTTTTTTATCTGTCCATGCAACCTTGAATATGTTATAAAATTTTGATGAAAGATTATGAAAACAAACATTCTTTTTTCATTGGAATTACATGCACTTATGATACTTGCAGAATAAGACCAGGAATGTTCATTAAGAAACCATATGCAGTCAGTTTTGCATTTCATGTTGTATTTAAAAGGATACCAATTTTGAATGCCTTTTAATTGAGGCTAACAGGGTCATGTTAATCAGCCAACCTTGAACTCTTCAATACAATTGAATCAAACAACAGCCCAAAATAATTTAACAGTTCAGCTTGTTCTAGTAAAGACATTTAATAGTATCTCTGGGCGTGAGGACTCTACATCTTTGCGGTTTGGGGAGTTTGAAAAGTACAGTGCCTCTGAGGGTTGGGCTCTTTTGTCCTGATTATTGGCAAGGTGCCCAGGGAAACAAAGGCTCACCCGAGCACCTGAAGCAAGGTGACTCCATCACTGGCAGAGTCAGGAAAGAAGGTGTCTGGTACCTTAGTGCCAGGCTGCTTTCCTCTTTTGACACTTTCCCTGATTGGAATTGGTGTGCCTATCTCTCTCATTGCAGGTCCAGGTGAGACAAGGTGATGTACGTCCTGTTCTCTCTGCCTGGGTGGCAGTAATAAGAATATAATGAGGGTACATTTGCATTCGTCTACTCTGGTATTATAAAGCTCTATATTACACAAATGTGATGGGTTCGGTGTGACAGAACAGGGGGAATGAATCTTTCAAGCTGAAATCAATACATAAAACAACAGGCCAAGAAGCCAACGAGAGTTCTGACTTAGAGCAAGGTCGAGGACGAAGAGCTCGTCTCATAAAATTTCACAGATGCATAAACATCTGAATATATCACCCGACACACTCTCTCAATTCAATCTGCTGCCTTCCATCTCAGACTGAGAGGAACGGAGAGAGAGAGAGGGGAATTTAAATAGCTGTCCGATATGTTTATGTGTTGGTGTAGCTGGGGGACTTCATGCCAAGGAGCAGTGCTCAGGCCAGGGACTGAGATAAAATTAATCCAGCTCTGACCCGGACGCAGAACAGGGAGGTAAAGTAAGGCGAGCTTTTCCCAGACGCATCTGCATGCTTCCATCAGTCATAGTGCCAGCTAAGCAATCAGGAAGGGTCAGAACATCAATATGAAGTAAACGAGTGCCTGAACTCCTATTAACCTTAACAAATTCTCCTCTAGGTCAAACAAGGAACCTGTAATGCACTGCCTATAATAAATCAAAACTGCATTGGAACATATTTTCTTCAAGATCAGTTCACACAGCCTTGCTAGATGGATTGATTGATTATAAATAATCAAGAACAACTTTCATTATTAATTAGTTGGTCTGCACACAGTGTGGCATCTGCTAGTGCTGTTACTTTACCCTACTGAAAAATGCATTTCTGTGGACAAAACACATGTAAATAATAGAGGTCACAGATTGAGCTGCTGTGGGAAATGTGCATAATGCAAAATGTTCAAAAACATGATAACGCTTTAAATTAAATGCTTTAACCAATCTCACAAGTGTAAAGTAACATGACTTGCCCTTTCAGGTGCTTTGACAGATGTGTGAGCTGTTCAATGCATTTAGCAGCTATTTCCATAGATGTAAATGTTAGAAATGACAGCAAACTTCGCAGACTTAACCAAGCAAGCACAAGTCTGATTGAATGCATGTGCACAGAAAGGGAGCACAATATTTCTGACTAAAACATAGAGTGCGGCAGTAATGACATATTTTTGCATGCCAACTCAGAAGTTAGCATCACCCAGGTTGCCTCAGGAAAACCCAGACAGATTTTGCAAATGCCTTTTGGAATGATGCAGAAAATAAGCTCTGTGACCAACAAAAGTAAGTTTTGCTCATCACCGATTTATCAGTCTTTATTTAAAAACATTTTCCCTGAAAATTTGTGTTTGAATAATTTGCAAAAGCACAAGCCGCTTTTAGCCGCTTGCTAGCAACAATTTTTCAAGACAAGTAAAAGCCTGATCACAAGGGGGAATTGCTAAGGTATTATAAGTCATCAAATAAACATTGAAATTATCTTGAGCTTTTGTTAAGCAAAGACCATATTTCAGGCATTTAACCAAACACCCATTGACTTTAGGATGATGAAACCAAAAGTGCTAAAATGTTACCACGTTTATGGTTTTTGGCCTATAAAAATATGCCATCCCTGCAGCACTCTATTAATGTGAAACGTGGTGTGAAATAGTACTTAAAACTTGAATGATGCCTGACAGCATTTCACTGAACGAGAGGACGCTTGTGCGCATCAAACAGAAATCTAACACAATAATTCTGACTAAACACACGATCTGAAACAAGCCTTAAAACTGAAATGAGGCTAAATTGGTAGTACATATGCTGTTAAAATTGCTTTTATTTGCAGTTCTTGTTAAGCTACAAAACATTATTTGAAGCACCTTGATTGTCAGTCTAATAAGTGTTTTGTCACATTACATTTCACTTTCCTATACACAAATATTTAGTATGGTTGCTGAAATAAGATTAGTTAATATGAGGAGTTTGCTGGGAATTAATTTTCATAGTTCTCAGTGTACCATAAGGAGCACAGCTCAGCAGAGCTTGTTGGCCCTCAAGGCTAATGTAATCTGTCAGAACTGGCCCAGATGTTTAACGTCACATACACACATACATGTACAGGTTTGTAAACATGCACACATGTGCACAAAATCTAAGTGTTTAACACGCTCTCTCTCTCTCTCTCTCTCTCTCTCTCTCTCTCTCTCTCTCTCTCTCTCTCTCTCTCTCTCTCTCTCTCTCTCGCTTCTGTTTATATCCCTTTCTCTTTCTTTTCTCTCTCTCTAGTATTGATTATTCAGCCAGAACTTGAGGGGCTCAGCACCCCAGAGGTCGGCAGGGTTAAGTAAACCAATCCAGTGTTTTCTGTACAGCAACACAGTATAGCGAAACTTGGCCCTTCCTGCCAGCACTGAGACATTCCTGTAACTGACTGTAAAATGAGACATGGCTAACACAAGGCCACTAGAAAGGAAAATGATGTGGAAACTGACAGACACACACACACACACACACACACATGTTGGTTTTTGTGGTTTATGGGGACTCTCCATAGGCATAATGGTTTTTATACTGAACAAACTGTGTGTGCTATTGCCCTACACCAACTCTACACCTAAACTTAGCCCTCACAGGAGACTTTGTGCATTTTTAGATTTTCAAAAAAACACCATTTAGTATGTTTTTTAAGCCTTTTGAATTACGGGGACATAGGCAGTGTCCTCATAAACCACCTTCATATTGTAATACCTCTGTCATACCCATGTCATTATACAAATTTGTGTCCTCATAAACCAGATAAACATGCACACACACGCACACAAACACAAATACACACATACTGTAGCACAACAAGCACTTATATCTGCTGCCTGTTAGTTAAATAAAGCAAATGCATTAGGAAGAGGATGCTATTTGTGAAATTATATATCACTTTTATTACTATATACTGAATAATGCAACCAGTCCGATGGTTTGGTGGTTGCAAACTGGGGACTGTGGTGGAATGGATTATTTTGTTAATTATCTCCAAAAGACAAAAAAAAGACAGTTCTGAGTTTGTTTTTGATTACTGACAATCAAAGTGCACGTGCATATTTTGGCTCACATTCACATTCTTAATCACATTTTTGCCTTAATTAATTGATTAAGTTAAATGGTCCTGTGGTGCGACGAATAAATTATATGTATATAAATATATTTATATATTTATATAAATAAATGTTTATGTATTCATATTGTTGGCTCTTTGACACACTGCTTTTTTCAAATTTTTAAATGTCTGATAAATGTAAGTATTGCACTTAGTCTCTCAATTAATATATCATAACACCAGCATACATAATAACTGTAAAATAATTAGCTAAATATTTTTACATTATTTTAAATGTCAATGTCCCAAAAGTATTTCATGCCAACTACTCATATTTCACAGTAAGTAGCATTTTCACAGATTTGATCTTGTACTTGTATTTGTAATGTACAAGCGTGGCATAAATGTATTTACAGATGAATCACTATATGAATCACTTATATGCTAGGGGAAGTCGTGGCCTAATGGTTAGAGAGTCGGACTTGAAATCCGAAGGTTGCGGGTTCGAGTCTCCGGCCGGCAGGAATTGTATGTGGGGGGAGTGAATGTCCAGCGCTCTCTCCACCCTCAATACCACGACTGAGGTGCCCTTGAGCAAGGCACTGAACCCCCAACTGCTCCCCGGGCGCCGCAGCATAAATGGCTGCCCACTGCTCCGGGTGTGTGTTCACGGTGTGTGTGTGTTCACTGCTGTGTGTGTGCACGTAGGATGGGTTAAATGCAGAGCACGAATTCCGAGTATGGGTCACCATACTTGGCTGAATGTCACTTCACTATTGTGTGATACAGCGTAATAAACTCAATAAGTTGTCTTTTAATAAAATATAGATGTATGTCTTTTAAATAAATATAAAAAACATCAAATGAGCAGACACATTTAACGAACACTGCAAAGAAAAAAAAGGACAGGACATTATCATTATTAATTCAAGATACAGGGGGAAAAAAATCCTTTATAATTAATACAGTATATTGTATTTTTATGTCCCCTATTTTTTCGAGTGAAGATAACGTTATAACTTACACAGCAAATTAGTCCACGTTCATATGCTCTGTGGCATATTGAGGTTGACACTTAGCCCCATGTGAAGTTACTCTGCTAGGTGGGGTAAGGTTAACTAGTGTTATAACTCTGAAATGGTTATGTGAATAAATTAATGCTGGAACGGTGGAACTCCCTTAGGTCCTGCAAACTAACCACTCACATAAATGCACCAAGCCATGCCGCATTCTCATATCCCAGATACTTTAATATGGATGCTGCTGTTCCTCGCAGACCCGCACACAAACACTTTAATATTGATGGGGAAATCCATAAAATTGCTTCCTTCACTCTTATCAGCGCCAGCAAGAAATGGAAGTCGTGGCACTCTTTATATCTAAAAGTCTGTAACTGCGGCTCCCCGCGGGGTTTCATTTATATCCATTCGGGAGTGACGGAGTGAGAAAGATAACGTAACGTAGCTCATAGTTCTTGTGACGCTCTTTATTCTGGAACAGAGAGTTCTTGTTCTGCATTAATTGTTGTTTGCTGACCTTTAGCCAGCTGGTGTGCTTGCCATCTTCTCCCAGTCAAGCAGTTTCATGCTCCAGACTTTGTGAAATGGTTACATTAACAATTGAATTACTGTAACGGTGGCAGACGGGGCTTAGAAGAAGCTACGCTGGTACAGATAGAACGGTGCATGTTAAGATGCAGAATCAGTGTTATTGCAATCAAATACCTTACAAAAGGCACTGGCGCTCACATCAGTTGCCATGGAGACATTGATAACTATGCTGTCTTTTTTTCTCTTCTTAGGTCTGGCTGTTCACCAGATCATCACCATCACTGTGTCCCTCATTATGATCGTTGCAGCCTTGATCACTACTCTAGTCCTTAAAAACTGGTAGGAAACATTCTTTTCTTTCAGCACTGTGTCTCAATGATTTTTCTGTCTGTGTTCCTCTTGTCTGTCTCTCCCTATTCATGTCCCTCAGTCTGTTTATTATCTTTTCAATCTGTCCTTTTCTATCACTCTGTCTGTCAATGTGGACAGTGACTCCCTTATTGCGCCTAGCAATCCGGACGCTCGTACACAATAGCTTTTTCCCAAACCTGTTGAGCTTCTTCCATAGACAGCATCTCAAGGCACCTAAGATACCTTCTTTTGGAATTTGTATCAATCTACTGCAGAGAGAGCAAACCCAGAGTGCATTGCAACATGAATGTGAGAGCTTTATTTTCATAAAGTAAAAGTTCATTCAATTATAGAATTATTTCTAAAAACACTTAAGAATAAAAATAATGCTAATAAAAATGCAAATAATTCAAAATAATTTTAAATATATTTGGAAAAGAGAATGTTCATTAACCAAGACACAACAAATACTGAAAATTAAAAAACAGTAGCAATAATAATATTAAAAAATAATAATAATTAGAAACAGATACATTAGAAATGTGCATTATTCAAGATACAGATTTTTTTTTTAATTTTTAAAAATTAAAATACTGATAAAAATGTAAAGTTTATTATCCAAGATACTGCTGAAAAATGGTAATAATAATAAACAATATTACCATTTTTTTAAATTAGAAGCTGACTGTTTTTCAGATGCAAAAGTAATTTCATGATTCAATATTCATTCAATACAAAAAAATATTCCTAAAAAATTGGTAATATATATTACTAAATAATATTAATAAAATGTAAAAAATCTAAAATAATTGTATAATTTTATAAATAATAAATTAAATTACTGCTAAGCAACTGGTCGTGGTAGCAGCAGTAGTTCTAATAAAAATAAAAATCATAATAATAATAAATTAAGAGAAATATTAATTATTCAAGATTCATTAAATTCTGAAAATTATTTCTGAAAAATGTTAATAAAATAGTACTAATAAAATATTAATTAATTAAAAATAATTCTAAAAAAAATATAATGTTCATTATCCAATACATCTCAGGCGTGGGTGAAGGGATAGAGCGAGTATTCAATTGCAGGAGGCAAAAGGGCTTTATTAATACAAAAATTAAACAAACAACAAAAAACTACCCTGTAGGGGAAGACAGGCAAGGCAAGGACGACGACGACGACGAACCGGCACAGGACTGAAAACACAAGGAGATTATAAAGGGAGCAAATGAGGAGGGTAACGAGAAAACACAGGTGGGGCAAATTAACCAATAATCAGGAAACAAGGTGGGTGGGGTCAAGACAATTGACATAAGAGCACATGGCACATAGAACCAAACAAGACAAGCCATGTGCTCACGCAAAACAAAATCACTAGCCATGTGCAAAACAGGACACGAACACGCAGCTAATGAGGAGACTCATAAGCCGTGTGTTCACAAAAAAAAAAAAATGAAAGCACACAGCCAGTGAAAAAACACAAGCTGCGTGCAACACAGAGCAAAACAAAACAAGAAAAAGCATGTGGCCGAACCGCGTGCCGAACAAACACACACACACAGAGGACAGAGGAGCGCACGGCCCAAGCGAACTCGAAATCGCACGCTCCCACAGCGAGAACAAACCTGGAGCGTGAGTGTCCGAACCCCGACACGAAACCAGAACTGAGTCTGAACAAGACAGGAGTGCCGGGATCCGAACATCACGCCCCAACATGAAACAGAGCACGCAGACAAGAAAGTTTTCTCACCAGAAAACAAGACAAGGAGGGAGTGTCACAGCTCCGTCACAAAACCATAATTCCATTGGTAGTAACATTAAATTTTTTGCATTAAAGCAAATAGAAACTAAATGTTTTACAGATGCAAGAGAAAGGTTCATTATTCAAGAATAAAAATAAAAATAAATAAAATTACATAAAATAATTGAAAAAAATTATTAGAAACACTATTTTACCCCAAATTTGTGTGTACTATGTATATTCATGCTAAAGTATCGAGCTGATCTTCACAAGTTGTTACATTGAAATCAGCTTTTGTTGAGTCATTTTGCTGCGCTATGTAGAGCATTTCAGATTAGTCATTTTTGAGGTTCCATTTCAATCATACCCATTTAGGAAATACACAGCGAGGAGGCTCATTAGGTTTCGAACAGAGCTAAATTTGTCTGTGTCTGCCTCCTCAGTCCATGTTAAATGTAGGACAGACACAGCGGTTCAAGGTATGATTTTATGTTGGCTTTGTGAATTTGGTGCGTGTTTTTGTAGTTGTGCGCAGTCCGGGAATGGACGACACAGCAGCCACCAGAGAAAGATCAACCAGCAAGAGGAGAGCTGTCAAAACCTGACCGACTTCACGCCCGCCCGCGTGCCCAGTAAGGTGGACATCTTCACCGCCTACAATGACAGTTTACAGTGCTCGCACGAGTGTGTGCGGGCCGGCATACCGGTGTACACAGACGAGATGATCCAGCACACACCCATCTACAAGACCTCCTACAATGGAAACAGGCAAGAGTCCAACATTAATATATACATTCTGTAGAAAAAAAAAAACTGGGCTGGATGTTGCTATTGCTGACCAAGTAGTTTGGACAACAAAGAGACTGCACTGACAGCCCAGTCCGTACATTCTGACAGGGTTTGGTTTCCTTGTAGCATAGAGTAGGTTTAGTGCTGTCAGAAATAATGTTCATTCTAAAAAGCTTGAACACTGGACCAAAGCAGAGCAGAAGAAACATTATGCACCATTATTTGACCCTGGCTGTATGCCATTTTAACTTTTTTTTACTAAGGGGCCATTTACATAACTGAAAACGGAAAATGTTTATTTACATGACAATGGCATTTTAAACGGCGCCTAAAAACGCAATCTTTTGAAAACAAGTGCAAGTTTTTAAAAACAATACCAGTATTGTCACGATTTATTTAAACTATATTAAATAAATAAATAAATTGAAATGTTTCATCGCCATCTACTGGTATGCATAATAAAGTGTTTGTCATTTTCATGGATCCATGTGAACGGATTGTTTTGACTGTGTTGTCTGTACGCGAAACTTTTCAAAAATGCAAAGAAAAACTTTTTTTCGTATATATTTTTAAAATAACAGTGCAGTCTCAGAATAAAGGTACAACGTTAAAAAAACAACCTTTTGAACCTTATTAACCTCTCTTAGTGCCTACAGTGTAAGAATAGAGTTTTGTGCCTTTTTTCTGAACTGTCCTTTAGCTGACAGACAGTTTCCATATTAAAACTTTCTTAGAGAAGTTGCATCTTTAAATTCATCCTGTATAATGCACCACCGCTACAGCCAATCACACACAGACAGACTCTCTGGCAGTTGCATCATGTCTCATGCTGTTTTTTCCTGTAGTTATGTTATTCTTGAGCTATTTATGACAGCTTGTCAAATTAATAATAGTCCAACTTTTAAATGTCAGTGGTCTTAAAACCCCTGCATTCTGTTCCATTTAAACTGTTTTTAAATGCAAGAATGTGATAGTTTCACCATTCTTAAAGTGCTGCTTTTAACATGTTTTTCCCTGCTACAATCTTCAATAATTGAATAATTTAGCCTTTAATGTGCATTTTGAAAATAACCAGTTGAATCTGCCAGAGAGTCATTATTTTTCAGATAAGTATGTTGTGACAGTTGTGTATTCTTGTTTTTTGTCCTTCCATTGCCCTTGTCTTTATAAAAGACTGAGCATGAGCTTTAAATTGTATGAATAATTTCAGTGCTGCTTCATTTAATACTGTATGCTTCCGAATACAAAAGCCTAGATGAGAGGGTTTAGAGGAAATGTAAGTGTGGGCGCTTTGTTTGTGGTATAATGCAGTCGCCACATAAAAAAGAGTCTTGAATCAGGGAGTGGGACAGAAGTGCTTATATCTGCAGGATTGAAGAGCTGATCTGTCTGTCTATTCCAGACCGTCGCCCACTGAAAGGCAGCTAATCCCTGTGGCCTTTGTGTCTGAAAAATGGTTTGAGATCTCCTGTTGAGGCCCTTTTACTACCTTTGGGTTGAGCCCACGTCTTCAATTTGTGCCCTGGTACGTACTGTATTTCTTATGGCTCTGAAGTCTATATGGTGTAATTCTGACATGCTTTTCCAGTGCTTGTGTACTTACTAGAAAATCACAGTTCCTCAGGGTTCAACAGGGATATTTCACTAGTCATAGAACTGAAATGAGTTGTAGACTTGTGGCTGGTATCTTTTAAAATTGTGCTGAAACAGAATATATTCCAACAGCAGAAATATACTGTCACATTAAAATACTAACATAATGGTAACACTTGCATATACATTAGGTATCATATAACTAACAATGAACATTTTTTACAGAAATAATTAGTGACAAATGATGAGCAATACATTTGCTATAGTATTTATTATTTTTTACAGTGTAGTTAAAAAAGACAACTGTTCACTGTTAGTTCATGTTAGCACAGGTCCATTAAATAATATTCACAGATGCAACTTTTTAAATATTCTATTAGTCAGTGTTATTTTACTATCATGAGATACTATCATAGTTTTTATTAATATTTTGAATTAGTTTATATTCTGTTTCTATTTTAATTATTGTGAAAAAAATTGTTTTTGTGTGTGTTTTTATCATTTTTATTGTGTGTTTTTATATGTCTACAAAGTTTTTATTATTTTTTATTTTAGTACATCAAGTTCAACTAAAATGTTTCTTTTGGGAACTAGCTGAATTAAATATTTTATTTATAATTGTATTTATTTATTTTATAATTTATAATTGTATTTATTTATTTATTTCAGCTAACATTTATTTTATTTAAAGTAACAGATTTTTATAGTTTTTCCCCTGGTTTCACAGACAAGGCTTAAGACTAGTCCCAGACTAAAATGTAATTCTGAGCTGTTTCAACTGTAATAACCTTGCACTGACTAATCTTAAAGCATATCAGTGCATTTGTTTTCTCTCAAGATGCATGCCAGTAATGTTTTTTCTAATGCATGTTAATAAAAATTACTCAAATGCCCTAATTGAACTATGGCCTAATCCTGGCTTAGTCTAAGCCCTGTCTGTGAAACCAGGCCGTAGTCAACTATAATAACCCTCATATTAGTCAATACTGATTTTAACACTAATTAATATTACAAAATGCAGAAATAGATTAGAAGCAGAGTTTTTTTAATTGTTAGTTCATATTAACAAATGTGTTTAACTAGTGACAAATGGAACCTATTGTAAAATGTTATCAGTTACTTAATTTAGGTTAATGTTCATTTCTATCCCCCGGTTTCACAGACAAGGCTTAAACTAGTTCCAGACTAAAATGCATGTTTGAGCTGTCTCAACTGAAAATATCTTACTCTGACATGTCTTAAAATATGTCAGTGTCATTGTTCTGTGTCAAGATGCACACCTTAATGTTTTCTTCTACGGCATTTTTGTAAAAGTTGCTTGAATATCTTAATTTAACTAAGGCCTAGTCCTGGCTTAAGCTAAGCCCCGTTTGTAAAACCGGCCCTAAATGTACTAATACATTTTTTAACATTTCAAGTTGTATAAAGTAACATGTAAGTTAATGCCATATTTTTTGTTATATACCTTTACAGTAGTTTATTTACACTATCACTAAGTTACACTTTTTACACTGTTCAGTTCTTGTTCTATTTAAAAAGTCATATCAATTAATATTTAAATACTTAAATTGAATGTTTTCTACTTTCAGGATCTCATTGGAAAACCTGTGAATCAAACACAAAAGACTCAAACACAATAAAGCAAAACAAAACCACAAGAACAGCAACGACAAGCAATTAAAAAGATGGGAAGCGAGACGAACAGGCAGTTTTGTACAAATGTCGGATCTCTCTAGAAGCGGACTGAAAATGTTTATTTTTCTAGACTGATGCAGTGCTATGGATACCACTCCCAAATTATTTTCCATAGACGTGATCATTTTAGAGGTGATATACCTAGAGCTGATACATTATATACGTGTATTACTGCACATGAGGGTGTGCTGGAGAGGAGAGGCCACGGGGACACTCTCTGACACGATACGTCTGCTTGTGTGGAGAAAAGACTCTCCTGAACTTTGTGCCAATAATGCCATTATGTGCCACTACATATATAGATGGGACGCGTTCAGTTTTGTGGAAAATTACAATATCAATCTGTCATCCGTTTTTGTATAAAAAGTATAAATATGTATTTGAAATATGATTTGAAATAGCTGAGGAAATGTGTTACAAATGTCCAAAAAATATTTATATGGAGCACTATTCATTTAGAGGAAAAAAAAAATGAACCCAGTGAGGAATAGTATACCCAGGTTTTAATTTCACTACATTGTTTCTAGGCCCCGTTTTAAAGGAATAGTCTCTATTTTTATACAAACGAGGTTAAATATGAGTCAGACAGACCCAATTCAACTGGACTCTTGGGACTGTTAATCTGCAAGCGGAGGTTCAATGAAAAGTTGAAGTTTTTTAAAGCTATCAAACAATGTGGAAGCCAGATTCAGTATTCATTTACAGCTTATTTGATTTTCCAAAGCCAAGCTTCAGACGCTCGTTGAGTTTCCTTTTTTTTTTAAATCACTGATGAGAAATGACATGTACAGGTTAATCATGTTTACGGACTCACAGACCCTCAAAGAGGTGTTTGATACCCGAGATAGTTTGTTAGTTTGTGGGTCGAGCCTAAATAACCCAATTATCTATTAAAACATTACAAAGTAGCTAATAAACCTCCTCTACGTTGTAATTACAAAGCTTAATTTGAATAAATCACCAGACAATTATCAGCCTTGTGCATAGACGCATAAAGGACAAAATATTGTGTTATTTTATTTTCGTGCCTATTAATTTGTGCAAGCTTGATTTAATTTGTTTAATTGTATATTTAAATCTGCAACAAAACCATGAATGTCCCCCTTTCATTGTGTGCTGTTTTAATTCAAGCTAATAGTTTATTACTCATTACTTTATTACTATTGACTCAAAGGCAAATATTCCATCAGCAGAAACAGAAACGTCTAGTGCCAATCATTTTAATAGCAATCAGAAATGCAGTAATATACAAAAAGCATGAAACTTGCCAATAAATTTGATTTATTGATAAAGTCAGCAGGAATAAATGACACTTTGGATTAGTGTGTGTGTGTGTGTGTGTGTGTGTCTGAAATCGCAACTCTACTCGAGCATCAGTAGACCAAAGAGCTCCACTGTGGGAAGCAGTACATGAACAGACCAAGACAGTTATTCTGTACATGATGAGTAAAGAAAATAAGAGGGCGGATAACTGTTATTTTATCCTAAAACAGATGTTTAATGGTTACAATTACATATTGTACAAAGGCAAACACTGTGAATAGTTGTTTGCAATAGTCTGTCACTGAAAGTGAAACGTCTTGGAGTAAATTTAATCAAAGGTTTTCAGATGTTCCTCAAAATGTTTATAAGCAGTAGAGAATTGTGATTCCTGTTTTCATCCTTGGAAGACTGCAATACATATGAAGTTTTGTCAACTCTTTTCTTTTTTTTCCCCTCCACAATTGTCTATAATTGACCGATTTAGGACATCATGTGAACCACACTGGCCAATCATGTTAGGTATTTAGAAAAGTACTAATTATATACTGGAACACTAAAGCTCTGTATTACAGTATGTACATGTGTAAATGTGTTTTCTATATATTTACCTCTATTCTATCTTGTGATTTTTTTAAAATCCTTTTTTTTCACAGGATCAGTGGAAAAGTTTGAAACTGATTTTTTTTTTTGTTTACATTGCATAAGTCGCTGCAGAGGTTACAGACAGACAAATATACACATTTTTGTTGTGCCAAGCCTCAAAAACAAACAAACAAAAAAATCTGTTGTTTCTGCTGTAGCTGTAGTTCTCCTAATAATTAGGAAATTCCAGGTCATTTGCATTACATTTTAATACAACGAAACTATCACAGGATAAGATGAATTACAGGCATTTTGCGGGTTTCAAGAGTATGATTTTTTTTTTTCTTTTTGTCCAAGTGCTAAACAGGACTCTTTGAGGTAAAAAATAAAAAAAATAAAAATAAATAATAATATTTTTTTGGTTAAATTAAAAACACTTCAGGTGTTTTGTCATTCTCTTTCTCTCAGAGAATGAAAATAGCTCAGTCGACAGCTCAATAAACTGAACGTCAATTAAAAAAAGACACAATAAATCTAAACAGACGACTGGCCCATGTGACTGCCGGCACAGGAGAAGATTTGTGCTGCGAGTCTGATAAACATGTCTGGAGTTTGATTGTGTGTGGAATGTTGATTTGTTCTCCAGTCTTGACACAGAGCTCAGAATCAGTAGAACAAAAATCTGCTGAATAAAAGGTTAATTGACTTTGTGCTAAGCCCCGCCTTAAAAAACTACCGACCAATCCTACTGTACTTTACCAACAGTTTGCCATATCATAAGACAAGCTTATGAAAGCGTGTTTGAATAGTTTTAAATGCAATTTTATAGAAAGTAATATAATATAATATAATATAATATAATATAATAATAGACACATTATATTATATTATATTATATTATATTGTATTATAATATATTATATTATTAAAGTTGTGTTAATAGGTCAGTTTATTTTGTCTGGATTTTAATATTACTGTATAAACATATCTTTAAAGAAGAAAATGATCATAGTAATTTTCATTCCATCCCATATGAGAATAACATACTTTTTTTTTCCATTTAAATATTTATTTTTTATTTTTTATTTTTTCACTTATGGGCACATTTTACTGCAAGTCATGCTTTTTATGTACATCTCCTATCATTTCCGACTGTAGATTCTGTAAGGCTTGTCTCAGTGAACAACAGTACCAATGGGACAAAGGTTAGGGGAATAGACAATATTTTCATCTGTGCGTTACACCTGAATGTGCTTTCTCATTCACTTTGAGTCTATCGGAACTTTCTCTGAATGAAACCTGCTGAATCCAGTGCAATATGATGTTTTTTTATATGACAAATACTTCTAAATCAGAGCCCTCCTCGTTATTGACATGTAAATTACACACTGCTTATTGTAAAAGCTTATTTTGTTGTCGTGTTGTATTTTTTTGTTTTCATGTGGTACTATACTCAGGCATCATCTATCTCTTTTATTTTATAAAAGGCAAGTTTCTAATGTTTACGGACACAAATCTTTGTTGGCTTCAGTTCTGTTCGTTTTTGTTTTTTTGTTTTTTTGTAAGCGACGCACATTTGCAGAGTCAGATTTCATGATGACAGATTTCATATAGTGCAGAACGTACTCCTAAACGCCCCCCCCCCCCCCCCCCCCAAAAAAAAGCCCAGGGCTGTCAGGAGAGATTACGCCAAATTCCTCCTTGTGTGACAGAGATCCGTGAAAACCGTTTAAACTTATAGAAACCGGAAACTCTTTACTGAGGCTTAGTCAGGGAGTATCTGAGATGGTCTTTGGCTTTTGATTTGCTGCAGGTACAAATCATTACACTGCTCCATATTCCATGCAAAAACAACCTGACAAATGTCCTGTTGTTGCCATAGAAATAAAAACTTTGTACTTTGTGTACCTTAACTTTTTATATTTGTGTCTAATATATCAATGAGTACCTCTTTTTTTCTTTTATATAAGATCTATGAATATAGTACACAACACAATATACAAGAAAACACACACATGAAAACACACATACATGGATGCTGTATGAACTAACAGTCTCTGTGTCGAAATAGTGCTGTGTACTTTTATTTTGTGTCTTTGAGTCTCTCTCTCTTTCTCTTTTTGTAGGTATTGGTAAAGTTACATTTCCAGGTGACACTGATTTTGATTCTTGTTCTAAAGCTCTCTGTGTTTTGGCCACTGTAAATGCAGCTGTCATCAGAATTAATCTGTACATTTAGTACTCTCTCAAGTTGCTATTAATGAGATGTTAAAATGAAATGGGCTGTCTTTCTATAAACACCATCAAATGTTTGTAAAATGATTATGGGGTGTTATTTGGACTGGGACAATGATATTGAAAATAAAAGTCATTCAACAAAGAAAGGCACTATGCTGGCATATTACTGCTGATTGTTTCTTGAAATCATTTATTTGGCGAAAATTGCATTTTGTGAACAGGATTGTTGGTTGCCACTAACATTAATTTTTTTCCTATGAGATCTTTTTTTGGATAGCTAAACCATCAGGACTAGTCCTACACCACCACTAAGACATGAAAGAGTCCGACCAGATTTTTACCAGATGGACCGTTGTATGATTTCCCATAATATATGACGTTGTGTTCCCATTTATCAAAAGACTAGGCTAAACAAAGCCTGATGAGCAGCATTTCTCTGATGATGATGGAAATGAAAAATGAAAACGCTCCATCATGCTCCAAGGAACAACAGGAGGCAGAGCGACAGAGAGAGATTGTGAAAAGGATCGTGCCGTGAAATCAACACGACAATGTGCCAAAATATTGTCCATATTGATGGATACCCCAATAAGCAGAAGTCTATGGAAAGTTATTCATTAAAGTCCTACAGTTCAACCAAAGTGCCAGACGGGAATTTCAAGAGGGCTCAGATTCGATAAGAATCAAATCGAATCTAACTGATTTAATTTGATCCAAACCTATAGATTATACTCAATAAAACTGAGGCAATAATTTGCACTCAATTTGTTTGGGTAAAGATTACATTCAACAGCTATGACACTCTGAAAGAAATCAGGGAAAGTCTTATGTTTGTTAATACATTACACCACTAATGACTTATAAAAACTGATTCATATGAACTCTTGATTATTATTGTAGTTTTGGTAGCTAGCATAGCCAATGTTTACAATGAACAAGTAGTTACGTCCCTAGTAAAAAGTAATATATTTAAAATACTTTTATTTGATACTAAGTATAATTAAAATCCATTAACATATTTACTGATATGACGCTCAAGACTTACTGATTTAAATATTATAATTAAACTTTATTTGGAGTACTACTTGTGCACAATGCACATTTCTAGATATTAAGCCTAAAATATGTTTTAATGTTACTATTGATGAGGATTGTATGATCTTTGAGTAATATAGGTCTTTAAATGCAAGATATTTAAAGTGTACCTAAAGTTTACTTGCAATAGTTCCACTTCAGCACATTCAAATATACTTCAGTATATTTTAGTTGGACGTCATCACTACTTCTGCACAATTAAAGTGCATTAAGTACAAAATTAGTTGTTCCAATTTAGCAAATTTGTACTAGTTTAGTATACTAAAAGTACAATCGCATGGTTTTTTATTAAGTACATAAATATGTAAATGTATTTGTAGTATACTTAGCATGACCTAAATGTATTTCAAATAGATTTTCGTATATTTATTTTTCAATAGGGTTGTTACTGCACTAGCATTAATACAGCAACTTATTCAAATTTTTTAAGCCCACTGCCTAACAATAAGCTCTACTCTTCAACACAATGGGTAAAATTCACCCTGACAAACTTTTTTCGTCAAACATAACTGAACTGAACGTCAAACATAACTGAACATTAACAGGTCTTTACCTTTACTTAAATATACATTGCACTTACAGTTACTCTTTTTTACATATTTAAATAAGTTTGACAATTAAAACTAAATGTTTAGAAATTTTGCATTATACGGGTTCCGAAAAGGTGGGACATTTCCAGTAAATTTTGGAAACATTCTAGAAATTTTGGAAACGTTCTAGGATTTTTTTGGGAATCTTCCAGGGATTTTTGGAAAGTTTCCAGAAATTGTCCACCCCTTTGAAACCCTAATCATAACTATATTAAACTAACAGCAAAAACATTTTTAGAGACTACGGCACATTCTCTCCCATCATTTCAAGGTATTTTAGTTCTAACCGTTTGATAAATGTTTGTTAGACAGAACGTTCTTATCTGATGTCCCCATCTGAATGGGATGCTTTAATCTGATTGGTTCTCTTGACAGGGCGCTTCCTCTCTGGGGCACTGAGAGTGAGAACAGGAGATGAACACCTGCTGTCAGAGCTGCTTACATCTCCTCTTGGAGCTTCAGACAGCAGACAATCCCACAGCCCCACAAAAGCATCAAGCCGACACCAAACCGGCTCATATCCACAACCCTTGCTTATTTATTGATCAGTTTTTGCCACAAACAACTAATAGGCTGTACATTCAGGTGGATGGCACACAAAGCAACTGATGATGAGATCTGAATTGCATAAATTGCATCTTTATTGCCAACACTCCCATCAGCCCGCTGCTCAGATCTTCATTAGCGGTGCAGCGGTGGTTCAGCGCTCTCTCCAGCGGGATTCCAGTCGCTCCTGTGACCGGGGTACTAACACGCCTACTCGCCTACATTTGCATTAGCTTCAGCTTTCAGTTTCTCTCTGTCATACTCGCCAAAAATAAATATTGAAAGGCTTTGTAATCATGACAAGTGTATTTGTGTTGCTAAAGCAATTACCTGTGATAAAATCAAGGTAAATATTACAAAACATAAAAGCAAATTGCGTTTCTCTCTCACGCTGCCTCCTGTTGCTACTAAGGGAGCCTCACTGCATTCATATGAGGCTGTTCTGATCCCTAGCTTGCCTGACACTCACACACAAGCACATTCCGGATTCTCTATTCACACACACACACAGATACATGGATACTGACTGACAGCACACTTGCATCCCTTCCACCCCTTGACAGCTGCATACACACTCCAGACTAGCTGACAAAAGGCCATCATCAAACACAAACACACACACTCGCTCACTCACTGACAGACTTCTGCAGAAATGTGCACTTCACACACTTTTGTGCTCACTGACTTCATCACACACACACTCTGTTCCAGCTGTTAGTCTATTAATTGTGATTATGCAGGCAGTGCCCACGTCCTCATCACAGCGAGGACAGCAGCTGTAAGATGGAGCTGGAATACCTTCAGGCCACTGGAGCTGCTGTCACTCTCGCTGTCTTCCTGACAGTCACGCCTTGCCGCTTCACAGACCGTCCTTCACACGCACATCCTCTAGCATCTACTCTTCCACCGTTCTCCATCGTTATTTTAGAATCTGTTGTTGCAGCATTTCAGAATCTCTATTATTGATATAGAATCTGCTCCATCATTACTGTGCAATACAGTATTCTATAGTTTTGACATAAAATCTACTATACAAATAATATATCAATGTTGAAATAAAATATACTATAAAGTTTTTGTAAGATCCCCAAATATGATAACCTTGGTGTTATATAGGCAGCTATAGATTTCATTCATACATGTTTATCTCTGTGTGAGAGAAAGACTGATATTTCTAGACAGGTTTGTTTGCATTATTAAATGATATTAATATGAGCTTTGTATAATTTGATCTTTATGTTGTTTCTATAATAAAGCCAAGCCAAGCCAAAAAAAAAAACAATTCTTAAATATACAGAAAAGCTTAATAGCTGTTAGATAGTAAATGTTTCTACCTTTAAAGTAGAAAGATGAAACGAAAGTAGCAACAGATCTTTTCTTCTAAAGATCAGTAAAATGGATATCTAAAAAAAGAAGCTTTGATTCTATTCATTGATTGCTGAATACAACCAATGCAATGGAGGAAGTTCAAAATTTACTGAAGTTCTGAGAGTAGTCTGTCGTTTCACCTAAAGATTGAGCTATGATTAAAAATGAGGAAAAAATTATGCTAAACTTGAAATCCATTGATGAATTGTTCACTATAAGTTCAATAACATGTATTTAGAAAATAGGTGAAATTATTGAAATTAAGTGAATTATTTCACTTTAATTAGAATACTGTTAAATGCATAAACCTGAAAATATATATTTTTTATTTAAATTCAAATTGAATTTGAATAGCCATCTTCAACACAAATATCAAAACAGTTTGACCTTGACCAGATGACCACAAACACCCAGAAAAATCAACACATTTTGTTCAACGTGTAGGAACTATGTGGCGATTTGCCTTTCATTTCATCCTGTTAAAGGCAGAGCATGTGATTTGATTTTTTTTTTTTTTTTGTTATGCTGGTCTCTTCACCTCCCAATTGCAATCACTAAGTTAAGTGGTCTAAATGTATTTATATATATTTACATCATCCGTGGAAGGCGTAGAACCATTACATTTTCGTCCAATCATATTCCTCGGCCCGAGAACTACGATAGACTGTCCTACCTGCCTGTCAATCGCCTAGCCTACTTTTAATTAAACTACAGTAGAATGAAATCACTGATTAGTCAAATGATTTCTGACCAGTCTTTAGAAAGCAGAATGAAAATAACAATAACAGTAATAATACTAATTTTGATGTGTTGCACTGTTGAAATACATTTTGTTTAAAAAAGCCTTGATCTAGCACACACACACTCAAATGTCATGCTGACACAATCCAACAGGACAGAGGTCACGCCACTACCAAAATATTTGTCCACAATTGGCACGATAACCCTGATCTTCATCCTTTCTCTGCAGAACTACAGGACAAATTATTCAAGCCACGCGTTCTGACCTAAATACATCAGCTTGTGACAAACTTCATCAAATGGCTAAACAAAAGATCAGCTTTCTCTGCAGTAGGCTTGGTAAACAAGCACTGATTTGCAGCTCTGCATGACAGTAAAGAGCCAGAGATCCAGTTTCCACCAACAGTTGTTTAGTTAGAGCTGCTGATATAGTTACTGCGAGGGAAGGACTCTCTAAAATAATAAATATTCATGTATATATCCAACCAGCTGTGCACACAGAATACAATGAAGCCTGATGGTGGCTCTCATTTCTACATTAGGTCTGATTTTGTAATTAGACATGTAATTGCCACTTCCTATAGCGATTCCTCTTCTTAGAGGGGAAGGAGGAATGTTGTGTGATTGCAATTACAATTGAGATATTTTCATATTTCCCAGACATGCCTCCGCCGGTGTGACCTTTCCCCTGTTTTCCTGGGACTGGCCGGATCTCTGAGCAGCACCAGGATGGACCTGTGGGGACATGACGTCTTTCCATGCATGTATTAGACTAATAAAATGTAATACAAGGCTCCCGCACAACCAATCCAAGCACTTTGATGAAGCATGACCCCTCTCATGTAACACACACACACACACACACACACACTTGCACTGTCTGCTGGTTATTATGCTGCCAGTCAAAATGTCTTTTGTTTTAATACCATTTATTGTGCAAGGCTTGTAAATTCACAAGCCCTATTTTGCATTTGAGAGATCAGTGATCATGTCGGCCAATAGCACCCAATAACTAGAATTTCATATTTTTTTCTGAGAAAAAAACTAAACAAAAAAACATGAGCAGTGCTTGTCCAGGCAAAACCTGCTGCCATAATTCTAAGTTGGTAAGGGGTTCTGAGTGTTCTTTAGAGTGTCTCTATGTGGTTGCTAGATGTTACTTTTGACCTAAGTCAGAAGAGGCTACTTCAAAGTCTCTGTCTCCTGATACGTACAGTAGGGAGAAAAATGATTTGATACCCTGCTGATTTTGTACGTTTACCCACTGACAAAGAAATGATCAAGAAATAGTAAAACAGTATATGTACAGTAAGAATAAAGTAAATGTATTCTTTCATCAAATGTTTGTAATAATAGTTGGAAATGATACAGTTATAATTATAAATACACATTCAAGAGTATAAACAGAAAAATTCACAACTGTCTGAAAATAATGGCATACATGCCAACATTTGTTAGTCATTTTATCTGGGCAATTTTGTGAAAGTTACAAAAACTGACAAACATTTATCTTTATTTTTGATTCCCAGGAAGGACTGTGAAGAAATCACCATAACTGATCTCTACAGTCTCCATCCCTTACAGATGTATCGGAGTAAACGTGTGTGTGTGTTTGTGGGAGAGAGAGCCTTTGATGTTGTTTCTAAGCGTTCTGCTCTGAGGTACGGCTGTAATCCAAAGGCTCTTTTCAAACCATCTCCTGCCTCAGCTAACAGAAGATTAATCTTGATCCACACCAAATTCCCAGAGTGTGATTCATTTCAGTGTGGGCACATGCTGATGAAGAATATCACACGCACCACGCTGTGTTTACTAATGTCTGAATAACTGTGAGTATCAGCTCTCTCCATCTCTGACCTGAATAAACAGCACCATCCCACCCCTTCACTAGCTTAATCTTTCTAAAATGTTTTGTTTGGATGTGTTAAGACGAAGAGGACTTGCCAAATGCAAGGACCAGCTCCTGGGGTGTAAAAGTCACTTCCTGTGTCTGGCTCTCTGTGAATGACAGCCGGATGAGTTGCGTCTCGGAGCTGCTGTGGGTTTGATGGGTGTGGATGAATGATCATAGCCTGTGTAGCGTGCTGAAATGCATCTGCTCGGATCTGTCGCCATGATTAAACCACGCACAACGGCACGCTTCAGTCACAGATTGATGTTAACGAGTGTCTGCATGCACACACCACCAGACATTTATCCGTGTTTTGCAGGCTTCACCTCGACCAAATATTAATGGAATTCTGTCGTGGTGGAAATGTCTGTCGTGCACAGTAAGCAGACATCAAATATAAAATGAAACTCTTAAGAGATGTCAATGCGGAAAGAGAAAATATTGGGTAGGCATGTCAGTCTTGGAATATTGTATGTGTCATTGTACTACTCTGAAACTTTAAAGAACTATTCCAATATTCCAATATTGGAAACTTTAAATCGGGATTCACAACCTGTGTAATCCAAGTCACAAACAAATCACTCCTGAGTTGGTGATTTTAAGGAGTTGTTCTAAAACACAGGAGATTCTGGTATGAACCAGTCTGAATAGTTCTAATGAATTAACTTATTTACATTAATGAAACCACCAATTCCATCATATCAGCATAGACAAATTAATAACCAAAATAAGTTAACTATAAGAAGGCAGATGCATTTTTACTCACGTTTCACAAGTTATTAATGAGTTTTGAGTGATTTGGGTCTCGACTGATTATGCAACACTGGCTGGATTGAATAGGTGGTTACATTATTATTATAAGAAGAGATACACTATCAATATGCAACTATTTTAAGTTTTGGCAAATTGGTGGCTAATTCATATGAATTGGTGGCTGATTTGTAATTCTAATTCGCACATTTTCATATGATCTGCATACACCCCAATGCCAGTCATGCTTACATTTGTTCTAAAAATCATGCATTCCCATAGAAATCACACCATACAAATTCATACAAAATCACCACCTCACAAAATAGTCACATTTTCTCATGAGATCAGGTTGTTATACCAACTATAAATAACTTAGCAATTACATGTCAACCACCAGTAATTAGAGTATTAGTAGACTGTGTGCGTAATATCTTTTAACACTTAATTCCCCAACAGACATACTATCGACTATAAGTAACTTTTAAAGCACAGTACATGTCAACCTATTCTACTAACTATTAACTAATAGTCTAGTAATACTCTAGAGTTAGCTGCATATTTATCAGAATCTGTAGAAGTGGACTATCAAAATAAAGTGTAACCCAACAATTGTTTGGGAACCCATGCTTTCCTCATTTAAAAAAAAATGGTTTCCACAAAGAAAATATGCAGCACAACTGTTTTCAATAAAGATAATAATAATAATAAATGTTAATAATAAATTGATTTTGACACGGAATGGTTGCTGAAAATTCAACTTTGCCATTACAGGAAATACAAAACAGTTATTTAAAATGATGATAATATTTCACAATATTACTGTTTTTACTGTATTTTTAAATAAAAAAAACTGCAGCCTTTTTTACTTTATTTCTTCGGGCCCTAGTGTCATCTCTTGAGCAGGAGAAGATAGTTTGTGTTTTGTTGAGTTCTGTAAAAAATGAGGGAGCGGCAGTTTTCTGGCTAAAAGACAGCTCCAGACAACCGGATATATAATTCACAAAAACATCCTCTCGCACACACATGCACACAATGTTTTACCATAACTCACACACACATTGACATTTTTAGGGTTTCGCAAGGAAATGAGTGTCAGCTAATGATTCAAACTTTAAACAACCATTAAAATCCCGATGGAATAACTTCAGAGCGTGTTTTTATATATTTTGCCCACACCCCCATTATATATAAAAGGTGTGTTTGTATAAGGCCGTGTGATTTGTGGTAAATTAAAGTTTGCTATACAAGGCTCAATCTAGTTCCACTGAATTGGCCAATGTATTGTGTCAGACATGTACTTTTTCAAAAAGAGAAAATATCCAATAAAACGTCTTCATATTGCATCATAAAGCAGTCCGATCGGATCAGGCCCTGTTATTGCTATATTTCAGAATCCATCATCCCTCCGATGGGACAGAAACACAAGGACAGATTGGCTCGCTGGAGGGCACCTTTCCTCATACATCAAGCAAAACAATACACACCTGCTCCATCACCATGGCAACACCACACTGAGAATGCCATTTTGGTGCACCTGTCTAACTTCACCTAAAATACCAGCGAATCACTGCACTCTGCTCTGCCAAACCGAATGTATGTATCACTAAAAGAACAGTTCATCCAAAAACGAAAACTGTCATCTTTGTATTGTTATTTCAATCCCATATGACTTCCTCTCTTCCATAGAAAATCTGAAGAATTGCACTTGTCCTTCTATTCCATGCAATTACAGTGAATTGACTGAGGCTTTCAACTTTCAGAAAGAATATAAGATGGTCCACACAACTTGTGTGAGGAACGGAGAACATTGCGAGAGTGAGTAAATGATGTGATCTATTCCTTTAAATTGCAGTTATTGACGCTAACTGTATAGATTTATTTTCAGAGTAAGACTTAGGCCTTTGAATTGATCGTCCTGGTCCACATGAATTCTAGAGACACTGCACCAGAATAATATCAGTTATCTTGAAGCCGATAAGTTTTCTCGTTCTATCCTCCTCTCATTTCTCTCTGAAGTGGGAACAGTTTTCTCACAGCATGAGGTGGTGCAATACCCTCACAAAGGTTTCATCTCTTCGTCACATTCAGGAATAATTCCCTCCCTTTCTGTTCGTTGTGACGTCAGTACACTATATTGTCTCTTCTCTTCTGCCTTAAATGGCTGTAGTGGAGGTATAAAATGCTTTAGATGGTTACAAACATTTCTTATAGTTTTGTTTTAAATTCAGAAACTTATTAATTTAGCATGACAAATATATAAAGTTACAAAAAAAGCTCTAGAATAAATAGTATCGTACACAATTTTTAATGGTGGGCAGTTATTACGCTTACTTTGTTTACTATGTTGAGAGTTGCTGAAATTGCGTTTGGTCTCATACTGTATCGCGTATCTTGTCAGTGTGTGCACTTGCTTGGCCATTTTTAGTGATTAATAGGAAAGTGGGTTCAGCTGAATTCTAGCAGTGATTTGTTAGATAGGCATAAAAAAAGTTATTATACTGCGGCAGCGGTCGCAGCAGCCCTCGTGTGAAGCCCTCTTAGTGTGAAGACCAAAGAGTGTAAAGACCATCGACCGTGCGACTCCACCTGGCTAGGACATATGTATCGCTTTTTATTTTTATTTTATTTATTAATTTTTTTCCTTTATATGTTTACTATTGAAATGTTGATGTTGTATGCATTTGTCAATTTTACTTAATTTCTGTATTTTCTTAAATGGGTGTGTATAGAGTATTTACAGAGTGTTAACTTTTAGTTTTAGTTACTTTTTCTTATTTGTAAGTCTTTGGATAAAAGTGTCTGCTAAATGACTAAAAGTAAAGTAAAGTAAAGTAAGTTAAAGTTAAATATGCAATTATTTTTCAGATAATATTCAACATATATTTAAATTTCTGGAGTGTCTATTTACACTAACAACAAATAGCCCTTGTTTTGTTTTGTTTTTATTCATAGGGACAAGTAGGGTTTCAATAAGGCAGCATCTATTTATGATTTTAATAAATATTATCACAGAGTGAAAATAGTGTTATAATTATTGCATAATGTTTAATAATGCACTATGCCACAAATAGTGTCTGCCTTTATTTCCACTTAGAATTGAATACTATTTACATAAAAGTAAATAACACCTGACTACTGTAATTACACTAAGTGCAAATAAAGTACTTTTTTATATATATTTACACAGTGTAAATATAATCTATCTTGCACTTAGTGTAATTAGCATCTAATGGCATTCATTTTTAATCATTTAAACAGGTCTTTATGCTAGAAAATGAATCGATGACTTTATATTTTAGGAAAGAGTTCTCTTTCAAGTAGACTGTCATATATGTAACCCTGGACCACAAAACCAGACTTAAGGCTATATTTTTTTAAATTGGGATTTATACATCACCTGAAAGCTGAATAAATAAGCTTTCCATTGATGTTTGTTTGTTAGGACAATATTTGGCCGAGATACAGCTGTTTGAAAATCTGGAATCTGAGAGTGCAAAAAAATCTAAATATTGAGAAAATTGCTATAACGTTGTCCATATGAAGTAAGCAATATTACAAAACAAAATTAAGTTTTTATATATTTACGCTAGGAAATTTACAAAATATCTTCACAGAACATGATCTTTACTTAATATCCTAATGATTTTGGCATAGAAGGAAAATTGATCATTTTGACCCATTCAATGTATTGTTGGCTGTTGCTACAAATATACCCGTGCTACTTGTGACTGGTTTTGTGGTCCAGGGTCACATATGGTGATTTATGACATCAAAAAGGATGAAAATCCCTAAGCTAGACCACCTACTGATGACACTAAAGTGGAGCCACCATGTTCCAAAAACAAGCTCAGCACTTTAATGACATGTAAAACTGAAACAGGTCGCAACATACGTAATAAAACGCTTTGAAGGTAAGTCATCGTTACAGTGGCTGGAGACTGAAGGGTTCTCAAACAGAGGCTATAGACAGATTTGGCCCTTCTATCGAGCTGTTCAGGTTGTAATAAGCTAAAACGCTCCATAATTCAGCTCTGGCAGGACAGCAACAAAAAGGAGACAGCCAGCAAAGATAGGGATTCATAAATCACACACACACACACACTTGACTCCATATTGTGCTTATACACATACTCAGCAAAAACAAACAGCGAGCGATACAACAGAGATCCAATAAAGAACCTACTGAAAACACCTGTTGAATATCTCCTTCAATGGCTCATAAAATGGTTTTACAAACGCAATTTTCTTTCCCGCGCTGATGAAACATGCATTCTTTCCTCTGGATAACATCTCTGGGCAACAATATCAAACTTACAAATTAACAATCGCAAGGCCATCGATTTCAGCCCGCCGCAAAAGGACATGCATTATGTTATGTCTGCAGGTGTGAGCATATGATAGCAGCATGTGTTTCATTTGACACGTAATCTGTTCAGATCGCTCCCTCGCAGCTGCTTAAACACAACTCACGTGATTTGTGAATGACTCTATGAGGTTTGGCCTCTGTGACGGTGTGCAGAGAATGCAATGTCATGTTAATACGCCTGAACGGATGGATATTTAACACTGGATGAAAACCATATACGACGGTGAGTGATCACAGAGAGCTGTATGTGTCCCCAGGCCAGCGTAATACATTTAAAGCATCAAAGCCGATACAGATGAAGATTCATCATGCATTCTCTGACCAGCTTTTATTACATTGTGGGCACGGCCTGTGAAGAGGAGGGCAAGAGCTCATTTGAATATCGCCTCAGCAAGGGAATGCAATTATGCTACGAGGGGATGGAAAGCAGAGCCGTGACTTTTTGTTTTGACTGTCTAACTTGTATCGTAACGATTGTAATTGTGACCTTTCTGGAATATCAGATTCCTTCCTGAGAAAAACATTATTCTGTGACTTTTAATTGTACTTCTATTGTCTTGTTTATTTCATTAAAACGAACAAATATTCACACACGTAGAAGTTGATTTCAATCCAAAAACAGTACGCATTTCCCACCACTCGTTCACTCTGAGGCCTGTTTATTCATCTTTTAAACATAGTGCCTCTCTTTCCTTGGTTTGCATCGATGTACAATAGATTGTGAAAAGTGTAGCTTGTTTTGAGCAGCTGTGCTGAGGCTTGGCTGCATCTCAGCTGAGGTTTTCCTAATTACCTCCCAAAGGAATGAAACATAGAGAGCGAGAGAAAAGAGAGAGAGAGAGGTAGTACAGAACAAGTGAGAAAGAGCCTTATGTGGTATTTGCTCTCACCTGATCTAGATCAGTGGTTCTGAATTGGTAGGTCGCCACCCAAAAATGGACTGCAGGTCTGTTCTGATGGGACAAATACAAATGATAAACCGCAACTAGCCATATAATCATGCAGAGTCAGGACAGCAAAACAAATTTTATTTATCTGTGCATTTTATCATACTGTCTTGAAGCAAAAAACACTGATCTTGATAGTACTCTCTTCTGTAAAGTGCTTTTAAAAAATGCATGTACACATTGCTTTTACAGAAGCCGGGAACCTAATGCATGATAGCGCGAACCAAAGATCAGCCTTTCAACAATACCAGGGCCTGTTAGCTCTTAATAATGACGGCTTTTAGAAGACAGACACTGAAACTGCATTAGTTACTATATGTTCCAGTCACATGTTCTAGTCTTTGTACGCCTCAGCCTCAGCTAGCTTATGAAATCATTATGAAAGGATTAGAAAGTCACACAATCACAGAAATGTGCAAAGTTGCACTAGTATGTATGAGAACATCCGTTTAAAGCCATTCTGCTGGCATCCCTTCATCACCACAACTCCACATGAACTTTAATCTGTTTCTATTATGTAAACTTGTTTTACTGGATACTTCATTTATAATCGACTAATTCATTTATTAAACCAATTAAATTATTAAATACAAATTAATTCAGTAGTACTTGAGAAAATTTAGAGCTTGAGTCAGATCTTGCATTAAATTATGGACAGCAAACCAAAGATGTTTACCCCATCGAAGATCTATATGAAAATGTAAATTTGTGAATTATTATTATCATATATTTATGTATTATTATGCATTATTAAAATAAATTAGTTTAATTGTTTTATTATTATTAAAATGTGACTCAAGGACATTAACAAGGCAAAGTTAAAACTAATATAGACAGATAAACAACACTTGAATATATACAATCAATCAATAAATAAAGATGAATGCAAATAGTGCAATTAAATTACCCCCCAAAAGTCTCTGTTGTTTATGACTGCTTAGGTATGAAGGGTATGATTAACACAGTATGTACAAAGAGTCCCACTTTCTAATGCTTTATGAGGTTTTTTTTTGTTTGTTTCTTTAACAAATAAAACATAATGCATGTCTTTCACACTTTTTGCTTTTAGCATGTAGGACTTTTTCCATGGAAGACACACAGCAGCAGTAGTAACACAGTGGGAAAAAAACATGTACAGAAAATATGTGACCCTGGACCACAAAACCAGTTTTAAGTCGCTGCGGTATATTTGTAGCTATAGCCAAAAATACATTGTATGGGTCAAAATTATCGATTTTTCTTTTATGCCAAAAGTCATTAGGATATTAAGTAAAGATCATGTTCCATGAAGATATTTTGTAAATTTCTTACCGTAAATATATCAAAACTTCATTTTTGATTAGTAATATGCATTGCTAAGAACTTCATTTGGGCAATTTTAAAGGAGATTTTCTCAATATTTACATTTTTTTTCACCCTCAACTCAGATTCCAGATTTTCAAATAATCCCGGCCAAATATTGTCAGATCCCAATCAAACCATACATCAATGGAAAGCTTATTTATTCAGCTTTCAGATAATGTCTTAAGATAATAAATCTTAAAACTTAAGACTGATTTTGTGGTCCAGGGTCACATATTACACATACACAATTCTGTAAAAATAAAGTTAAGTGATAGTCAAGTGGAGAACGTGTCTGAAAATAAAATGCAGAGGACGTTGCTGCCTTAGGCATTTGACTGTAGCCTCTGCCAGTCATGATCTACCACTGTCCACAATGAATGATAATGTCATATTTTATATTGCAGACTTGAATCAATTTGATTTGTATAATTCACTCAGCAAGCATTTAAAAACATTAAGCTACAATTACAAGAAAGAATTATATAAGGACGCAATTAACTATCGTCTGTGTAATGTAAAATCACAAAAGGTATCATAACATGTTTATCTTTCTAACTCCTTTTCTTTTTTTTCTCAGAGCAACCTCCAAGCGGTTGGTGCCCTGGGGTCTTGTAAGACCCTAAATCTGTCATATTTAGTAATATACAATAAAGCTTAGATTATCTGTCTAGGGTACATACTGTTCCTCAGACCTACGAGTAGCCTCTATGATTATGCCATGAATTATGTATGAAATATGAAATGGTATGTTCTGACAAATTTGAACCCCAAAATATCTCTGAAAAATGTACAACAGTGATTGTTTCCATCTGCATAACCTGCTGTTCACCAGAACCTGTTCGTCTATTAACAGGACACACAGTGTTGGAAAGGTAATGATGATTATGATGGTAATGATAATGACAATCAGAATGTCAATGATAATAATAATGTCAATGATGGTATGAGCAGTTTTGATGATGATGACCAAAACAGAAGTGGAGCTTTTGGTGGTCACGCAGGGCCTCTCTCACATGCCGATTGCATTTATGAGACTGAACTGTTGTTCAAGCGTGTGCGCACTGTTATGGAAAATCTTTTGGCATTCATTAACATGTTTAACCATGCATGCAGGCACTCTGCATCCCTCCTCTCTCGCACACACCAGGAGTTTTCCACACTTTGTCACAGCGGAGTTCAGCATGCAAAGAGTGCAAGCATATGCGATTCAGTTAGATACTAAGGTTTTTTGACTCTGTGCACAATAACACAAGGAATAACACCATAAATGTGAGAAATATCACTTTTTAACGTGATAATCCCATGTGTTTGGTGCAAATGCTCTTCCTCAAATTGAATTCCATAAAACATACGCTTCAATATTTTATCCTTTCAGCAATTTTGCCTTATTTGCTTGTTCTCACAAACCACACCCCCCAAAACCCCCAGATATATATATGAAAATGTCTGATTTAACTGAAGAAAAAAAGAAGAAATCCAAGCAAGGTCCTGGGGTAACACTATAGCTTTAGTAATTTGACTTGTGAAAATTAATTTATTTCATGTATTAGGCTTTACCGCAACCGCATATTATTTGTGAAAAGTGCTGCGAGCCAGCATTAGTAAATGCATTGTGACAGCAGAGGTTACCTTGAACGGGCAGGCAGACCTGGTGGCTGTATGTCTTCATTTAACCAAGTATCTGCAGATGCCAAGGGAAAAAAATGAAATATAAAGTGAGAGAGGGAGAGCGAGAGAAAAGTTATTCTCTGTGTCCAGGCCCGTGGGGAAAAAGAGGAGCTAATGATCTTGGCCTTGGTGATTGTTGCCTCATTCTCAGAATAGAGCGTGTAACGTGTGTGTGCTGAGTGTGTGTTTGCATTTGTATATAGTGTGGGGTGGTCCTCTGAACCCAGATGTTTCATTACCAGTGAGATTACGCTCGGGTTGACCGGTTGTGATGAATAGACCCTACAGCTCTATATATAGCACTGCATAAGCAAAGTGGGCCAGTCAGTCATCAAAGTGTGTGCACACAAAGAAGCTTTACTCTAATACCTGCATGGAGAAGAAATCAAATGGAAAAGATATGTTTGTTTCATTCATAAGGGCAAATACATCCTTCTTGCAATGTTAAGCACAGCTGCGCACAATACCAAATGTGATGTGTTGTGTTTTCAGCAACACTGCAATGCACAACTGTCGGTTCACTGACCTTCTGATGCATATTCTACACAAAAATGGCAAATGCTGGCTAAAACTGCGAGAAAACCATATACAAACACATATACAGTACATTCATACACACACACACACACACACACATACACACATACTCACTCACATTTGTGCAACCATCTTTGTGGGGACTTGCCATAGACTTCTATTGTTTTTATACTAAACTGACAATATTTTCTACCCACCTCTAAACCTACCCCTCATAGAAACATTTTTTTTGGATTATTACATTTAAAATGTTTAGTAATTCAGCATTTTTAATCATTTATTTCCCTTGTGGGGAAAGGTCAAATATGTCAGGTTTTACTATCTTTGTGGGTCCATTTGGTCCCCACAATGTAGCAAAACCTGACCTCCCACACATGGAATATATGTGTATGCATGCATTTTGCAAGCAACAAAATAAATGATCAAAGACTTGTTGTTTTCCATACAACAATTCATTATCATTGACAGTTGCAATATTGCTTTTTAAAATAAATAAATAAATAAATAAAATAACAATATATAATTAAAAATATACATATTGCATGTTGGATGACTACAATTATATAATCACTATAATTATAATAACTCAACTACAACAAAAATACATTATAATTCAATATAATAATATTATTTTTGCAATACTATTTTATTATAATCTTAATATTATAATACAATTAATAAAATATTTGTATAAACATTAATTATTAATTATATCATATACCAAACATTTTGTCAGAATATACACTACTTTTTGATATTCGCTAATGAAGAAAAATGCATCTTGCTACCAGATGGTGTAGTTATGGCACCTTCCAGCAGGGGCTAAATGGGCCATGCTAACCTGACATACCTTGAGCTCTTGGCAGTTCTAAGGCAGAATAAACTAAATAAAACCAGTCCAGACTTTTGCCGCAAGACAAAAGTCTGGCTACGCGATACTACACTTTTATAAACATATTTCACTCTGACTGTATGGCTTGTATGGGTAAAATAGTGGCCTCCTCACCTGAACCCCATACTATATGTTAGGAGAGGTAACAGCTTCCTGTCACAGACGGAGACACACTGCCATCACTCATCAGTCCTCATATCAGAGCACAGGAAGTGTCCAGCTGCAGGATTCTGTGGGAAGCCTGGCAACTCTCTCGACTAGCCTCATCTACTCAGCTTGTCTTTAATCTCTAGGAGAGAGAGAGAGAGAGAGTGAGTGAGAGTGAGTGAAAGAGCGCTTTATGGATCCTTTCAATGGCCCCGCTGTCCTGACCAAACATATCCCTGATGCCCCTGCTATTACTATTATGATGTACAGCTGTCAGGCACAGCGGTCCACACACACAAAATCACTTTAGCTTGGAGGCACGGATACAGTACACAACAGCACATCCAAGCACAATAATAAGTGGCTAATGATGTCTCCTTTATTTATCTGCTTTTTGATGGTGCTTTCATTACAGGAACTGACATCTGGCAAAGTGGTAGAGCAGCAGTCCGAATGAAAGAGAAGTTTTCTGTGGCCATGGCAACAGCTACTGGCGAAGTGAAAAGCATCAAAGGACGAAACGTCAAGGAAGTTCACGCACATTCACACACAGAGGGCGATCGGTTTTGGCCCCATTCAAAGCATCCAGTCCCAAGCCTTTATAACGGAGAGCAGATCTGCAATGGAGAAGAAAGGATACAGGGACAATCTGGGTTTTCACTGTGAGAAATGACGAAGGAGGAATGAAAACGCGATATCGAGCAAGCAAATCACCTCTCGTTAATAACCCCAGACAGGGTCTTATGACTTGACACGCTGGTGTTAATCAGTTAAGTGCACTGTTGCCCTCTGGGCAATGATGATGGACCTCATCAGCTAATTCAAACACCCTGGCATGGCTCTGGTCCATTTGGATCCATCTCAGACCTAGAACAAAATCATTCAATAGACTTTTGGACATCTGAGAGTCAGGATCGAGGAGTTGAGGCACCAGTCAATGACCAAGTGAAACCTTAGTAGAAAACAACTATTCATTTAGTGTCTCGCCCAGCTCCACACTGTTATTACTGCTGGAAAAGAGAAAGCTTTTCAGTTATGTAAAATTGCAACTTCTTTTTGCTAGTGTTAATTATAGGGAAAAGTGAGAGAAATTATAGGGAAAAAGAGAGAAGGAAAAGAAGATTCAGACAAGCCGGATTTCCATCCAAAGTTGCGAATTTAACTTGTGCGCAAAATTAGAATGTTGCATAAAACATTTGTGAATAAGCACCATTTCCATCCGACAAGTCGAAGAGAACAAAATCGGTACTTCCTGATAAACTGGCACAAACTATCACAACGAAAAGTGGGAGAAGCAACTGAATATAATAATTTTCATATATAATAAATGAATTGTGCCTCAGAGCGAGCAAACGAAACACAATGAATGTGGTCATTGCTTTCGTGGATGCCTGCTCTTCGGGAACACAGTTCTGGGAGGCAATAATACAGAAATATTTTGATGACAGACTTTGCTCAGGCATTTCTGAATGACCATAACAACATTTCTGATGCTGTGCAACAAGATCGGTCCGATGGTTAGTCAGATTATGCCGTCCCATCACACAAAGTCCATCAGACTTTTTAATGCGCATGGAAGAATTTATTCAGCAGATGTGTTGACATCTCATCGCATGAACCCTTTTTCGCAACAAAAATTTATGTATTTATTTATGTTTTGATGTTGAATGAACATGAACACCACCACAATGTCTTACTTACAATATCAAAAGCCCTGAGTTTCAAAGTTGGGGGCATGTCAATGAGAAAGTATGATGGATACAGTAGCTAGATGGTAAATTTGTTCAAATTAATGAAATGATTTTTAACAATGAAACCAGCTAAACTGCAAAATATTACAGTACTGTACAATTATGATAGCCCATATGAAGACCATGGCTCAATGTGTCACAGCACATGCATTAGCCACTAGGCCTGTATGAATTTCTTTCTTCTGCAGAGAGCAAAAGGAAACATTTTTCATTTTCTTTTCTATTAAATTAGAATGAACAGGAACTGAAGCTTCCGAGATTCCAAAAAAAGGATCATAAATCTGATCTATTATTTACTGAACATTTTGACATCTGCCCAAGCTCTCCTTGGCATTATTGCGAAAAGTAGCGATGTCTGATTCATGAATGATTCTTTTGAGTCAGATCTTTTCAATGAATCGGCAGATGGCCTGAATGATTCATTCATTGATCTAGTTCTTGAGTATTCTGAATAATCTCTAAAGTTCATAATTCAGTTTGAATTACGGTTCAGCAGATACTACTACCAAGAAAAGTACAGCACAGAATCTCAAAACTGTAACCACAACACCAAGCTGCTATTTCGAAAATACACACAAAGCTGCAGTTTGCAGTAGCTGACGCTGAAGGACAGCACAGGTATCAGTGTTTCTTCCCAGGATACAGATTCAATAACATTAGCACTCTGTCATCTCCCCAGCCGAGCCTGTTGTCACAGGTGATTGATTGGCAGTTAAATCTCCATGTATGCACATGCGAGCTGAGCTGTAGTGCATGCATTATACAGTATCTCGTATGTCAGTGTAATATTTAGAAAGCATTATTTGCATATGCATCAGACAAGCTTGCAGATATATGACTTTAGGACAGCAGGAAAACACTAAACAATGATTGGCTTCCACACAGAGACTCACACGTACACAGATGATAAGAACAGAAAGAATAGCTCTTCACCTAAAGGGCACAGAATCTGTAGAAATGAGGGTAACTCACTTGTGAGGAGGATCGAGCTCTTGAGACAAATTTTCTGTAGTATTATGAGCCTTTGGAAAAGGGCACCACATTCTATGCATTGACTGGGTGCTCTTGGATATCTGTGATAAACTGCTGTAACCTCTATGAGCTGTTTCCAAAAGCACTGCTAAACTGCTGCTACATGACCTTTTCCTGAAGGCCAAACATCGTGTCTGTAGATATACAGAAGCCATTATGACACTAATAATGTGCCTCGGAAAAAATACGAGTCAAAGAAAGCTCACCCTCGATTTACTGCCTCGCCTCTAGAATCAAATAAATGATGTCTGTTTATCTATCAATTTGTCAGACACTTGTTGAGGAACAACACTCAGTTGGAGCCCAGTGATTTATCTGGGAGGTTTTCAAGGTTTAACCCCATTAAAACAATCTTTTCACCAGCCGCCTTATGGGGTTAATTCCCGGGTCATACATTTCTTGGCCTTTCTGCTAATGCAACCTCCGCTCCCATCTGGACTGCTGCATTTTCTGCTGATAATCTCAAACAATCACACGATTCTTCCTCCAACATTTCCCACCCTCAAACACACTGCTTCTGCCAGAGAACCCATTCTGCTTATTAAAGTTCAAAGCCAGCTGGACGCCCATGCAATGTTTAAGAACACGTCGCCTGTAAAAAAGAATAAATAACTGCTGGTAGATCACTTACCTCTGTTGTTTTTAATGCTGTTAGATGGAGATGCTAAAGCGCAGAGGCATGCCTGGGTCAGTGCGCTTTCTACAAGCTGGGAGAGATGGGTGCTTCAGTACTAGTGGCTTTAAAGAGTGAGTTAAAAAAAAAATAAAAGCTAATTTGCTAATGTAAGCTGGTCAAACATTTTGACGTATATCAAGTATCAAAAGGTTAATGTTCATATGCTTAAAGTTCAAAGAGAGTTTATGTGTGTAATTTAGAGTAAGGGCTCTAAGCTAATTTAAGCATGCTCTTTAAATGCTCTTTTATTAAGACATTTTGTTAAAATATTTACACACATTTCTCATGGTCACTTAAAGGGTAATTAACTTTTGTTAGCTTGGCAGAAAGGGCAGTAAAAAATCTTTTATTTCACATTTCAAGTAAAGAACCAAGTGTCTGGAGGACAAAGATGAAGATTATAATGTTAAAAAATATATATATTTTAAATGAATGCTGTTATTTTGAACTTTCTAATAAAGACAAAATGCATCATAATCATGACTTCTTTATAAAAAAAAATAAAAATTTAAGAATCCTCAAAGTTTTTGAAGGGTAACTTTGGACACTTGCCACTAATGTATGACAACCAGGAAGTATCTGCTCTTTTTCAACAATGTTTTTTTTTTTTTGTGCAAAATGTTTAAAGCTTGTGTTTTAAAATAAATGTCACTAGATTTTTTGTTATACAATATAATGCAGAGACATTTGTACGTTTTAAAGTGTACCCATACTGGGAAAATATGTTTTTGTGACCACTGTAAATTCAACACTATTTATAGAAAGATAAATATCCAGCTGAGTCAAAAGCAAACAATAACTTCTGAATAACCTGCTAGGAATATGATTTTTTATTTATTTACCAAAGCCAGGGAGTAAAAAGGAGCTTAAAAGAACAAAATGGATCTCCAGACAAATGTCATCAGTACAGCTACCTAGAGACCACTTTCCTTTACTTATGAAACACAGTTTCGGCTTCCTCAGCTTGAGAAAATTTCCTCCAACCGAGTGTTTATTTTTGAAGTGTCTATTCAGTGCACTTCACCATTAGCAGAATTTACTTCTTCATTTCCAAATGTTACTGACTGCTGCTTCTCATGTTTTTTATGATTTGGAAGCACAATCAATTCTCAAAATGGTTTAATAAAAAAAAAAAAAACATGTAGGGAATTTTTTTTATTTTACTACATAAACCCAAGGTGATTTGTTAAATGCCATTGGATTACTGCTGGACATGCTTTTATTTAGCTGATCTGAATAGACAAAATGGTGTTCAGAGTAATAAGGAGAGTCTTGCTCATGACATTTCAATGTAGCGTTTTGACATACAAAAGCCCCTTGTGTTTACCATTCTCAGCCAAAAATCCACATAACACATACTATGACATGGTGTCACACTTCACACAAACAATAAACAAACCTGCCCTGCTGTCTGTGAGTCTCAACCTCTACATAAAAGATATGGATGTTCCTGCCTCCTCATTCTCCTTCCATGTTTACTTAGAGTCTCTCTTTCATTTTCATTCTGTATTTCGTCTCTCTCCCGCACTGTCATTTGTCTCTTATGATCCCATCTATTTTCTTCCAGAAATGCACAAATATTATTCACAAATCAAGTCTGCACAAAGAACATACACATGCGTGCACACAAACACTTACACAACACATTCATATATCATGTTAAAGCTCATTTGCTGTCTCTCATTTTCAGTCTAATGATCGTTCTGGCTTTGCTGCAGTGTTTGGCAAATGTAAGCCTGGAAACTCAGAGAAGGATCCGCTGAAAAATGAGCTGGTACATATCATTCTGTTTCAATCATTCATGCCAATCACTGATACAAACATACAATGGCCAAAAAAGCAAGTTTATTTTTACTAATATGCTGTAGGTGGTGAGAGACAGAGTTGGGGAAGATTCGGAAATTGTCTCCTTGACAGAGAAAAATCTCATAATGATGTATGACATCATCAGTAAAAATGTTCAAATATGGAAGATGAAGCTAAAGAATTTTAATTACAAATATACTGTATCTTCCTTCAGTACTAAAAAGCATTTTTTAAAAGCAGGTTTTGAACTACCATCACATTTACCACAGTTAAATTCACAATTCTAAATAATTCAAAACAGTGAAAAAATAGTTCACCCAAAAATGATTTTTTGCTGAAATATTACTCACCCTCAGGCCATCCAAGATGTAGATAAGCATGTTTCTTAAAGATTGGGATTTGGAGGAATTTAGTCTTACATCACTTGCTCACCAATGGATCCTCTGCAGTGAATGGGTGCCGCCAGAATGAGTGTCTAAACAGTTGATAAAAACATCACAGTAATCCACACAAAACCAGTCTATTAAATAACTGTGAAGTGAAAATCTGTGTTTTTAAGAAACACATTTTGTTTGAACTCTTGTTTTGATGGCACCCATTCACTGCAAAGGGTCCTTTTGTGAGCAAGTGATGTAAGGCTAAATTCCCCAGATCTGTTCCAATGAAGAAACAAACTCATCTTGCATCTTGAATGATCTGAGAGTATTCAGACATATTCAACAAATTTTCATTTTTGGGTGACCTTTTTCTTTAATGGATAATGGAATTTTCATCATACTCTTTTTTGATTATTATTATTAATACACTTTTGTGGGTATAGTTTAATAAAGTAAGCAGCAGATTCAAATGTGAGTAATCAATGAAAATGCATTTTTATATGTCAGGGGAATAAACAAGCATAATTAGACATGGTTACTAATAGAATTATTTAGGTAAAACGTGTGTCAGATTGTGTTGTTCCTTTCAACTTTATCAAACTGTAATGTCCTCTTCCATTCATTCCAGTCTAATTCTACTCAAATTCCAAATCGTCAATTGAAAAGGAGCCAATCCTAATTTGTTTCCTCACATTCCTAATGATGTTTACATTTATATATAGGCTACTTACATTACTTCAGTGGATCAGATTCAGGGGAAGTGGACTGTTCTGGTTAGATTTATAAACATTTTGATTCCCACAAATGGAGTGCCAGGTTGTAATTCAGCCAGTAACATCTATTAGAGCAGTTTAGAGTGACTGTGTCATCAATTACTAATAGATTTTGTTACTTCGTGTGAGAAGATGATGTGTCACTTCCTGTCTAAAACATCACTTTTCCACAGCTTTGTGAGTTTGTGCTGTCTGCAGGAAGCGATCAAAGAGCTCGTAGGGGGAGACTGATCTGTAAAGTGCGGCAGAATTTATATGCTAATATATGCCGTGGTAAAATAATCTGATGACTCGATGACTCTTCAAAGCAAGAATGCTAACCTTAGACGTATACGACGCTCTGGCAGTGCTGATAAACCACATAAAAAGACATTTAAACATATTTCACTTTGTGTTTGGAATATGCTGTAGAATATGAGCTGATTTCTAGAACTGTGTGGTCCTTAATTCTTACAAACTCAAAAAATAGTGGAGACCTGTGACGTGAAACACAAAAGAGCATATAGTACACTTTGATTTAAGTCTATCATCTGTGCTAAAAATACATTTTTAACCAAATGCATTTAATATTTATGGATAATACACTTGACAAACTTAGTAGCAATAGATTTAAGGGGGAAGTCGTGGCCTAATGGTTAGAGAGTCGGACTCGTTATCAAAAGGTTGCGGGTGCGAGTCTCGGGCCGGCAGGAATTGTAGGTGGGGGGAGTGAATGTCCAGCGCTCTCTCCACCCTCAATACCATGACTGAGGTGCCCTTGAACAATACCCCCAACTGCTCCCCGGGCGCCGCAGCATAAATGGCTGCCCACTGCTCCGGGTGTGTGTTCACGGTGTGTGTGTGTTCACTGCTGTGTGTGTGCACGTTGGATGGGTTAAATGCAGAGCACGAATTCCAAGTATGGGTCATCATACTTGGCAGCATGTCACTTCACTTTAAGTTGCATTTTCAAGCAAGAGTTCTCTAATTACATTTTACAGTAAAAACGTGATTAAATATGTTGACAATTATGGTTCATTTATTCAGATTATATAAGCTGAGGTAAAATGTATAATCAACCCAAATTAATTACACTGGAATAATATTCCTTTGTGAACATGACACTATTCTGATAACAGTAAACACTACAGAGGAATTCATTTTTAAATACCTCTCTAATTAGGCGCAAAGAGCCCTACATTTCACTGCTGGTTATACTCTGTATAATTGTGTATGTGACAAATAAAAAAATCTTGAAGAGCCTAAATGCAGCTTTGACAATAGTTCAAACCATTTATTCACAGAATAAATTCACTATAAATATTTAGGAACTGTTTTCTTTATTATATTGCATGTAAAGCCGGTCAGAGCAAATTATAATGCACCATAATAGCTAAAACGTGGCTTTCTATATGCTAATACACAACACTTTTTCTGATGATGCTGTTAAACTTGTTTTGTTTTTTTTACCACTGACATGTTTTTTTTTTTTGATGTGGCACAGAATAGTTCTTCTCTTGCCATCTGAAACTGGCTGACAAAACACATCATATATTCCACAATAAAGGGTCTTTGTTCCACAGGCTTAATTATTCAGTGTGGATTCATCTGGCAACAAGACAAAGGAGACCGAAAAAACATCTGCTATGCTAATGAGGTTCTACCTTCACACTATGCTTGATTTATCCCACTCAATACATTATTTTAACCTAAATTTGATATTTTGAATTTGCATTTGCATTACACTTTGGCTTATTAAATGAAATATGAATCTAATGGAAGAACACTGAGAAGAATTATAGAATTCTTTGAAGAACAAGGGATATTTTAGAACACTGCCAGGTGTACTGCTGTTCATGTGCCAGCTGAATAGAGACGAGACAGTGGGTGTAGCACAACAGGACAGGCCATGTTATTTGTTTTTATTGGTTGTCACAACTCTTCTCGTCAAACAGCTGATCTATGAATTTACTTCACGGGGTACTTTGTCAGCAGAGTTCTTAAGATGGCACTTTCTTGTGAACTCTCCTGTGAAATGCCTATGTGTGTTCATGCAGGCCTATATGTGCATGTTGAGGTCATCTGCCAGCTTGTATAATATCTTTCTTTTTATTTCCCCCTGAATTGTATAATTTCCAAGCCACAAAAACCCTTGTCGCCCGAGGATTAACTCTTTAGATGTGCAAATATACAGTGTAATGGGTATATCACATGCTTATGAACAATTCATTGAGTCAGCTGTTTTGCTGGCACGCTGCTTAGCATCACCAGGATAGTAATCCGTTAGAGTACAGTAGGCCTCTGTCAGGAGTCTATGAAAAAAAAGAACAATAAATAAAGCCAAGACATTAAGGTGTAGTTTTAAGATTGAAAAGTGTATCACAGAAAAAAAAAGATGTTTTTAACTGCAAATTACAAAGCTAATGTATTTGCACTTTTTATGGCACTGATCAATTAAAACTGAAGCTGGCCTCTATTTTATAGCATAACTGTTATTTTGGAGGTATTTTGTAGTCAAGAAGTTTTAAAATACAAAATACAAGTTCTTGAAGAGTCTGATTAGGTGTGATCTGTTCTTTTATTTCTGTTTGTCTTTTATATCACCATCAGTAACATTTATTTTCCATCTGCATGTTGGCTTTTGCACCTGTTTTGCCTATTAAGCCGAAAAACAACCCGTTTTATTCCGGCAATAAAAAGATGCTTTTTACTGATTCACATTCCCCCGAAATGACCAAAGGACACAAAGCTTAAGAGATATTTAAAGTGTTATGGTGGTTAATAGAAACAACACTGAGTTGTTTTTACATTGCATTCTAACCTAGAGAAAATAGCTTTTTTTTTTCCTGGTGAAAATATATTTCAAATATATGCTAATTATATGTTGAAAACAATGCAGTCTGAACAATTGATTTTTTATTTAAAAATATATTTGATTTAGACATTCAAATGGCAAAATGTATAACAAAATGCACTTCAATATATAAATATTAAATATAAGATCTAATTTTGCCATATGGGAGATGAGCTGAATAGTTTATGCATGTGATGACCTGGCTAAACTTGGTTGGTTGGAACCATTTTTTTAAATCATACCAAGAAGCTCTCTTCATTCTGCATATTTTGCTGACTAATGCTTATTAAGGATAACGCATGAAAAAAAATCATGTAAATGGAAGCGGTCACATTTCCCACAATGACTCTATCAGTCAGAACACCTGCTCTGATATATGAGCCCAGATTTCTGTTCGTAATGGGGTTCAATAACACAGGAAAAATGAGTATACGCAATATGGAGAATGTCTTGGATGTGACAAGTTACTTATGGGGTCTTCACTAATGTAGGCCACATCTCTTATCTTTTTTGGCTTTGTTGTTGTATTGTGAAGGACACAGGGGCGATTTTCTGTTGACGGACTGCCAACACTGCTGGAGAGGCTGGGAGAGTGAGGTTCGGTGTCTACTAACCTTTCCCCTCGTGGCCTTGCTCGGATAGAACGTAGTAATGTGACATTATTCTGTCCCCAGATCCTGCCTCAGCTGAAACTGGGAAGGACTCCAGACCCCCTGGACAACTCCACTTCAGAGGCCCTGATCCAGCAGAACAGTGGGAAGTGAGAAACATGGAGAGGCACTAATGTATTTCTGCTGGCCTGGATTTAGTCCGTTGGTTTTAGAAAGTAGTTGATGAAGCAGGTTTCTTGTTTTCTTCTTAATGGACTTTTACAGCACCACTGGATCAGAAACAATTATACTTAAAACAAAACAACAAATTTTTGAGATCCATCTTTTCAAAAGTTGGACAACTGAGGGACTCATATGCAACTATTACAAATGGTTAAGACATTGATTGATGAATGCATCAGTGAAAAGGGTGACAACTTTTGAACAAGATGGTGTGCAATTTCTTCCTATTTTGTTCAAATACTGTATTCTTTCATTTAGTAGCCTACTGCCCTTCAGAATCTACTGAACATACTTACATTTTTCATAGAAGACAACATAAGTACAATTTACCCTGATCTTCAAATGCTAACTTTTTCACCCCCAGCTCTTAATGCATCGTGTTTCCTTTTTAAGCATCAGTGAATGTTTGAATCTTTTGTAATAGTTCTGTATGAGTCCCTCAATTGTCATCAGTGTGAAAAGATGGATCTGAAAATCATAGTCACTGCTGGAAAGGGTTCAAATATTCAAAGGATGCTGGAAACCAAAAGAATTTGTTGGGCCTGGAGGATTTTTCTCATCAACACTGGGGGTAAAAATGGATCATGGATCATCTAGTTAACGACACAATGTATTAAGGATTGGATGTAACATTTTTTTTTTTTAAATTACAACACATGACAACACGCCTAATAAGCATGCAACTACTTTTGTTTGGTCTCAAATTTGATATTTGGTATAAGAGAGTTTGTTTGTATTGAAATAATTTATTCATATGGTTAATTAAAAAATAACATGACAGCAGACAGAAAGAGTAATTACACACTTTATTTTTATGTCACAGGGTGACGCCAGCAGTTTTAGTGGCAGATGCTTCCATTGAAGCGTCCTTGTCAATGCTTTTAACTGGTGTTGTATCCACAGAGGTCATCACTCAACAGTACAGCGGGTACACCTCTGCTGTACGCCAGGGTCAAATAAGCACAGGAGAGAGGGTATATGTGTGACATCACATCATTAATAATAGTCTACAGCAAGTCCTTGGTAAAGTAAATTCTCAACTTTAACTAAAGGACAAAAAAGATGCTACTTTATTTCACAGTCATAGCAACACATGGAACGGACACCGTGTTCATCTAAAAGTACAGCAGGAGACCTGCCTAGACAGAACTATGATTATTCAGAAGCTATGGACGTGGCTTAAAAAACTCATCTTTCTTATCTAAATCCCATCCAACATTATAATTGCTTGATCTGCCTATTTTCCAAAGATGTTCTTCTGATAATTAATTCAATAGATAATTTGTGTCCTCCTGAGAAAGGAACCAAAACTTCTGAAACTACATAAATCTCTCCACGACCTTCTAAACTCCTCTCACAAGTCAAGATTATCGTTAGTGACAGGCTTTTTGAAACGTGGGAATCAAAATAACGTACCCAGATTCTTGCCCAAGTCCCCTAAGGATTGCGGTGGCAGGCGCATTGAGGAGATTCCACAGACTCTTTTAAGCGGAGCTGACAGGAAGTACTGTAATGAGAGAAGTGACTGTGCCACAGATCTCAGCGGCCTGAGCCATCCCATCTCTCAAAGTGGGAGGGGAAGGGATGACAGCAGAGCCATGCAATTTGAAGTGCCTCTCATCTGCATATTGATTGGGAACTTTATCACGCATCACTAATGAGAGAATGGCTTCGTTTTCCAAGATGATGATAATGTTGATCATCATCAAGGCTTCAGTCTCAGTTAATATTCAGCCTTCTACATCTATGACACTCAGCTCCATTCAATTAACATTTCACACCCTAGCTGCCAATCGACACCTCCGCTGTTTATTAGAAGAAATTCTCCAGATATGGTTGACTGTGCTGTAATTGCATCGATATGTCTCCAGTGTTGATACAACACATGAAAGACCATATTTCATCAGACTGTACTTGTGTTCCGTGTATTGCCATAAGATCTATTTAGTTTTTTTTTTTTTTGCCAGGCTCTACTGTAAGGACTGCCATGCTGTATAAGCATTGTATTAAAAGACAACTGGTGATCCCAACTGGAGAGCATTAGCATGCACGATAAACCCAAAAAGAATTGTGAGCATGTTTTGCAAGAACCAAACGTTGCATTAGCTGCTTCACTACACGTTTAATAAATAAATAAACTAAAAGATATACACATATATATATATATATATATATATATATATATATATATATACACACATATATATATATATATATATATATATATATATATATATATATATATATATATATATGATATTTTACTGATAACAGTAGCTCGGTCGGACTGCGCTGGTTGATAACCGATTAATCAACTGGTAGTTTCTACAACCCGATTTCTGGAAATGTTGGAACGTTTTTTAAATTTGAATAAAATGAAACCTAAAAGACTTTCAAATCACATGAGCCAATATTTTATTCACAATAGAACATAGAGAACATAACAAATGTTTAAACGGAGAAATGTTACACTTTTTTCCACTAAATGAGCTCATTTTAAATTTGATGCCTGATACAGGTCTAAAAAAAGTTGGCACAGGGGCAACAAAGGACTGAAAAAGCAAGAAATTTTGAAAAGAAGCTGGCAACTAATTAAGTTAATTGACATCAGGTCTGTAACATGATTAGCTATAAAAGGGATGTCTTAGAGAGGCAGAGTCTCTCAGAAGTAAAGATGGGCAGAGGTGCAAGAGATTTCTGTGAAAGAGTGTGTAAAAAGATTGTGGAATACTTTTAAAACAACATTCCTCAATGTCAAATTGCAAAGGCTTTGCAAATCTCATCATCTACGGTGCATAACATCATCAAAAGATTCAGAGAAAATGGAGAAATTTCTGTGTGTAAGGGACAAGGCTGAAGATCTTTTTTGGATGCCCATGGTCTTCGGTCCCTCAGACAACACTGCATAACTCATCTGCATGATTCTGTCACTGACATTACTAAATGGGCCCAGGAATACTTCCAGAAACCACTGTCTGTAAACACAATCCGCCGTGCCATCTGCAGATGCCAACTAAAACTTTATAATGCAAAAAGGAAGCCATATGTGAACATGATCCAGAAGCACCATCATGTTCTGTGGGCAGAGGCTCATTTAAAATGGACTGTTTCAAAGTGGAAAAGTGTTCTATTTGAAATTCTTGTTGGATATCACGGACGCCGTGTCCTTAGGGATAAAGAGGAGGGAGACCTTCCAGCGTGTTATCAGCGTTCAGTTCAAAAGCCAGCATCTCTGATGGTATGGGGGTGCATAAATGCATACGTTATGGGCAGCTTGCATGTTTTGGAAGGCACTGTGAATGCTGAAAGGTATATAAAGGTTTTAGTGCAATATATGCTCCCCTCCAGACGACGTCTACTTCAGGGAAGGCCTTGTGTATTTCAGCAGGACAATGCAAAACCATATACTGCAGCTATTACAACAGTATGGCTTCATAGAGGAAGAGTCCGGGTGCTGAATTGGCCTGCCTGCAGTCCAGATATTTCACCTATAGAGAACATTTGGCACATCATTAAACGAAAAATACATCAAAAACGACCACAAACTCTTCAGCAGCTGGAAACCTATATCAGGCAAGAATGGGACCAAATTCCAAAGACCAAAACTCCAAAAACTCATTACCTCAATGCCCAGACATTTTCAAACTGTTTTGAAAAGAAGAGATGCTACACCATAGTAAACATGCCCCCGTCCCAACTATTTCAAGACCTGTAGCAGGCATCAAATTTGAAATGAGCTCATTTTGTGCATAAAATTGTAAAATTGATCAGTTTAAATATTTGTTATTTTATCTATGTTCTATTGTGAACAAAATATTGGCTCATGTGATTTAAAATTCTTTTAGTTTTCATTTTATTAAATAAAAAAAAACATCCCAACATTTCCAGAATTCCTGTTGTAAAATGGATACTGAATGAAAACAAACATAGCACTCCAAGTAAAATAGTGCTGAACATTAATTCGTTTAATATAAATTATTATTAATATATTAATACCTTGATTTTTCACTTTAGTACATAGTGCATTAACTAATTATAACAGATATGATTTCAAATAAAAAAAACTGTATTAGTAAATGAAGAAATTGACAATCTAACAATACTTCTAGAGCATTTACAATTGATTTATTATTTATTATTTATCTATTATTTACAACAGCCATGTTTTCAGAAAATATATAATAAGGCTAGTATTAAGGCTAGGCTATTAAGATTTATTTTCACCATTAGCAAATTGTTTTTCTTTCTTGTTTCAAAAGCATAATCTCACAACTTTGTAAGTATTTATTTATGTCTATAACCATATTAAAGATACACTTTCTGAAAATAATTCTTAATTTATTCGATAGTTTGGTTTCTCAAGTAAATTGATCTTGTTTTAGGCATGTTTAGTGGAAAACAAGACATAAATTCTTATAAAGGGAATCCATTTCTACATTGATCTGTTTCAGCAAAGCCACACAGATGGTGTGAAAATACATCTGAACTCTCTTGAAAAACTACAGAACACAATGAATTTATTCACATTCCTTTTTAGTGCAGAATATTAGATGTTTTACTTTGATCATGGTCAAAACAAATGTGATTTAGAATTATTGTGCAAATATTCTATGACCAACATGAAATACTGTACCTTACCATTTTAAAGGTTAAGCTGCACTCTGTAGAAATGCCTGAGGAGCTGGAAGTGCATTCAATGCATATATAATGATTTCCCAGTTTTTCCATTCTATAATTTACGTTGCCGTCTTGAGGGACTGCATGAGAGCTAGCAAAATTGGCCATTTAACTAATTGGGCCAAACCAAGTGGGAAAAGAGGTCAAAATCAAATCCAAAACATGAATATATATATATATATATATATATATATATTGTCCAAAATATATACTGGCAGTTTTTATTTACCTTTAGCTCGACCCATTAACTTAAAGTGCACCGTTCATTTTAAAATGTTGCTGACAACACATATATTCCTGTAATGATCATAAGAGCAATGTAACTCAATGTGAACTGTGAATATGCAGTTTTTGCCCAATACCGGAAAGGGAAGGGGAGCATATTTCTAAAAGCAGGAGAAACTTAAGAGGACTTTGGCGTTCTGCTACAGCAGTTCAGCAGGCTGCAGGCGGTTTATTGATGGTTCTTCAAACCGTGAGAGGAAGGCTTGCTTTTATCTCCTGGGGAGTTTAAACGAGCGCTGGGGTTAAGTCATGCATTCACTCTTTCTCGAACACAGCGGAAATTTTCCATTCAAGATCCCAGTACATGGGGAGTCCTGTCTATAATCTGCTGCTTTGCTTGCACAATTTATCAATGGCATCAGATGTCCAAAGTATTGTGAAAATTATTCATTTTCACAGTGTGAGGCTGCACACAATTGTACCTTACTTCCTGTCATTGCAGCCCTGTATTTCAATAAGAAAATAAGGGGGAAAAAAACAACACAATAGCATTAAGGTGAGTGTGTTTTTCTCCATTATGTAAATGTCTCAGTTGATGTTATTTCACATCTGCTGATTTGCATGCCTCTTCCATGCTGGATCAATTGCTGCGGAAGATTAATGCCACAATAAACAACATATTGCACTTCGTCTGTCTCAAAACGATTTTCATTGACTTCATACCAAGCTAGAAATTAGTTTCAAATCCCTTTCAGCATGTCAGTACTGTCAAAAAAGTAACTGTGAACTCCATTAAAAGCTTTAAACAATGAGTCAGAGGACAAATTTTTATGTAGCGTAAACCTATGACTCATATTGTAGCTCAATAATCAGCATTTGCATTTTATTTGATGCATAGCCCTTCTGGTGGATTACATTTCTGGCTCCTCTTTTGTGCTCTTTGTTACATGGTTCGAAGAACTCCACAGGATACTTGGCACACCAAGCTTGCCTTCATTCCTTTAAACCTTTGTTAGCTTTGTGCATGAGTCAATGTACACACATTTAGTATTGGATGAGAGAGGCGGTTCACAGAAAGAATGACCCCTTTAGGATTCCTTTTATAAAACAGGTGCCTTTTCCAGTTTCCATGAGGAGAATTTTAAAGTACTTTTACTTTTAAATTTTAGGAATTTAGGGAATTTTGCTATCTCATGCTAAATTAATACTGCTTAATATATATGTTCAGAAACATGACAGCATTGACACTTTTACAGTAATTTGACATCTTTATTCCGTTCACCAACCCATGCTGTGGGTGGGAGGTGGGGGAGGGGGCTTTTCATACTTTTCGTCACACAAAACTTTTTGGCTTTTTGAAGATTGTGAAGTGTTTTCTGTCCATCTAACAGAAGTCACAGTTCACCAAGGCTGTTTGGTTATCAAACTACTTATACTACTATACTCATACTACATACTACTAATTATACAAGTTTGGACATGAGGGTACATAAATTCAAGTAAATTTTCATTTTAGGGTGAATAATCCTTTTAAAAGCTCCAGTTCTTATTCAATGTAAATGCTTAAAAAAACAGCAATGAGTAAAAATCCTCAAAATCCTCATAAGAAAGTCATAGTAAATGATGACAGAATTTTAATTTCCGGCTGAACTGACACTTTAAAGTAATTTTTACACATATGCATGAAAAGAACACAAATGGCACCCATTTGTAGAATGACCCAAAGGCAGAGCGCGCACAAAACCGAGGTAGCGATAAAAATTCTTTGAGAAAAAGAGGCACTGGCCACATCAATAATAGATAGAGGAATGGCCAAAGGGCAATAGCAAAGCTGTTGCTCACTCAGAAAGGAAGACAGAAGAATGAGAGAGGAGGATCTGGAACTGCTCTCATTTTTATTAATAGAAGCCTATTAATTAACCCCAGAGGTGTTAAATATAGCCCAGACACTCTGTGCAGACAACAGGCAGTTGGCTCAGCTTGGGAGGGGAGAATTGTAGCAGTGAGAGCTGTAACAAAGCCTGGAACAGCTGCTCCTGCGACTGCACCTGAGCCCAGAGAACACCCACTGAACCTGCCACGTATCCATCAATCCAAAGCTGGAGGACTGCCCACCTCACCACTGGTCAAATGGACCAGAGGGGCCCGAACCAACCCCAGCATGTTCCTTTTGCCTGAATCGATTTGAATAGAGGCTGAGAGAGCAGGAAAATCAGTGATAAAGAGAGCGTTGAAGGGGAAATGAAGGTGCCAGATGGAGAGAGCAACAGATTGCTCACCCTGAATCGCAGGTTTTCCATTAGCATTGCATCATTAGCATCATTACCTGACAGCTAGATTGCAGAATCTCATTATGTCCTGTAGCTGATATTTATAAATCAATAGCAATAACAAGGATAGTATGTTAAAAGATTCACTTCCTGAACTTCACTGACATCCATTCATAGGTACAATGCTCCCTTCATTAGTGAATGTTAATCAAAGCAACAACAGGCAAACTTATACGCAGATATCTAATCCCTACTGTACTGTATTACAGAGTGCATTTACTTGGTCTTTTTTTTTTAAATACACCAACCATCTAGAGGATTTTACAGCATCTGTGTTTGAGACTAAGTGAGGTGTTTACCCTGATTCCCACTGACAAGCTCCAGTTCCAGATACAGAGTGGGCAGATGTGCTTGCACTCAGCTGTCAGGACCCCTGATGCCAACTCAATGGACTTCACCTGCCAGCCGACAGCCGGCAATATGACGCCATTCATCTGTACCGTTATTAGCTTGGGAAACAGATGCACGCTTTCTGTAGTGTTAGTTAATGTTAATGTGCAAATGACAGCTGCAGGTGAGTGTCAAATCACTCAGTGGTGTGTGGGATTTGAATTCGGGCTGGAAATTGCATTTTCTCATAGTATTTTTAGATTCTTTGGGATTCGTTGCGTGGAAAATGGAGTTAAAACAACAATATTTCAGCACCACAAATATGTCTCATGGAGTTAATGTCTCTTTGACAGTTTTGAAGTTATTCTGCATCAAGAATTTTCTATAAAGAAGACAAAGAAAGAAGGAAGAAATAATTTACCTTAAAGCAAGCAAGCAAACAATCAATCAATCAAACAAATAGATAAATTCATTTTATTAATATTAATAAGAAATTATTAGTATTTTTTACCAATTTCCAGTAAAAGCATTTAAACATCAAGTTGCACACAATAGAAATATTTAGTAAGACTTGCATTTTTTTCTTTTTTGTGTTTTTTTTTTCTTTTTTTTTTGAGGATGATTTAATATTTTTTTTTACTAGGATTCAATACCATTTTTTTTTTTTTTTTTTTTAAGTAGCAAATATACTGCCAACGTTTTAAATCTACTTTTGTTTGGTCCACATTATTATGTTCCAGTCTGGATATCAGAAAGCTGTAGATTACCTGCCCATTAAAGATTGTCAATTAAGTAAGCATAACAGCGATTTAACTTGTTCAGACTTGCTCGTTTCTGTGTGGTTGCATTACATCTGCTAATTGTTCAAACAACATCAAGCTTTAATAGGCATCGTGTTCTGGAAGTATATCTGGCAACCCACAGCTGTGTTCATTCACTATTTGTACATCCAATGTTCAAAGTTCCAGATATATAATAAAACTGCAGTGTAGAGATTTTGTCAAGTTCAGCACAACAAAGCACATTCTGACAAGCACTAATTATCACCCAGGTTGTTCCATATGAAAGCACTACTTAGCCTACACAAATGCACCGTGTACTTAAACAATTCATAATAGCAGCATCTACCTTTGTACATGTTGTATAATCATAACACAAGTGTCCTTTCGGTCCGTTTCACATTCCCAATTAGATGCCGGATGCATTAAGTAAGATATTTTACATCATGACATGTGGCTAAAGCAAAGGCACTGAGCAAAGAGAGTAATCAATGGAGCTGTCAGGTGGAACAGCAGGAATCCACTGACCTGGGATCTGCTGCATGCTGCACAAAAACCTGCTGCTAATGAGAGAGGCTCGACAGCGCCTGTGCTAGGTTCAACTGACTGCTGTTTGGAGAGGAAGGTGAGGACGAGTGGGGAGAAACATGAGCGCAGACTGACCTATAGCGGAGAGGTGAAGGTCTGTCACTGCTCATTAGGGTAAGACAGGACCTCTCCTTCAAAAGAACTAGGAGTGAAGGTATCTTCAAAAGACAGCGATGCTGTGAGTGTTAGCAGGTATTTGTACTGCAGAGGGGAGTGTGATATTGGTGATTTTTTTTTGTGTGTTTGTTAGAAAAGATAAGACAAAAACAGGAAAAACTCAGAAAAGTAAAATGCCGGTGAAAACTAAAACGTCAAATATAACAAAGTGCAGCTAAATAAACAACTAAATAAAATACATTATATATATATGTATATGTATGCATATCATTTTTTCCCCTGGTCAAAAACATATTTGAAAATGATCTTAAATATGTATTAAACACAATAGCTTAAGCCTTAAGGAAATACTTTTTTAAATTTTTTTCAAAATTAGTTTTTTAAACCTTCAAATGCCTTAATATCTGAAAATGTACAACAAAGTGCAAAAAATATATACAAATACAATCATAAAAAAATTATTTTGGGTAATTGCACAACACAAATATATTCAGATATGCAGTATATCAAAATGAAGAAATCAAAAAATGAAGATATATGAGGAAGTAACTAAAACTGAAAATATATTGTAGAATGTTTTTTTATTAGTTAATTATTATAATGTAAATCTATACAAGCACTATATTCTTGCCCATTTTTGTATGTTTGTAATATTTATTATTTTTTTTTTTTTTGCAGTATGGGAATGCACTGAATTGACCAAATTTGTCAGGTTATAGTGGCATCAAATCTTTAAAAGATACTCAAGATAGAGTTGCACCACTTTTGTATGGAGTATTTCATTGGAAAAATTAGCACAATTCAAATTTAACTAGGCGTTAAATGTTCTGAAATATGAGTATGTTGTGCTTTTAAGTAGAAAGAGACTGTGGGTGCTGTGTACACTTTCTACTGATTCATCAAATGAGATAAAAACAAACCAAGCGTTGGTCACTTGCAATGATCACAGGTCAGGCCAACACTACCTATCTAAGTAAGTGGTTCTTGGCCAGAATAAGCTGCATTGTGACCCAGAACTTATACAGTCAGTTTGAAGGTCTGGCTACGTGAGACTCGGGGGAAAAAGAGACTCCAAAAAAAGGTAGAAAGGGAGAGAGTAGGTGAGAGAGAGAGAGGGATGAAATGGAAACAGACGGAAATCCTATACTGCTGCAGAGGAAAGATAGCGCTGAGCTGTCTTTCTCTAATTGCCTTTCTTGCCTGGCGTTCTCTGCACAGGTCTGGCATGAAGAAGCTCTCATTATACACCTGCACCTTTGGCAGCCTCATTACGGGTCCTTCGCCAGCCGTCTGTTCTGCCCGGCGTGATCACGGTATGATCCGGCTATAAAATCACTCTCCCTTTCACCCCCCCCCCACCATGTCCAGCATACAGGTGACACACATAGCAGCAGTTTGACCATGTTTTTATTCCCAGCTGAGGATGATTCATTTGACATAACTGGTATATTCCATGAATACTCCATACTTTGGTATACCATAATTATATTTTTTGTTGGCAATTTATTTTTTATTTTTTTAAAGAGGCACTAGAAATCAGGCATTGGAAATAATGATGAAACACGTATATTTTTCTTTGATTTTTGAGAATTCTTTGGTTGTCTAAAACTAAAAACCAAAATTTGGTCTTTTTTGCAATCCTGTTATGCATTCTGTACTTTTATTTTATTTTATTTTATTTCATTTTTTATCTTTATTAATTTTGATGTTTAAAATAAAAGCAAATAAGTCTTTTAAACTGTGAACATAAAAAACTAATAAAACAGCTTTAGTTTGACCCCTTTAAGTAAACAAACCGCACTTTTTATGGTTTTATGGTTAAGTATGTCTAAACTGTTAAAAAACAAATCAGGCCCAATTTTGTACCCTATTCTTGGAAAGTGACTCAACAAACTGTGTGCGTTAACAAAGAACTTGGATTTCTGCCTTCACGAGCTACACAAATAGAATTAATGGGATTTTGGTAATGAATGTCACAGAGAAAACAAAGAACATCTAGTAAGAATGTCAAACCAGGTACAGTACAACAGTGTCAACAAACAAACAAGCCTCAAAGAAAACACCAATTCAGCGACAAATGGGAAACAGCCCTTGACATCAATGTTGTCAGATTTTCTGTCATCCACTTCAAACTTTCACAAAATTTTACAAAGCCTGTTCCATTTGAATGGCTCATTTGTGAGCCCAGATAAAAAAAAAAAAAAAAAAATCAAAGATCTCTTGAAATATGCTGAAGTCTTGCACGGTATATCGAGCTGGAGTGATCAGAGCATGTTAAGTGTCAACCGCTATCTCTGTGATGATGTGAAAGTTCTGAAAGCTCTGGGGTTGATTGCAATAATCATGACAATGTTCATCGTTTGAAGTGCTCATGAAAGATATCAGGCCACCCTAAAGCCTCCAGCCAAAATTGCTTATTAGATGTAACTGTACGGCCGCCTTTTGACTGGAGAATGATTCCCTTCTCCTTAACCTTTTGTGGAATTCAGGAGGAATCGATAAAATTGCAATGCAGTGCTAAAGGCCGTAAAGCTCTTGCCTTTCGATTGGAAAGAGTCTGTGTCTGCAATCAATCGCTCTGGGATGTAAGTTGAACCACATCAACAAAGGCCAACACACGTTTCGACCGTGTTGTGACATTGACAGAGTGATTGCAGGTTCTGTAAAGGACAAAAGCATAACAAGCTAGCAAAAAATGTATAGTTGCCTCTGTTAACCACCCCAAATACCATCCAGCTCAAGCAAAACTGCTAAATTAACCATGTCTGAGAGTTGAATGTTGAGTGAGTTAAACAGATAGATTTTCTCTCACAGTTCAATCCAAAAAAAAGTTCTCCTATTACAACAAAAACAGTTTGCTACTTAAGAAATCACAAAGCTCTAGGCATATTTTAAATAACATGTCTTGCCATGTCAAAAGTTTAGACACATCAAACTTTATCTGCCAATATGGACCCTTATAATAAAAAATGTCTGTCTTAGTGTTATACCCTGAGGCCATGCCATTAAAACTAGCGACTTTATAATGAGCTCTCAAATGACCCAAAGTATCAGAACACAGCTCCCTGCCCAGAGCAACACTTAGTCAATAAGGTCATTCAACAAAATTTATCGTAATTAGCCATTGGTTGAAGGGCCTCAAGTGAACCTCGTCTCCACAGGGAACAATGAGAGAAGCTCAGCATGGCAACATGAGCACATTACTTTTCGCCTCAAGCCTCTCGCATGTATGGTATTATAGATCTAGCAAAGGCGTTTACCCACATCTGGCGTTAACACTTTAATCTCAACGTGCAATATATGCTCTGGAACACTATGAATCAAAGTGAACTGAAAGTTTTATGTTGGTTTACTGTAAGAGCAGTGCATCAGCTTTTACTGTAACCAACTGCCAGGATTTTAATATTTAGTTTTAATTCATTTTCTGCCAGTTGGTTAAAGAATAAAGAAGACAGCTGATTGTAATGTATTATGTGATGGAGATAAGATAAGCATATGACTTGCTCTTACACCTAATCATATTGTAAATGCACTTTATAAATCAATACTTCACTTCAAAGTACAGAAATACACAAGTATTTTACAAACAATTAAGGGGGTGGGGTGTTTGTGATACCATTGTGGTGAGATGAATGGTTATTATCTCTATAGCGAACTTTAATTATGAGTTGACAACCAGGCACGCACAGATATCAACACTCAGCATACAAAATTCAACAATGGTGGCAATCATAAGATAATTAGATTAGACATTTTTGGATTAAAACCCCCTAACATTTGAAGCCACTGAACATGCCACAAAAAACAACAACAGCAAACAGCTTAATGTATAATTATATAATTGCAATTTAATAATTTATTCAAGCTGCAGTGCAAGCTTTTAACATAATGCAAACCATAATTCATGTAAGAACTATAAACGCTTCCTCCTGTAACCCCATCAAAGGTAAAGTCTTTGAGGCACATGAAATATATATTGTTTCTCAAGTACATTAGAGCAGCAATATCACAAACTAGAGTGCTGTTGATTAATACAACAGATTAAATAAGAAAAAACCAAGTGCCCCGACCCACTTACAGTAAGCATGGAAATACTGTCTTACGCCATGCAGAAAGCAGTATTGCCAGTTTAGAAGCAGTATTGCCAGTTGAAAACAGATCCAAATAAAGTCTCAGCAGAACAAATGTGGTGTTTAGTTCCTGAATGATTCAGAATGATTTGAACAATTGGTTTATGAAGGAGTTATGGTTGATGTGCCTAACTGGATGGTGAAATTATGATGAAACAATGGGTTTGATGGAACCACAAGCAGTTCAGTCTTGGCAAGGTTGAGTTGAAGGTGATGGTCCTTCATCCAGCAAGAAATGTCAGTTAGACAAGCTGAGATGCGAGCAGCTATCATCAGGATGGAATGAGAGGTAGAGTTGAGTGTCACCAGCATAGCAGTGGTATGAAAAGCCATGTTTCTGAATGACAGAACCTAGTGACAGAGAACAGAAGTGGTCCATGAACTGAGCCCTGAGGCACCCCAGTAGTTAGATGTAAATAAAATTTTGATTAAGATTTAATTTTAATTAAGATTAAAATTATTTAAAATTATTTTGATTAAAATTTATTTTAATGTAACTATTTTGATTAAGATGCAACAGAGGGCAGTGCAGTGACAGACAGTGTACCATTGGTCATGCAGAATCAGAAAAGAGTGTTTAATTAGCTGATTTTACAAAAAGGGAAAAAACTATTTCCCTCCCCAAAATTTATGATTTCATGAGATGATCAGATAACACTATAAACACCTACACCATCAAATAATACTAAAACTCAGAGTTGAATAAAGAGTTTTCCCTTGAGATTATCCAAGGATACTAGAGGTAAGAGTTTGGTGGCTTTAAATGTCTGGGAGGACATTTATTGTCAAATCAATGTCTATGTTTACTGTCATGCACAAATAAAAAAATTGTGTTTTGAATACTGTTACAGTCTGCTTATGTAAACAGCAGCTTGCGTTTAAAATATTCTGAATATGTTTATTCTAAACAGTAGATTTCACTTACAGTAGTCTACAATATGTGGGCATATAAATGTCCTGATATGTCTACCAGAGACCATCTGTACTTGCAAGTTTAACTAAAGTGTGTGGGCAGCAAGAGCATTTTAAATAATCCCTTCGCTGACATGATGCCATGTACATGCTCAGACACTCACAAGAGTATTCATAAAAGTATCATATTAATATGATTAGCACATCTCACGATGTCTATCCATATTTACTGTACACACATGCTTTACAAAAAACGTTTTCAGGAACTCAGTGTTCTTATTCATATGCACTTATACACCCACATCAGTCAAGCTAGTATAATTTTGCTGTGTCCTTCAAGAACCATAATTTTATTCCAGTTGCCTCTTTCCATAGAGCCATTTAATATATTCCACCTACAGTAATTCCTGTGCATTCAAATGCAATGTGTCTCACTCTTTGCCTATGCATCAAACACCATTTTAAACTATTCTATCCTATCTTAAGTTAGCATGAAAAGCATGCCAGGCCTGCTTTGTATCATACTCTTGTAAACAAACAGCAAATGATTTGTTTCCAGTCTCATCTGTCTGTGTAAATGGCTCTATCTGAAAACGCAGATCCATTTCGCTGTGCCGCCCTGGCAGCTGATGTTATTTATGTTACTGCGGCTGTATTCAGGCAGTGGCAGCATTATGCTTTTGTCACTGTCAATCTCTCCAGTGGGTTAAACAGCTTTTGTTACAAATGACCCGACGATGGCGCACTTTGGGTAAGAGAGCATCTGGACCAGGCTGGAGAGGAACTTGTTTGAGAAGCACTCCCATATTTATGAATGTCAAGTGACTCATTCAGTAAAGCTTAATGAGTAAATGTAAGCTCACTTTTTGCATTTATCCTTCTCTTATAGTTTAAGACTAAATCCATTGGTAGGAGAACCCTCGTTCAAATTAATATTAGATTTATAGTCCCATTTAGAAATACAGTGTGCCCACACATAACGGGTGCTCGTTTAATGAGAGCTTGCACACCTAATGTGTAACCAGTATGTAGCATCTGTCAAAACTCCCTTTTATGGGAAAAGCCATAGGGAAAGGAAGGTTTTTTCATTAAAGTTTTCAAAATGAAATATGCACTCTAGTGATGTCACCCTGTGTGCAACACAAAATCTGCAAGTCTCACTTGCTTTGTATTCTCAGAGTCACTTATTAACAAGAGCTCACATCTGTTTTTATTTATTTTTTTATATTTGCATCTTAATATTTGCATCATAAAATATCTAGAATGCAAGCAAAACTGCATTAAGACTCCCCCAGCTAACAAAAATATTTTCTAAGAATGTTTTTCTAATGTTCCCATTATATAAGTTGTAAAATGTTATTTCTGACTCAAATGTTTAAATATTTAAAAAACAGTTAGTTATATGAATATTTAATTTTATAATTTTTTTACAAACATTATTTGAATGTTACTTGTGACTTCTGAAACAAGTAGACAGATTTAATAAAACTTTAGATGAACGTTGAACTACAACGTTTCAGAAACAAAACAAAAAAGAATGTGTCATGAACGGTGTATAACTAACATTTTTGTGCTTACGTTTTGGGAACATTATCAAAGCCCATTTAACTTTAATTGAATGTTCTAATAATGTTATTCAAAAACTGTTTGTACATAACTTTGAGAGAACCATGTCAGAAAAAAGAAATCTGAAAATGTTCCCTGTTAGCTAGGCAGAAAATATTTTTGCAATTAAATGGATATCCCTGTAAGGTTATTTTTTTAATAATAAAAATCTGTTTTAATTGATTTTTGCTTATTGTAAGCCTAAACTTCACCAAATGTTGTTAGATTTATGCTCAAAGCAGGAAAAAGATGTCAATGACAATGAAAAATTAATGGTGCATCAATTTGCATTTAAATACATTGAAACTAAGGACCTGATTTAACAAAATTGACGTAGAGAGCAGATTTCCAGGAGCAGATTCTCATAAAATGGAGTCTGACCACCAGTAAGTCTGTTGTAAACAAACAACACTCAACCATAACACCACCACTTTATGCTTGTAAAGTGCCCCCTATATTCTCAGATATGAGTCTGACTCTTGAGTTCCTGTCCACTGATAGAGCAAGAACAGATTACACGTTTAACATCACTCCCAGCTCCTGTGCCCAAATCTTAAATCACTATTATAAGTGAGGTTGATATTCGCCAACAGAGCTGTAAAATTCTGCTGTATGCAAGGTTTTCTCTCTCTTTGACATCAGCCAAGCAGGAGATTCAAATTCCCCTGTGGTTAATTTACCTACTAAACACTAAAGGCAATTTGTCAGTTTAATGATGGTGAAAGGTTGTGTTTGAGCACTGTGAAGAGAGAGAGAGAGAGAGAGAGAGAGAGAGAGAGAAGCTAAGTAATGATGAATGTTTGGAGTTTCACATCAGCGTTTGAATTGATTTATGCTGTTTGCGCCTGTGTGATCAAAATTAATTATTGGCTTTTTTTTCTTGTGAAACGTCATGATGATGCAGCAGCTATGCACATTTTAAAGAAAGACTCCTTAAGACACATCGAGAGATCTTATTTTGTTTAACAGTAAAATCTTGATAGCAGATTTTCAAATATTTATAGCATACAGGATGTCCTTCTCTTGTGAGCATCAGGGGGTGTGGAACAATCTGCTTGCGTAGCATATAGTTCAAGGAGCGAGATCTGGTGTGTCGTGACATCTCACTCCAATGGAAAAACAGCATGAAAGAAATACTTTGGCTTGCTTTGCACAAGAGAGTGCTGGGAGTATGGCACAGGGAAAACGAGACACCCACCCACCCTCCTCACAGGGGTGTCATAGACCTGATTTTTTGAGGGGTCGCCAGTGGTTGTTCTGCCTCACTTGATGCCTAAGGCGAGATGCGACATGACCAGGCCCAAACAAAATCATTGTCTGCGAAGAGATCCACAGCAGGAAGACCCATTTTCACCAAGTTCTACAACTCATCCACCACTCACAAGTGCAGTTATTAAATATTAAACAATTAAATAATTTACTGTTTAAATCTGTCTAACAGTATTCTGAAGATGTGACCCTAAATCTGCACAAGAAAAAAAATGCAAATGACCAAAAACAACAACAAACCACTTAATAATAAGCTAATGTTATCCATATTTGTGAGAAATATTATAATTATCGATCTATCTGTCTGTCTGTCTGTCCATCTATCTATTGTTGGACAAAACCATCTTTTTTCTTGTTCACAGTCCAGCCGGTTTGGTTTGGCTAATGTGGTCCATGGCCTTGTCATGTTATGATGATTTTTTTATGAAATTACACAGGTAAGAATGAGAACAACCTTTTTTATGCTACATGATGCAGAAAATTAAATTAATTTGTTCATATTAGGCTAATTATGGTCAAGTGGAAGACGGCGAGAAACAGGAAAAATTTGTTACTCTGTAGGCCGATTCATTAGGAAACCGTTGTTCTGCAATACAGTTTATCTCCCCGTGTTAAAGACACATTCCATGTAACTGTTGTAGCACGTTTACGTTACATTACCACGTAGTAACGGAATGTCACAGAACACCCCTCCACACAACCATTCACACCTCCAGCAACCCCTCTCTCCCCCACATCTACAATTCAAATCAGCGAAGAAGATGTGTGCCAGGTCTTCAGGAAGAACAAAAGAAGGAAAGCACCTGGTCCAGATGGTGTGTCACCAGCCTGCCTAAAAATCTGTGCTGATCAGCTAGCCCCCATCTTCACACAGATCTTCAATAGATCACTGGAGCTGTGTGAAGTCCCCTCATGCTTCAAACGCTCCACCATCAACCCCGTCCCAAAGAAACACAAAATTACTGGACTTAATGACTACAGACCTGTGGCCCTAACGTCTGTAGCCATGAAATCATTCGAAAGACTGGTTTTGGCTCATCTGAAGGACATCACTGGACCCTTACTGGACCCCCTGCAGTTTGCCTACAGAGCAAACAGGTCTGTGGATGATGCAGTCAACATGGGACTACATTACACACTGCAACACCTGGACAGACCAGGGACTTATGTGAGGATCCTGTTTGTGGACTTCAGCTCTGCTTTTAACACCATTATCCCGGAAACCCTTCAAAATAAACTAACTCAGCTCTCCGTCCCCACCTCCGTCTGCCAGTGGATCAACAGCTTCCTGACAGACAGACAGCAGTTAGTAAAGCTTGGCAAATTCACATCCAGCACTCAAACCATCAGCACTGGAGCTCCTCAGGGCTGCGTTCTCTCCCCACTGCTCTTCTCCCTCTACACCAACGACTGCACATTTAAAGACCCCTCTGTCAAGCTCCTGAAGTTCGCAGACGACACCACACTGATCGGCCTCATCCAGGACGGTGACGAGTCTGCTTACAGACAGGAGGTTAAGGAGCTGGCTGTCTGGTGCAGTCTTAACAACCTGGAGCTTAACACGCTCAAAACTGTGGAGATGATCGTGGACTTCAGAAGAAACCCCCCTGCTCTCCCCCCACTCACCATCATGAACAGCACTGTGACTGCAGTGGAGTCATTCAGATTCCTGGGCACCACCATCTCTCAGGACCTGAAGTGGGATATTCACATTGACTCCATTGTCAGGAAGGCCCAGCAGAGGCTGTACTTTCTTCACCAGCTGAGGAAGTTCAACCTGCCACAGGACTTACTGAAACAGTTCTACTCTGCCATCATTGAATCCATCCTCTGCACCTCAATAACTGTCTGGTTCAGCTCAGCTACCAAATCTGACCTCAGAAGACTACGGAGGGTAGTCCGGACTGCTGAGCGAATCATTGGTACAACCCTCCCCACTCTCCAAGAACTGTACTTATCCAGAGTGAGCAAAAGGGCTGGCAAAATCACTCTGGACCCCTCACATCCAGCACACAACCTCTTTGAACTGTTACCGTCTGGTCGACGCTATAGAGCTCTGAGCACCAGAACGACCAGACACAGGAACAGGTTCTTCCCTCAGTCAATACATCTCATGAACACTCAATAAATAAACGTGGAACACACAACTAATTAATTATCCATTCACCACACTCACTTATTTTATTTGTATTTTTCTCATTTCTAATTTGCACATACTTGACCTGTACATACATAATCGCCTATATTATATATTATATATTATATATTGTGTATTTTTTTTTTTTTTGCTGCTTTGTACATTGGTTATTGGCTATTTCTTGTTATTTTGTTTTATTACCTGTGTCCTGTCCTGTTACTGTCTTTCTGTTGCACTGTGGAGCTTCTGTCACTACAACAAATTCCTTGTATGTGTAAACATACTTGGCCAATAAAGCTCATTCTGATTCTGATTCTGATTCTGATAATAATGCCAATATTTTATGCTGACAAGTGACTTTTTGCTAAATTGCAATTATGTGCTACAGTTAAAAATTCCCACGGTTCTGACGGCGGCTCACAATGATGTGGTGCGGTACTGATAAATTGAGCGGCTCACTCAGTTCGTCAGTGTAAATGGGGTTGAGACTGAGAATAGAGCTCTTTCATCTTGGCTGATAAGAATGTCCTGATTACATCTAAATGTAGAGCAACATTTCCAGCATTATCAATCAATGCCACGTTCTCAGACCTCCACAAAAATTAGCTCCAAAATGGTCTCCACCCATTTTAATTTTCCATGACAGAGTACATTAGTTCTTCCACCTTCTTCAATTAGTATGCCAAATGATTACAGTTTCCGTGGCTCCGGAGCATCAAAAGAGAGATGATGTTGTGGGACGCACTTTCTTGGTGTGTTCCTAGAGTGTGCGGCATCTCGTGTGAAACCCTTTTGCATCAACGACTGCCGAAGACCCACAATTCTGCATTTGTTCCATGCTAGCGAGTCTTATTCATTTCAGCCCAGGCCTTCTGCTGCAGGTCTCCAGAGGCGTTGTCCCGCTGAAAAGCTGCGCACCTTCCCTCGAACCCTTATCTTTTTCTTTCTCTTTCTCTTTCTCTTTCCCCACCCCCTCTCTCTTGTTCAACACTAACTGGGACAGCCAACTAAAAACGAATTATGTGTTGAAATTTCCGTAGACAAAAGGGAGGGGGCTGACAGATTCATGATTCTTTTGCTCTCGTGTACCTCTCCTCCGTCTTTCCTCCATGAGAAGATGGATTTGCTCTCAGCTGAGAGTGACGGAGATGCTCTGTGATATAAATCACATTACTGTTGCTTGACTTAATTGATGATGAATTTGTTGGTGGAGTCCCACAGGGTTTGGTAATTATGACATGCAGCTGTTAAACACTGTCACTCTGGACCAATCATATCGCTTCACTCTGTTAACTAACAACACAACCATGAATCTCATTTGCTGGGATTTCCTTGTAATTAATCATATGTTATGTTTGATACTGTAAAACTGTAGTAAGTTTCCAGATTTTCTGACTATGATGTATCTTTCACGAGTCACCTCTGGTCATCTATCTTGAAACATATCCTTAGGGATGGTCTGGTATTTTGAATATATATGAGAATCCATTTTCTATAGCTGCTGTGTTTCTAGCGTTTGTATAAAAATTGCATCAGTGCATCATATTATATTATCAGTTTACTGAGAATGCTGCCTTTTTATTTTTCTTTAAACTTTTTTATGCTTTATCAACATACAGCATACTGACATAATGAAGGATGTACCGTGCCCTCCAAATTTTCAGAAATGCCCTAGACATAGTGAGGATTTAGACAATATCAGCATAAATCCATAATTATTTATTTGTGTAAATGCATTAAAGTAACTTATAATTCATTATGAATTATGAGTTATGAATTCATTCCTTTTTCATTTAAAAGAATATTTTTCAGTTAGCACAAACTGATTTACGCTGATATTGTCCAAAACCCTACTTTGCCTGAGATGTTTCCAAACTTCTGTTGTGCTACCTGTATGTTATGACAAGTTACTTTATGAGTGAATCATAACTCATTTACTAAAGCAATTTATTAAAAAAAAAAAATAGACTGGCAATATTGTGTCTAAAATGCTTATTACTCTACTCAAAATTAACTTATTTAAAGATTATTGGGTCAGTTTGTATCTAGTATTTTTCATTCATGTTTAATTCAGTAAAATGCTTTTCTGTATTTTATGTTAAATGCAAAGTCATGTCCACTTTACTGAGGGCATTTCCACACTTTAAAGACACTGCACTATATGAAGTCAGTAAATCAAACACCTTCCACTCACCTTCCAATCAGAAGTAGGCATTTGAGATGCACCAATGAGTCTCACTCGATCACAAGATGTGGAATTTAATAGGCTAGCAACTATAACCAAGCCTAAGAAGTAAAATTTGTACAAGAATAGAAAGCAGTGTCAGAGCCATGAGGAAAAACAGACAGACAAAGGCAGAGTCATAATCTCAATAATCAATGGAAAGAGACCAACATCATAACGTCTGATTTCTCAGCTTATGGTATAACTGCCCTTCTTTCCAATTACCATGGCCAGCTTTGCCCAGGAGGCCGAACGCTGTGGACAGACATTTACCTCAAAATAATCAGCTTCTTATTTCTCTAGCCAGAACCCTGGGATACACAGATCAGATTTAGACCTGGATTTTCTCCTTTCATCCCCAGAAGGGTGAGCTAAATGGATGCTAGGTGCTGATTGAGCTGATGGGAATGATTAAAGTGTGAATCTGTGCAGTGTCAGCAGGAACACACACTTGCTCTTCCATGCTGATGAGGAATGCAGGGGCTGTCTATGCAAGCGTGCAACATGCTGACCATCACTATTAATGCTTATCAACAAAGTTGAAATTCTCATCAAATTAAAAAAAAAAGCCCATTTTTCTAAGCTTGCCCAGACTCTTGCCAATAGACTCTTTTAATAGCATTTCTGAACTGTGACCAGCCCGGTCTTGATTTCACAGATCTGTCAACCTGCATTACTGCATTTCTAATAATTCTCTTGCTTGGCCGGACTGAGACGACAGCTCGCCACAGCTAGCATCAATTACTGTGAGAAAGAAGGACCTGGAGTCGAGCCAGACCAGATCAAACCCCTGCACCCCCACATACACATATGGAGAGAGAAACACCTGGCCAACCATGCTCAATTCCACATGCAGACGAAGCTATAGCCACAGCACCGTAAAATAATCTTATTAGACTAGTTTACTCGTGCGGTATAAAGGAAATGATTGCTTTGACTCATGTGGGCCTTTCTAATTGATTTATTTGTGCATCTTTGCCAAGCATGAGATACACAGTGAAAGCTTGGGACATTTCTGAATGGAATCCAAGATGTGGACACATCTTCATTCGATGAACATATTCAGGGCTCTGGAGGCTCTTCGATCATAGATTTAAAAAAAAGGGCAATACTGTCAAGCACTCTTAAATAATCCAAAGGGAATCCAAAAGTATGTCAATCTCTCTAATTTACTAATATCCGTCCAAGCATGTCTCCTAGCATATTCAATTCTGCTTGTTTACCGCTATGTATTGCATTTGTGCCAATGTGATCGCAGGATGGATTTACAGCAAGTCACTTTGTGTTTGACTTTGTCTTTTTCTGTTGTGTCAAGCGGCTGCATTTCCCGGGTCTATCGCTCGTTCATCAATGTGTCAGCCACATTGCCAGATGTCAATTTCTTTAGTAGCATGCTTATAATGATCTAATGGGTGTCCCACCCCAGGGCGACAGCCGATCGGTGCATCCACATGGTAGATTTGCTGTGAGGCGATAGTGTTCCATTGATCATATTTCTGTAGAGGTTAAAGAACCAAGTTTTCAGCTACACTTCCCAAGTGAGGACAAGAGGTTAACCAATTAGACTGGAGAGGGTAACCAAACAGCTGGTTAAATCTGTTCCTCCCTCAACAACTGAATCAACTATAAATATATTTCTTTTTATAGTTTTTTTTTCTGTGCCCCTTTTGTGAGTTACATTATTCCTAAAGTGCCAAAAATAGTGATTCATTTAGGAATGAAACAAGTGACTCTTTATGAGCGAGTCACTGAATCTTCTACTCGACCAGTTCACTCGTTCAGAAACTAAACGATTGTCTTTATGGGTGACAATTTTGTTTAAACGTTGTTTTATTTTTTCATTCATTCATTAATTCATTCAGAAATGAAGTTACTGTGTGCTGCTGAGAAACAAAGAAATGTCATTCTGCTGTGGCTTCATTTGGAACAATTTTTGTTCTCAGAGCAAAAAATAGATTGCCATGTCAATATGTCACGTTCCTAAAGCTGGACATGAATTGTTGCTCAACATTAATTGTTCTATGTAAATGTGTCTTTTGCAGCATCTCACTTTGCAACATATTACGTAAATACGACGACGACGAACTGGCCCAGGACTGCAAACACAAGGAGATTATAAAGGGAGAAAATGAGGAGGGTAACGAGAAAACACAGGTGGGGCAAATTAACCAATAATCAGGAAACAAGGTGGGTGGGGTCAAGACAATTTGCATGAGAGCACATGGCACATAGAACTAAACAAGACAAGCCATGTGCTCACACAAAAACAAACATGAAAGCACGCAGCCAGTGAAAAAACACACAAGCTGCGTGCAACACAGAGGAAAGCCGAACCGCGTGCCAAACAAAAACACACACACAGAGGACAGAGGAACGCACGGCCCAAGCAAACTCGAAAATCGCACGCTCCCACAGCGAGAACAAACCTGGAGCGTGAGTGTCCGAACCCCGACACGAAACCAGAACTGAGTCTGAACAAGACAGGAGTGCCGGGATCCGAACACCACGCCCCAACATGAAACAGAGCATGCAGACGAGAGCGTTTTTTCTCACCAGAAAACAAGTCAAAAAAAGAGTGTCAGGACTACGTCACAAAACCATGAATAAACTAGACCGAAGTGACAGAACCTTGACAAGTATAGAGTAAATAGTATAGATATACAGATTTATTAATTGTATACTGTATTCTAAGCAATTTCTGCTAGGTAAAATTTCTGTTAGGTAAATTACCTGTGCCAGCAGTGTGCAGGAGGGTTGCCCATCAATTTCCATATATTGCTTATCCATGCGAATTAACCATAAAATAGGCATTTCCAGTAGCAATTAATTTACAGACATATATACTAACAGTTAACTGAGTCCAACCAATACACTGCACACCGGGACATTTTAGGTCAAAGCCCTCTGCAGGTTAGAGAATCTGCATATGGCCACAGGAACTGTGTGTTTCTGTATGAATGGCCCCTAAAACAATTCTAAAAACAAAGCTGCTGTTGATGATGAATGACCACCATCTGTATGATGAATGGGAGAAAATACATAGGACATATGGGCGACTTATTGGTGACTAGCAGCATTCTGAGGAGTAATCAAGCATAATATTTATTTTATTAGACTGACATTGTTTTTTGCAGTGTTGTGGTCTAATATATGACCATTTTCTGGATAACAGTCCTGATGGCGTGCTTTATCAGAGAGTTTGGCTGAATGCTCTGGCAAAAACGATGAGAGAGGTGGCTTGAGGCGGGATTGGTGTGTGTGTGTTAGTAAGTGCTTGTGATGTGTGTGAGAAGAGTAAGCTGAGATGAGATCTTATTTAGTAGAGTCGATCCTGAGTGGGAGCAATATTGTGAATTCAATGGAGAGAGAGAGAAAGAGAGCTCCTAACATCTGAGTGGACAAAAATCTGTTTAGTGCTTTAATATTGAAGTCATCAATATTTTGGACTGTTACAGAGAAATATATATAAAAAAAAAAAAAGGAAATTGTCAAAATTTAAGAGTGCACCAGCATATAAATGCATGCCTCAATGTAAACATACATGGACTAAAAGACACTTGTATTTTCTTTCTCCTGCAAACACAAAAGGTGATCATTTAATATCTGATTGGGTGAATTTAATACAATGGCAGTACATTGTGACTCACTGTAACACATAATAAAGTACCCAAGAGCGTCAGCAAAAAAGAAAAGCACTGGACAGTGAACAAGAGAGCAATGGCAGCCTTTATTAAACTGCACAATTGCTTAAATTTTAGGTTGTTTCTCAGTAAAATGAATTGGCGCACTTAGAAAATGATCATTAAGACACTTTTTTTGACACTGTACTTACTGCCATTGTACTAAATTCTCTTTAAGCACACATATATGTACTGTAGCTGTATATAAAATGCCAAATTGCATACTTTTGTAAGTGTTACATGTCTTTCAATAACAGTAGATTTGGTTGCATTTTATTTTGGGATTTCAGTGCAACAAGCATTCAAGCAAGGGGCATCTGTGGCAGCTTTATGCATTGCCACCTTATATCACCTTTGACAATGTCTGCCAACAACTACAGGAACGTTTCAAACATCTGATAAGGAGAGGGTTCGGAGTGAAATAACCTGAGTTAGACCTCAGGTTATTTCTGAAGATCACATAATCACTGATTTTTAAAAGTGCTGCCAGCAGAGTAAATAGACTTTTAGAGGGTCTGAGATGAAAGATGATGGTTGAAAGATGAAGTCCTCCTACAGTAAATATGGCCTAGGAATGCCTATGAGCAAGCAAGAGAGACATGCAGACAAGAGAACAAAATATCTTGAAACATAGGCCTACTCTTTTTCCAGTGGGGCTGGGGCTGGTGCTGGTGCCAGGCTGCCAAACCGGCCCCTAAACCTTGCTGCTCTCAAATAAGGGAACCTTTGACGATGGTGAGCAGAAATAGCCCAGGAAAAGCTACATGAAAAAAAAAAATCAATAACAGGGAGTATTTACATGAAGCATCAAAAGTACGATAAATCAATTGAATATAAGGATGTGAAGACTTCCAGGATCTTTCTTCTGGGTCCTAGAAGATGAGCCACCAGCCATTTCCAAAAGGTTTTCACTTGTTTTTGTTTGAAACTAATGTGACACATCAGCTTGTGTAGGCGTTTACATCCAGGAAAGCAGAGAGGGAACAATCAAAGAAGGGCAAAGGTACACACAAAGAGACACATCAAAGCACCGGCTACAAAAACCACATCTGAGTTCTTGAGAAGAAGTGATCGCCTTTGAGTCCATTTAGTCTTTCAAGCTATCCACACTACAGGAACCTGTGAGGCAAAAGAAACAGTGAAAAGCTAGAAGAAATAGCAACTTTAACTCATTTGCCAACAACATGGTTCAGGTGAGTGCTGAAACCAGCGACGATGATCCGTGAGGAGCACTGCAGATTTTTTCCTCAACCTTTAGTCAAAGTGAATACCGGAGCGGGTTAATGCGCTGTGACCTCCCATGAGAACCTGACGCAGAACCAGTATGAGCTTACTGCAGACATTTATTCCATTAAAGCCAACTTTTCACCTCATTTCCTTCTGAGACATTTCTAGAGAGTGAGGCTGGGAAAGGAACAGGGGGGATGGAGGGGGCACAGGCACTGAAATCTAAACTGAACTTTAGTGAGTTTTTCCACACTATCATACGACCACCAGACTGTGAAATGAGGGTTTGTATGCACTAGAAAACTAATCTATGAACCAATCTAGAACTAAGGACAGGGTTTAATTCTTAAAATATATATATATTAGGAATGTCTGATTAAAAATTAACTTGAATTACATGATATGCCAAATAATAAACCAAATTAATCACATTCATCAACATTTGCTGAAAAAAGCAGATTCAAGGACATTATATCACATTCATTACAGACAGTAGGATTAGAAGTCAATAGTCTATATCAATATATAGCAAGCAATACATATATGTATATACACATACATATATAAATATAAATATATACAGTATGCATATACATTTATATACTCTCTTTAAATTGATTAAGACTTTGTTTAAATGGAAATTATTGGAAAAATGCTTTAGATTTTTTTTCTTTCATATTACTTTAACACAAGAAAGACAAGAAAAAAATGATAGACACATTGATACAGACATGCATAGAGTATGTGTGCACATAAACACACAGTCATTCATGCATGTATTGTTGCACACACACAAGCATATGCTGAGTGAAAGGGTCTGGACTCTTAGAAGCTTATTTTGAGTGGATGTGCAGCCGTTCTTTAATTAGCACTCAGAACTTAAAACCATTTAAAATCCACTTATTGCTTAAAACCCCAAGTCTGTCACACTTTAAAAGAGCCAACAGCACTTAGAGGAGTGTTACTGTGACAACTCATCTCCAGACAAGGGGCCATTTCTAAACAGATGAGATTAAATTTGATCCAGTCTACTGAGGAAAGGTTTTCGTCAGTAAAGTAGATGCATTTTTTGAACATCACCATAATTCTTACATTGTGAAAACCTAACCTGAGCTTGTTCGCTATTCTATTCATGTTAAAATGAGATCATAATATTTCTCAAGACCAATTTAAAAGATGAAAGACAACACAGCGTACACATCATGCCGAACTCTCTCTGATTAAAGAAATGGAGTAAAACATGATTAAAATCACTTTTTTCTATTACCTAAAGTTCAAACTTCTCTTACTGGTTCATTATTGTCACTGTCATGCCTGCAAAGAGTCTGCCAAGGGAAGGCTGGGTAATAAAACAATTGAAGCGGAATATCTTCAGTTCCACTGTTGCTATGCCAACATCATCCTATCGAAACAGTGATGTGACTTCCACTGGATGTAGATGAGGGTTATTGCTGGCTACATCTGTTGTCATGCGAACACGGGATTGGGAACAAAGACAAAATGTCAAATCTAGGAGGGAATATTTTAAATTCAAAATATGTGTGTGTGTTATTGATGGCCTCTCATGGAGATATAATCTGGCCTTGAGCAGTTGAGACTCTTGGTCCTCTTTGAATTTGACTGTGTGTGTGTGTGTGTGTGTGTGTGTGTGTGTGTGTGTGTGTGTAATAGAGGAGCTTTAATTGGATGCTGTGAATGTGAGAAGGAAAGAGAAGGAAAATAGTACTGTTTCCTGCACAGGATGAAAGTCACAGACCGTGACATGAAAGACTAGCACAAAATGGGTGATCACTGCTACTCTGTGTGAGTTAACATGTTTCTATTTAAATTACATATATAGAGATTGTTTAAAATAAATATCAAATTATCTATCTATACACACACTCATACACAATTTTTATTTATAATTTTAAAAATTGTATTTAAAATTACATTCATTTTTATAATTTTCATTAAATATTTTCATAAAAAATATTTTCTTACTTTTTTAAATTTACAAATTGTATATGTATGCTTTTTTAGTAGATTTTAGCAATTAGCATGTCATTATACTTTAATGCCAGCCATTATACTACTTGATTTCACAATTCTTTTGAAATATTTTCTCATTCAATTCTTATTCAACTGTTGCAGAAACCTCAATCATCATCATCATCAAAAATCAATAATAGTTTATATAATATTATTATAAATAAAGATTTTTCAAAACAATATCAGATTTTGGTCCCCACTGTGTATGTAAATTTCATCTAGTCTTGAATCGGAAAAAATGAGACCGAGCATTGTACAGTATGACCTTTGTACTGTATAGTGATGCTCTCGTGAAAGTTCATGCATAAAAACAGCTTGTCCCTGAGAGGAGAAATCAGATGAAGGAAAAAAAAGGAAGAAAAAAAAGAGGGAAGGAGGGTGGGAGAGGAGGAAATATTCCTATTTATAATGAAAAATATCCTTTACAAATTATGATGTGTTTGGAATGGTTAGCCTAATAGTCTAATAGTCTCAAGCACAGACGGCACGTTTAAAATTGAAGAATGATTTAAAGATGCCTCTTACATCACCTAGTATCATTACTCCCTGATTCACGCTTTCATTTAACATCTTTAAAAGCTTTCTTTTCTTTCTTTCTTTCTTTCGATTTGTCTGTCTCTTTATAGAAGGTTTTTGTTTTCATAATAAGAATTAAGTTTATTCATTTCCGTAATGTGCCCCAGTAGAATCGATACAATATCTCTGTATCCTTCTTTTATTTGCCCTGTTTTCCTCTGTCCAATTTCCTTTCGTCTCTCTTTGATATCCCTCCTTTGGGAGTCATAAAACGAAATAGCAAATACTTATGTATACCAACCTCGCCTCCCACCTCCATCGTACTCAATTGGCCTGGAGCAAAGTTCTCCAGCTTGCGCATATGCCTGAAATCACTCCATCACCAGGAAATTGCATTTATGGATCTGTGGGATATTGTTTTAGAATCAGGCCACATACCAGCATATCGCACACTAGTGATTGTTTGAGATTAATCTGAAATAAAGAGGTTGAATAGACAAAAATGTAATAAAAGGCAGTGTTGCATAAGTTGTTTGTGCTATAGATTTCTTCCCAATTGTCATCTTGCCTGTATTTCATTTGCCACAAAATTTTGGGAGTATAAACATCACCAGACTTGCAGTGGGCACTTTTGGCCAGAATTAGTATCAACACCCTAGCAACATCCTAGAAACTGCCCCAGAGTACCTTAGCAACCACAGTGGCAATTTA